>NC_037601.1:67479-419979 GCF_003073045.1 Pomacea canaliculata
TATTTCAATGTAAACAATCGTTTGACAGCACTTACGCTACAAAACGTTTCAAACTATAAATTAATTCCATAAACTAGCGAATTAAAAAAATCTTATAATCACAAATGCAAAGCAACATTTTTTTTCACTCATAACATTATTTACCCGCGGCTCTTCTCTCGGGCTTTCTCCCTGTCTTTTGCTTAAAGATGGTTAATACTGTGTTTGCTCTGAGCGTTTCTAGGGATCTACAAATATTTCTGCTAGCATGCTTTAGAGAAACTTAGAACGGGCAACATGTTTTAATTCAACAAAGAGTGAATAAAATAACAATAAAAATATGCCACGTATATGAGCACAATATCAAACAGGAAATCAATTGTAACACGGTGCTAAGCAGTGGCCATTGCGAGAGACGTGGACAAGTCTGCAACTAGGTTCTAGCTTGTTACCAGCAAAACGTCTTCTCAACGGACTTAACTGATTGGTACCATCGCTTCTACACCTCAGATTCAGCTTCTCCGACAGATGATGTTCCCTCTCTTTCTTCTTCATCGACTTTACTACTTTGTTCACTTTATCATCACCTTTATCATCATCTTTATCATCACCTTTATCTTCTTTACTTTCATCATCACTTTTACGTTGGTCTGTATCTGTTTGGTGCTTCCCTGTAACAACAAAAAGGAACGGACTGATTTGGTGCTAAGCTAAGGTAGGGTGTGTTGGCCTTGTGTAGCGAGGGTCAGTCAGTCCGGCTACATCATCATCAATCATCAATCATCAATCAACAATCAATCATCAATAAATCAATCTCAATCATCATCGTCATCGTCGTCATTATCGTCATCATCAAATCAATCAATCATCGACAATCATCATCGTCATCATCATTATCAGTCACTGACTACTATTAGAAATATGGATTACCCATATAAAACTCTGAGATAAACTATGAACCCATCAAAAGAGACAGGGACATCAGATGTCAGCCATTATCTCTCCCTCTTTCTCTATATATAATCCACTGTCAGCTTGGAGACGTCACCTGGTCTAACCGTGCAAGGACACACTGATTACTATTCTCTGCTCAAGGAGCATGGAGGAATAGCATCATGTCATAAGGTAAGTATGAGAGAAAGAGATTTGTTTCTTGGAAGTACTTGATGTAAAAACAGGAAGACAGAGAAGAGCGTTGTAGGAGCTACGCGGTTTGGACTTTATTGACATGGGTAAAGAGTAAGTTGAGTCTATGGAGAAGTTGTGAATATGACAAAGCCGTCTTCAGGTACAGCTACCTGCTCTCGCCTAATTGAGAAAGTGGGCAACAGAATGAAAGCAAAAGGACAAAAGCAAAGTGTGACAGCCTGCTTCTTAGACTTGAGTACAAAGTCCGACACAGTCTGCCTGTCAGCTGGTCCACCTTAGGTCGTGTCTGACAGAACACATGTCGGATACAATTGTTGACATCTTCCTTTGTGAGTGAGAAAAACTGGACAGGAAGTGTGGAGCGTTTTAAGAGAAAAAAAAAGCAATTTACTTTCATTTGAGAACGTGTACATAGATACAGCATATTGAGTAATTTACATAGCGGCATATCATTAATGCCCACAGTTTAACAACTGTAAGAGCGTATAATAAATAATTTAAGAAGACTTTTGATGACGTATTTGCTTCTGTACAACAGACTTCTGTTTTTAAATGTGATACAGTCAGAATCCTCGGAAAATTATGCCTCAATCTTTCTTTATTATGATTTATATATTTTTTTCTTAGGCTCTGACGAGCATGTCACGATGAAATTTAAAAGCAGTAGGTGTCGAGTGCCGCCACTTTTGGCCATCAACGATCCACAGACACGCTCACAGTCACCAAACTCAACGGTCACTCGCTGGACCTCGGCCAGCAGCAATCTATACGATAGCACACACGTATTGACAATACAAATACATTAGTTATTATTATCATTAAATATGGTAGCGGTGACTGTGTCGCCTGTTACAAGAAATATCCTCTACAAAAAGATTACTTAATCATCGCTGCTCAATAATACATCTCAAAACTTTTGATTTCTCACCGCTTACTTTGATCAGCTAAGGAAAAAAATTTCAATCTTATCTCCAACATCATAACTGATACTTTTCTAATGCGTCTATATGATCACTGCTTGTTCAGTTTATGATAAACAAGGAAAACGTGGAAACTCGAAATTTTCACTGACGATATTTTGGACGCAACACGTGGATGTGGAGTGGAGCGGATAATGAGACTCGCTGGGTTACTAGCGGTCACCTTCTACCTCCTTATCTCTCGAGTTTCCACCACTAGCTCAGCCCTTTCCCCGTCTCCCCTAATACACGCACCCAAACCTTCAAGTACTTAATTCCCCTCTACTTCCCCTCTCCCTCAACAAAACACAACACATATCTACATAGACCTACCTTTACCTACAAAATACAAACAGTACGGACATTAATGCTCTCTCTCTCTCACACACACATGCCTAGACCTACCTTTACCTACAGAATACAAACAGTACGGCCATCTATGCTCTCTCTCTCTCACATGGCTAGACCTACCTTTACCTACAGAATACAAACAGTACGGACATTAATGCTCTCTCTCTCTCTCTCACAGACCTAGACCTACCTTTACCTACAGAATACAAACAGTACGGCCATCTATGCTCTCTCTCTCTCACATGGCTAGACCTACCTTTACCTACAGAATACAAACAGTACGGACATTAATGCTTTCTCTCTCACACACACATACACCTACACCTACCTTTACCTACAGAATACAAACAGTACGGACATTAATACTCTCTCTCTCACACACACACACACACATACACCTACACCTACCATTACCTACAGAATACAAACAGTACGGACATTAATGCTCTCTCTCTCTCTCTCACACATACACCTACACCTACCTTTACCTACAGTATACAAACAGTATGTGTCATCCCACATTCCAACCTCGCCCTGCGCTGTGCGTCGTGACATAAGCGGTCCGCCGTTCACAGGCCTACTGATTGCAGGAGAGGTAGACGTTGTGTCGCCGACGTAACACCATCTCCACCGCTAACTCATCCCCACAGTTACCCATTCCACCTTATGACAGCCAGCTTACTCTAGCGCGTCCTCTCAACACGTGGAGGGAGAAGTGCGACACCAACACGAGAGCACTATTCTTAGTTATCACAGGACAATCTGATTATGTTCTAAATGAATTTCTTAAAGCCTCTTTACACGAAGTACATGAACCTTGTTCACCTTTGTTTTACAGTGTTTTATAACACTAATAAGCCTGGTTAATTGGAATGATATGTCCATGGTATAAGGGTAGAGATGATAATTTGAATGTTGTTATCTACAGAGAGATATAACTGTACTTTTGTGTATTTTGTTCAAATGTACATTTACATTTCACTATTTTTTATAGCAAATCTAAAGTTTTAAGTTTAATTTTAAGTAAATTATTCCTCGCGACTCCCCATGGAGCACGGGGCCGCAACACCTCTCCTTTAATCATTTGAAATTGAAATATTTAAAAGTCTATTCATTTAAGAAAATTCCTTTGCTTTGATTTGTCACTGTTTAATTAATTCCTATCCTTTTGTCTCTTTTTTCGAGTATCATTGATTCATCTTTATCATAAATGGTCACCATTTGTTGTACATGTAATTGTTAAAGTATGATGTAAATGTTCCCTGGCTTTATACTCAATGACATTAAATATGTTTCAATGAAAAGGAAACGAAAACCTGTGTATGTCATTCTTGCCATGTTTGAACTGGAGTTTCAGAGAGTATGCGTGGTTTAAATTTAACGGTTTTAAAATATAACTTTGATGGGCATATTTAACTTTTAAAATACAATTAAACGTTTTTAAAACAATTTAATTTACGTTTTACGAACATTTTTTGCAAACATTACTAAAATATAATGCATAAACTTTTTTAACACGTTTATAAAATGTTTCAATGCTATCTGGGAAATACTAGATTTTGTTGTTGCCTGCACTATCATCCTCTTACGACATGCTGATAACTCGTAATCAAGTGTACGTATAAACAAATCAGTAATTATCAATAGAGTTGCTCCCTTACTTGTGCTCACAGCGTTTGTTGCGATGTTTCGTTAGAAATCCGGTTCTTTACTCCGCTGGTGCTGCTTCTCCACTGCAGAAAGAATACATTCAAGGTGTCAAAAAGTTCTCTAGCGTATAAATTATACCTAAATTTAATTATTTCTTAGAAGGACAAGAAAGGTAAAAACAATGCAGCACAGATAAAGTCGAAAGTGAAAACATCAAATGTTGCCTTCCATTGACAACGTGTCTTGTTTTCCTGGATTTTGTAGTCTTTTAGACGGGAACATGCTTCGTTGGTTTGTAACTCACAAACTTGTAAGCAGCTTCTCAATTTTTAGACGGGTGCGAGGAGATTTTTTAAAAATGTCTGCATTTAAAACAATACTGTTCTGTAACACAGTGTCTCTGTCTCCATACACCTCTACCAAACATATCCCCTGTCTCTGTCTCTGTATACACATCTGTTTGCTAAGCCCAGATACATGATATGGAGTCTTTATTGCGCCTTTCTGTCTGTCAGTCTAATGGACATCAAGAAATGGTCATGTAGACGTTTGACCCTCCATCTCTTTACCCTTCTGTCAGTCCCACCATCTCTCTGTTTTCAAATACATATCAGTTTGCTTGTCTTATTATTCGTCTGACTAGTAATGTCCACTTACCCTTCTGATGCTTGTTGTGACCTGCAACAGCAGATATAAACATTTGCGCTTACTTCAAAAACATAAATGCTGAAATATCAAGTAAAATGTCTTAGCTTCTCATGAAGGGAGGAGAACAGCACAGTTGATGTACATTTTAATAGGTACTTCAAATTACGACAGCTCGATAAAACTGTAAAAATACAACACAACGCATCTCTATTTTCTGTTTCTCTCCTTAACAAAGACGGAAATTTCTCTTTCTTGGAAGCTCTCACAAATGATAGACTACAAAGATAAAATAAAAGTCAAACAGTCAGCCACACAACGACACTCACACTCAACCACTCAGTGGCATCGCAACTGATTAAACGGACTTGGGGAAAGATTTCTTCTTGGCGACTAGTTGTTTCTATGGGCAACCAGAGGCTAGCATTTGGAAATGGTGACGACGGGTTATAGTGGTCTGTGACATGGGAAGATTTATTTGTTTCCTTATCTATACCCGTACCTCAGTTTTGCAGGCACCTGACATTCTTAAAAGCAAACTTTACTTTGAATGAATTTTCTAAAGATCATCAAAACTGTGCTCCATTGTCACAGTGAGCATTTATGTCGCTACTTTCCAACTAAATAATGTGCTTTGTCTTCAGCAGTTTTCTTGAGAGGTGTGTCCTGTCTTACATGTACTAACAATAAAGTCGCCAGTGAAATACATTTCTCTCACACTGTCTTTCTGTCGTTTTCTTAGGAAGCTGTATTAGTCCTACCATTCTTCTCTACCTTTAACTTTGTTAGCAGTTCGATCTGTCGTCAGGCGATGTCAGAGACTATTCAAGATTTACAGTATTTACTTACTCCTCGGTACCTTCGGCACTTTGCTCTGCTTGGCTACTCATTTCGCTGCAGTAGGAAAAGGAATCTCAAGTGAAGACAATATTACCAATATTCTAACTTAAAGTAATATCATTAGCATTTTACAAGAAATGATACTAGATTACCATACGTAGATAATTTATTTCATTTTAAAGTAAAACCATTGTCACAGAAACTAGGAAGTGTGAAAACACGACTTAAGATATAAATATCAAGTCACCAGTAAAATACATTTCTCCTACACTGTCTTTCTGTCGTTTTGTTAGGAAGGTGTATTAGTCCTACAATACTTCTCTACTTTCAAGCTTGTTAGCACTTCGATCTGTCGTCAGAAAATGTAGTACACTGTTGAACGTATACAATATTTACTTACCCTTCTCCTTCAGCTTCTCTGCAGAAGGAAAAGGAATCTCAAGTGAAGACAATATTATCAATAGTCTAACTTAAAGTAATATCATTAGCATTTTACAGGAAATGATACTAGATTACCATACGCAGATAATTTATTTCCTTTTAAGGTAAAGCATTGTCCCAGAAACTGAGAAGTGTGAAAATAATATCTTTAGATATAAATATCAAATCGCCAGCGATTATCATTTCTCCTACACTAGGAGTATTCTTTCTGTTGCTTTGTTATCTCAGTGTATTAGACCTCCAACACTTCTCTACTGTCAGGTTTGTAAGCGTGTCTGTCTACCATCAGAAGATAGGTTGTTCAAGGTATACAGTAAATATTTACTTACCCTTCTGGATTTTCATTAGGTCCTCTGTAGTAGGAAAAGTAATCCCAGGTTAAGACAAAAATATCAGCCTTGTATATTAAGGTCATTTTACAAACATTTTACCAGGAATAAGACAAGATTTCTTTAATACTCTGTTGTGTTTTAAAGTAAAAGTATTGTCACAGAACGTTAATGAATATGATTCAAAAGTGTGTCATGTTGAAAAATCATTTTAGAAGTTTTACAACTCTCTCAGGAATGGGACAAAAGGGTCTGAAGACATTAAGTCGCCAGTGAAATACATTTCTCTAACACTGGCTCTGCCACTTTGTCAGCCAGGTGTATTAGTCCTACAAGTCTTCTGTACTTTCAAGTCTGTCTGTGGTCATAAACTGTTCAAGGTATTCAGAAAGCATTCACTTACCCTTCTGGAGCTTGTGCGGGACTGCAGTAGAAAAAGGTAAGCCAAGTTTAGACAATGATATTTATCTAATAACTGCTAAAAGCTGTAAAAGTAATTACTAGAGTTTAGCTTGGGAGCCGACCCAGGCTTAGTTTGTGTTTGTGTAGAAGAAATCATACGAAACACCTGAGGACGCGTTTGTGAGAAATGGTGAGCACGAGTGTCATGACACCTGTCCCGAATGTTTGTAAATTCACCGTCTTTAATTATCTTTCTCTCTTCATCTCAGAACATAGTTCTCCTCAAGAATAATCAGATGTTTTTAACAAAAGTAATAATTTGTTTAAACATGTATAAATTACTCTGTCTCTTTTTTCTGACTGATAAGTTACCACAAAAATATTTACCCTTGGGCCTGCCGACGTTTTCTCCACACTAGGAACGCCACCAGTGCTGCAAGAAACCAGAGTTTAAAATAGGATTGATAGATTGAGGCACTTTTGTTCTCAGATTCATAATTTCTTGTTTAGTTTTATCACCAAGCTAGCTTGAATTTTAAAACCTTCATCACTATCATCATGAGCAACAGCAACATGTCATGTCAACCCTCATTAGCGTGGGGGAGGGACACTCTAAGTGTTCTACACTTTTGTGTGACTTGAAGGTTCGACTGGCTACTGTGTGGATTTTGTTTTCCTCTCTTTTACTGTTTGCTTACCTAAAGGCAAAGACTTACAAACTCTTGATGTAGATCCGTGCCTACACCATTGGCTCAGCCTGTGAGCGATACATCTATATCATTTGACATACAGACGTGTACAATATTCAGTTCAAGTTTTGATGTTTGCCACTCTTGAGAGAATGGTAGATTATTATACCTTTTCTATATTTATTCGGTTTCTGTCTATCTTTATTTATCATCAATATTTGTATTTCTTCTTTTGTTTTCATTCAGTCGTTTTTGCCACATCACTTTCTACATCGTCTTTGCCGTTGACGACGGCATTGCTCTTGCCAGTGCTGGTCTCATGTTTTCTGTACGTGTCTGTCCGTCTGCTTGTAAGGTCTGACAGATCGCTGCTGCTCCCTGCGATCGGATCCGTAGGTTGCGGAAGGAGAGGTCGACGCTGAGGTGGACAGAGGAACAACTGGCAGGACTGGTCATTCCATGTAGGACCTGCTCACCATTACTTCAGACAGGCACGTGGTGAGCATTGTAAGCCCGTACACTCATCATTCTGTTGTCTCCGAGGAGTGCGTGCGTGCGTGCGTGCGTGGGAACTAACATTCAATGGCATCCGATCTCCCGTTTAAAAACAAGAAACAACTGAGTGGTGGTGAATACTCTTTCCTCAAGAGCCTCATCTTAATTACTTGCTTCCATTATGAAAAGAACACACACACACACACACATTGCAGAACCAGAACGTGCCCTGTGATGTTGACGCATTATTTAACACAGACATGTATTACTCACCAATCAAACCAAGAATGCCAAGTGCAATGAGGGCTGCCGCCCACATGGGAAATTTTTTCTCTGATGGAGGTGATGCTGCAGTTGGTGGTGGAGAAGTTGGTGGTGGTGTCACTATGAAGACAGATTAATTAATAAACTTCATTAGCTGATATTCCAGACACTTAAAACATTTTGATCGAGACTAATGATTTCTGACAGATGTTCATTCTAGCAATAGTGATATCTAATAGTCAACAGCATTAAACATTTGGTACACTTTTATTTTCTGGATATTAACGTGTATTATTCTCTCTCTTTTCAATTTACAAAATCTTAATCTCAAAAGAATGCATAACTTGATTACAAACCACACTTTTATAACCCTTGCCTACACTTAATAAAAACACAATAGTATCTACCTATTCTGAAGTAAGACAACCGACCGTACTTCTGTTTTTGTCGTTAAACAACACCTAAGACTTTAGCCTTTTCACCTTGTAGCCAGTCAACGAGCGTGTGCTAATTGTCTGATTGTAGTCAGTCATTACACAACCTTTCAACTGCACGTCAGTCTTGCTTTTCGCTTCTCACTCTCGCAAAACAAAGTGCCCCAACCTTGTCATGTGATAACTAGAATAGAGCTGTAGTGTGGGTTTACACGTCTGTTCTATCCACGAGACGAGCGTTCGCGCGAGCAAACTGACTGGCAGAAGGTGGACTAGAGCCTCGAGCCCAAACCACTTGACGCGCCGCTTACGTCACGACAGACACTTGAAGTACAGTCACGAGGTCATGCAAGATGCGAGGTCGCCACGGACATCTCGACGGGTGAACAGACGGACCTTGTTTACGCCATAGGGTAGGATAATGTGGAGACATTGTTACACGCGGGCAGTAGGGACAGAATAGACCAGACTGTCTGGCACCCAAGGTTATGTACCGCGTTCTAGTGAGGAGGGGGTAAGGAGGGGAGGAGAAACCACGCGGTTGAGAATCTATCATCACGGACAGAGAAGCATCGTGGTGTTTGGCATGGAGCTCTTGAAGAGAAAGGTACCCGAGGTCTGCTCAAAGCTGTCCAGGTTCTCCACTGCAACACGGTCTGGGAATTGTGACAACTGCAGAGTGTATAGAGCTCATCACCAGCAGCTGTTTGGTGAAACCAGTCGAGGCTGAGGCTGGTGAATAAGCGTCGGTCCTTTTTAGGTGCTGCAGTCAGGACAACGCCTGGACCTAGAGGGTCAGAGATGTACAGGGTAACCCACGGCAGGACCACAGCCTCTGCGTGCTGAAAGAAAGGTCGCCATGAGGAAGACACGAGATAAACGGAGGACAGTGCCAGAGCCTCTGCGCTGGAGACAGAGAAGCCGCTGTGATCGACAGAATGACCCAAACAGATTCTGGGACGACGAACAGGAGGGCCTCCATGTGCACGAGACCTTTGGTGTGACGAGATGAGTGGCGAGGGTGTGCTAGACAAGTAAGAGTGCGGTGTGTAGTAATTAGTGTTAATGTTAGAGATTTAGTGGCTCATGAGATATCTGGACTAGGGATAGATAAATACGGGACACCTAGATAACGACTATATTTTTATATTTTGGAAATTGTATTATTTTCTGTAATTTGTATAATCCTCTCGATATTAATAACTTTCTTTAATATACTAAATTGCCTTCCGTTGTTTATTGGGGTACGCGTGTGGGGGCTCAACGAGTTCATTAGAAGTGTAATAAGCAATTTAGTATAAGTGCACGCAGTACAGTGTAAATGTTGGCGTGAGTGGTGGAGGTATCGATAGTGTGAACAGCCGAAGTGAAGGGATCACAACCTTTGACCATCTCCACGTGCTCTTCCCCAGGAGTTCGCGACAAACCTTCCCTCTAGCATTTCAACGTAGTAAAACTTACATTACTCTACCTTATTTCTGCATGGCTCGACCTTATTTCTACATGCCTAATATATAAAAAATAGATAATAGCTTTTCATCGTACTAAAGCTGTGTGTGTTGACTTTACCTCTAGCTCTTCATCCATCAAAACTGTGAAAGTTACAAAGTTAAGGTCATGCTCAAGACAACTTAAAGGGATGCTCAAGGCTTGTGTAAGGCTGTGGCACCGGTCAAACGTTTCAAAACTATATTTAGTTACAATTACAGAGCACGAGAGCAACACAGGAGAAATAAAGGATTCGTTTCTCACTTAATTACCACTTATTAGAACTATTTTGGTTGCCGATGTTTATAAAAATTGAGAAAATCCACTGAAATCGACCCTTGTGTCCTTCCGCTGAGTAACCATGATACAGTCAAATCTCGCTACTATGCCACCTACCGGGACCGAGCAAAAGTGGCATAGTAGCGAGAGTGGCATAGTAGAGAGGGTTCGTAAAAACGGCTTTATTTGCTCAAGTTACCCGTCAGTCCAAAGCAGGGGTGGGCAATTAATTTTCCCAAGGGGCCGCATGAGAAATTGGGATGGTTTTAGAGGGCCGGACTAATATAGTTAACTCAGTTTTACCCAATATGTATAGTATATATACACTGGCGGGCGGGTCGGTCAGAGACAGGAGGCCTTTGCCCAGGTCTGGTCCAAAGCTCTCAAGAATCGTCGGCTTCGCTCGCTGTCTCCTCTCATTCTCCCCCTCACCTCTTCATCCTCCACCCCTCCCAACCACATCCGGGCACCTGCATCCTGTCGCTAGTCGACCCCCTCACACCTTCCCTCTGTCACGTGGCTGTCACCCAGCCAGCGACCACCACCCTCACATCGCCAGCCTCCACCCTCCCTGTGTGCGTGCTAGGTTCCATCTCACTAACTGCGATGCCCCACACTACCGTACAGTATACTAATCGAGCACTGCGCGGAATTTCACAACTTGTGTCTTTTAACAGTCACACAAAAGTGGCATAGTAGCGAGAGTAGAGGGTGGCATAGTAATTTTTTTTTACATTGAATTTATAGTCGGGACCGAGCAAAAGTGGCATAATACCGAGAGTGGCATAATAGCGGGGTGGCATAGTAGCGAGATTTGACTGTACTTCCCGAGACGGTCAAGCAGACGAATCCTCTTGTGACGTCAGAGACGGACAGGAAGTGTCTGTGGTCATTGCTAGGGTCGTGATCGGTGGTGTCTCGTTTGTTGGATTTGTGATATCCAAATTCATTAGCAATCAAGATGGCCATGAGTAATGTTCAACCATACCAATTTGAACCACTTCAATCAGCTGACAATGTCATCGACTGCACATCCTCGGAGGACGAGGAAAACGTTGCAGCAGTCGAAGGACAAAGCAGGTAGGACTACACATGTATATAAGTAAGTCATATTGTGTGCACGGGAACAGAAAGTGAACGCAAGCTTTACCTTCAAGCACTTTAAAATAAACATAATGCACTCGAACTTTTTACACTGCGCATTGTTGTTGACCAATTCACTTCGTAGTGTATTTAAAAAGTAAAATTACATTTGGCGTGCTAATTATTTCCTCTCACACTGTCATGAACCAGCCTGGTTCAAGGCCCGAACAACAGGCCGAAGCGGGTGTAGATAATTATAGGTGGGCCGTGGTCAGTGAAAGCGGACAGTGGAGGGAAGCCTTTCTGTCCGTTTCTACGACTTGACAGGTCGCCCACATTGATGGAGGCGATCGAGGCCCAGGGTAAGGGAGTGTAAGATGTAGTAGTAGGGGAATAGCGCGGTGGTCAGTAGTGGCCTTAGTACTAGAGAGATAGCGTTAGGACCGGGTAGGAGGGGTGGCGAGTAGTCACGTGCCCTCGTAGTATATAGTTAGGGTTAGATGGTTAGTCGGGGCTTTCCACCTTGTGTTCCAGCAGAGACGTCTGTTTCTGAGTGTTATTCAGTTGCAGGCAGCACGTCTGAGACAGGGAAGCTCGTTCAGTCAGAACGTATCACTACCTGCTGGCACTTGCGATCTGGTTGTAGAAGAAAGGAGGGTGTGTGCTGTGACCAAGAGGCTGATTCTCCCAACGACAAGTGAGGGAGTTAACTGTGTCCGGCAGGGAGACGTGCGAGGCAGCGGTTGGCAGACCCCACCGTGCCACCGGTCCAGTGTGGTCATCTACAGAACAGCATACAAGTCATCTCTGCTACGAGTATCGTCACTGCATCCATTGCCTGGGGCAACTGTGGTGGGACAGTGACAAGAAATCGTCTAGAAGACCAGGTGCATGCAGGCAGCTGCACCCATCTTCAGGAAACAACGCCGTTCAGTCAGAAGGCATCTCTACTCCGAGCATCGTGCCACCGGTCCAGTGTGGTCATCTACAGACCAGCATACAAGTCATCTCTGCTACGAGCATCGTCGCTGAATCCATTGCCTGGGGCAACTGTGGTGGGACAGTGGTAAGAAATCATCTAGAAGACAAGGTGCATGCAGCCAGCTGCACTCATCTCCAAGAAACAAAGAGCAAGGTAGCCGAGTGGTACCCCCAGTACCAAGGTTGTTCTGTGAGAGAACTGTCCAAAGACTGGTGAAGTGTGTTTTATCTCATTTACATTCTTCACATTCTTACATTTTGTGACCTGATAATAATTAGTGTATTTGGAGACTCATATTACGTCTCGTATGTGTCAACCTAATTTGCTTTGTTGATTTTTGATTATAAATTTACAATCTGTACAACTGTCTCGTCAGTTGTGTCTGCGCACGCGAGGAGAGCGACTGTCAGTGAGCGTGCGGACGTGTGAACGGGCGGGTGACGGAGTGTGAGGGTGAGAGAGGGCGGAGCGAGCCAGCCAGTGACCCCATTCCCCTCGGGCGAGTGAGGCCCATCCCTCTACAGCCGCCTTCGTTATCATCACACACACACACACCGGAATATTCACATTGTATATGATAATTTAGGTTTTGAAGTGAACTTTCCAAAGGATAGTTTCAACAATTAATATTTCGAAATATCTGTGTTTAAAAATTTTAAATAGACAATATTTGCAGCCTTTTAGGGGTATAGTTTGAATAATTTCACTAATGACTTTATAACAACGATGCATAGAATTCAAGCAGAGACGTTTGCTTTATATGTTATTATGTCTGTGCTTTTAACTTATAACTTCTGTTACTCTTGAACTGGCTAATGTACCTGCTGTGATCTGATTTTACTTTTCTTAACAAGCAATAAATTATGTGTCCATATTCAACCAGCAGGACCTCAGAAACGATACTGATTTATATCATCAATTTCAGAAATCAGTTATTAGGTGTGGTAGTCTCAAAGCTGTGCTACAAAGCTGTCATTTTGTCATTATTATGATTAGTAAAACACTTAATTATGTTTGCGTGTTACCGTCATAGGTTTTTGAAGAAAATACAGCTTCAAAGTGGAAGCAAAACTGAGTACAAGTCATCTGTCACGCGTATTTCATTAGTGTGTTTGTGTGTATGTGTCCTGAACGACTTTGAAATGATACATATTTCTTTTCTCTCAAAACAAGTTTCTAAAAGTATTAGATTATGTTTATTCAAGATAATCTTTTATGCCGTGAAGCTGTTTTTTTCAATATTTTCTGAAGCACCTCATGCTGATTTCTATGTTTCTACAGATGTCAATGTCCACAAGTTCTAAAGACTAATAGATGACAGGCCTGGGGACACTATGAAGTTCCTAAAGTCCAGTAGGTGTGAACAAACCAAACTAGCCAGAATGAGGCTTAATGGAGAGTATCTAACAAGATACAAGGACCACACTTCATGTGCTTGTGGGGTTGGATTAAGCACCACACATGGGCTGCTAGAGTGTAATGAAAACAACTTAGACAGGGAAGAACTTAAACACTTCTTACACAAATATAGACTGGCACTAAACCTTAACAGCTGTCTCAACCCTCCAAAAGAGCTGTGGCACAATACACTGTCATTAGTGGCATCAGTAGCAGCAAACCACAAACTCTTGACTAATCTGTGAGTTTGCTGATGAGCTGAACAAATATTATGCAAGGTTTGACATACATGATCTTGAGAATGAACAGGACACTATTTTATGTTCGGGAAACTTTTCTGATTCTGTTGATACTACACGGAAGCCTGTTACACTGGAAGTTGAGGATGTTTGTAGACAGCTGAAGAGGATCAATGTTAATAAGTCAGCAGGTCCTGATGGCATCCAGCCTAAGGTACTGTACATCTGTGCTGAGCAGCTGTGTAAGATTTTTCATACCTTGTTTTGAAGGTCATTGTCTCTTGGCAAGATTCCGTCTGGTTGAAAGACATCATGTATTGTTCCTGTACCTAAGAAAGCTCATGTTTCTTGCTTAAACGATTATAGACCTGTAGCTCTTACCTCGCACATTATGAAAGTTTTTGAGAGATTGGTGCTACCAGTACTTCAGACCCAAGTGGCTGCTTTTCAAGATCCCTTGCAGTTTGCATACAGAGACAAGGTTGGGGTAGATGATGCTTTATTGTACATGTTACACTCTGTGTACTCTCATCTTGAGAAGAGCTCTGCTTGTGTACGAGTAATGTTTTTTGATTTTTCTTCTGCGTTCCAGACCATTCAGACACATCTCCTTGCTCAGAAACTGCATAGTATGTCGTTGCATCCATGCACAGTGAATTGGGTATCAGACTATTTATCGGATAGACCTCAGTATGTACGCTGGAATAGTACCTTTACATCTAGTATGATCAATACATTCACTGGCGCGCCTCAAGGCACTGTTTTATCCCCGTTTCTGTTTACACTATATACTTCTGATTTTAAGTTTAAAGAAGAGTTATGCCATCTTCAGAAATACTCAGATGATTCTGCTATCGTTGGATGTATATTTAATGACAATGAGAACTTGTACAGAAAGCACATAGATGAGTTTGTGACTTGGTGCGATTCTAACTTTCTTGTTTTGAACGCCAGCAAGACCAAAGAAATGATATTTGATTTTAGAAAGGAGAAAGGGATTGTCCATCCTGTTTATATCAAGGATGAAGCTATTGAGATGGTTATAGGGTATAAGTACTTGGGAGTATTGTCAGATAGTAAATTAACCTGGTCTAACCATGTGGATGCTGTTTTAAAAAAAAACACAGACAAGATTGTTCTTTCTGCGCAAACTGAGATCTTTTCATGTTTGCAACAAGATGCTGTATATGTTTTATCAGAGCATGGTGTGTAGTGTGTTAGAGTTTGCAGCGGTGTGCTGGGGAGGGAGTGCTTCTGTGCGGGACACTGGCAGGCTGGACAAGCTGATAAGTAAAGCGAGCTCTGTTGTAGGTCTGAGCCTGGAGCTATTTGAACCCCTTGTTGAGAGAAGGCTGGCCAGGAAGGCGAGAGTTATTTTGCTCGATGCAGATCATCCACTCCACGGCACACTGACTGAACTACGCATGCAACGTAGTGGAAGGTTTTCTATGCCGAGGTGTAGAACAGAGCGGTTTCGTCGTTCATTCATTCCGGCTGCTGTCAGACTTTTTAACAACAGTATGACCTATCGGCTGGCTTCTGATTTTATGCTTTGAGAACGGTTCTGCAGGTTATATGACTGTGGTAGCAGTTTTTTTCCATAGATGTCATAGATGGGTGGGACTGAGTAAGTGTGTGGTAGTATAGAAAAATTGAAGTATGGGTAGTATTTTATGCCCCTGATGTTGACAAATGTATTTCTGCTGTGGATTAATAATAAACTTGTCTTGTCTTGTCTTGTCTTGTCTTGTAAACATGGATGAACATTTGATTACATTTAGCAAACATCTTCCAGAGCTATAATTTTCTTGCATGTTTGTGTATTCATGAAGATTCCGGCCTATAAGGCTGGCTGATGCTGGAGAATGTCTCACTATAAATGTGCTTCTTCTACTTGTGCGATGATAACTTTATATTTACCTTCACACTGCCCATCCGTCTTCTTGCATGGGCCTTGACAGTTTGTTGGACAGGTGTTCTCGCACTTATCTCCCCAGTATTTCTCACGGCAACCTGTTCACGGAACATGCATGGATTTAAGAGCCAGCGCGTCTTGACAGACAACTACAAAGACTTAAAGGTAAGTAGATGCTTTCAATAATTTTCATGTCAGAGGGCTAACAGACTTTGACAAAAGCAGTTAATTTTCAATGGATACATTCGATATCCACACAAAATCAAGCAAAAGGAAGAAAGAAAACGTGTTCAAGAAAGTGTGTGAGTTGATGGAAAAGAAGACTTTTCATGTTTGGTTTCTCTTCTTTCGAAATAGTGTGTGATAAAAGTAATGTGCTGTTCATCTTACCTGCTGTGATCTGATTTTACTTTTCTTAACAAGCAATAAATTATGTGTCCATATTCAACCAGCAGGACCTCAGAAACGATACTGATTTATATCATCAATTTCAGAAATCAGTTATTAGGTGTGGTAGTCTCAAAGCTGTGCTATAAAGCTGTACTTTTGTCATTAGTATGATTAGTAAAACACCTAATTATGTTTACGTGTTACCCTCATACGTTTTTGAGGAAAATACAGCTTCAAAGTGCAGGCAAAACTGAGTACAAGTCATCTGTCACGCGTATTTCATTAGTGTGTTTGTGTGTATGTGCTGTGAACGACTTTGAAATGATACATATTTCTTTTCCCTCATAACAAGTGTCTAAAAGTATTAGATTATGTTTATTCAAGATATTATTTTATGCCGTGAAGCTGTTTTTTTTCAATATTTTCTGAAGCACCTCATGCTGATTTCTATGTTTCTACAGATGTCAATGTCCACAAGTTCTAAAGACTAATAGATGACAGGCCTGGGGACACTATGAAGTTCCTCAAGTCCAATAGGTATGAACAAAGCAAACTAGCCAGAATGAGGCTTAATGGAGAGTATCTAACAAGATAGGAGACGCTAAGCCGTATAAAACTAAGACTAACAAGAACAAACTGAAAGCATACACCACCACGGCAGAACACACAGGCATAGTTAGAGAGTACCAGCAAAGGAAAACGAAAGGGCAGCAGCACAGTGCACCACCAAAACAGACTCGGCAAACATAATCACCAACAGAAAAAAAGACAACAAACAAAATAGACAATACATGCGGCGGCACAACACAGCGACCGACACACACACACACAGTGCAAAATCACCGCGAGAGGGAAGAACTTTCCCTTAAAAAAAAAAATCAACATCAACAACAACAACAACAACAACATGAACAACAACGACGACGACGAGAGGGGAGAGAGCAGCCTGAGAGAAGGACGCAGCGAGTCATCGCCAACCAGCAGCCCGGTTGACGGAGCCTGTGCTCGGACCTACTTTCTGTCTTAGATAAATCCTTCAGGTGGCCAGCAGGCTGTCACCGTAATAAAGAGCTTCCAACAGCCTACGGACACGCGTTCAAGCATTATTTACAGAGTGAACGCGAGTGTCAGCCGTGTGGTAGGTCACCGTCTGGGGGCTACCATAAGGCGAACGCTTGACTGAAGCAACATCAGAAGGAAGGATGGAAAAAGTTTCTGACAGCGGACGTCGCCTGCTGGAGGCCTTCACACAACTGGAAGCAGCGCCGAAAGCAGACGACACGGAAGATCTCCAGCAATGGATGTGCGGCGACGTGGCCTCGCATCCAGAGGAGTTTGCTGCGCGGAAACAGAACACAAGACCAGAGACAGAACACAAGACCAGAGACAGAACACAAGACCAGAGACAGAGCACAAGACCAGAGACAGAACACAAGACCAGAGACAGAACACAAGACCTATGGCCGAACATCTGGAGAGGGTAGAGCTAGTACTACAGCGCTTGGAAGAAAATGGATTCAAGCTTAATCCCTAGAAGCGTTCATTTCGCAAGGACAGAGTGAATTGAAGCTGACCCAGAAAAATGTGCAAAAGTGCGTGACTGGCTGACACCTGCAAACCTAGAGGACGTTCGACGATTTCGAGGTTTTGCCGGATACTACAGAAGATTTGTGAAAGGCTTGTCTAAGATCGCGAAGCCCCTTGTCGATCTGACGCCAGTATTGCATAAGAAAAAAACAGGAGGAGAAGATCTGAATAGAGCGAACAAGCTAAATGGCGGGGGGGGGGGAGGCCAGGAGGAGGAGGAGGAGGAGGCAGCATTACAGACGTTAGAGGACTGTTTAACGTCTTCACCGATTCTGGGGTACCCTGACTATAAGCTACCCTTCGAGCTTCATATCGATGTTAGCACGTCGGGGTTAGGAGCAGTCCTCTATCACGAACAAGAAAGGACAGCAGCGAGTATTGTGCTGTGCCAGCAGAGGACTGAATAAAGCCGAGAAAAACTAACCGGCATGCAAGCTGGAGTTCTTGTCTCTGAAATGGCCAGTAACACAGAAAGTTGACGATTATCTCTATGGCCATAAGTTTCCGGTGAAGACGGAAAAGAACGCGTTAACGCACGTGTTAACGTTAACCAACCACACTAGGAGCAGCGGACACCGGTGGCTGGCAGCGCTGGCGACGTACAACGTTTACATCACGTACAGGCCGGGCAGCAGCAACGCACACTCCGACGCACTGTGCGAAGGAGCACCGGGATTCGTCCATCGTGTGTTGCAACAAAACTTTAACCATCTAAGGCTGATAGATGGGGTTTATATATCAGTTATCAATGAGCAGCCACCCAAACAGCTGATACTGCCATCCAGCTACGTGCTCAGAGTGTTGCAAAATGTTGCACAGCGATGTGGGCCACCCAGGTCATGAATGAACGCTGCACCTTCTGCGAGACAGGTTCTGTTGGAGAGGGAGGGTCGGTGATGTGGACAGTTACATCGTGTCCGCGGTGTATTGACAGAAAGGCGCACCTGACAGTCGTGCTCCGCTAGTGAATGTTGTTACGACTCGGGAGCTAGTGTGCGTCGACTGCCTTACCCTAGAAGCAGCTAAGGGGGTCTTTCAGCACATCTTAGTTATTACAGATCACTTCACCCAGTGTGCACAGGCCATGCCAACCAAGAACACGACAGCAAACACAACGGCGGCAACCCTGTTCTATAACTTCACTTACGGGAGGTGGTGCTAATTTTGAAAGTCGTCTAATCAAAGAATTGTGCCTGATAACGGGATTGCATAAATCTCGGACTACCCCATACCACCCTAGGGTTCAATCGCACATTGCTCACGGAAACATATCCAATGGATTTTAATAAAGCATAATACCGTATATACCATACACACAAAATGCAGTGTATTTCAGCTGTTCGTCAAGAGCGCGATGTGAAAAGGTGTTAAATAGTCCTCCTCCGATTGCTGGGGAAACCCGCGCGTGTACTACAAGGTGGTTTGCGCATGCGCACACGTGGATTTTGTCGACGGCCCAAGAGCTGTGCTGCGGTGAAACGGTTGACACAGCGACCGGTCAGGTCTCGGGAGGTCCGAGGTTTAGCGATGCGGAAAATGCAGGAGAACTCTATTCCACAACGGATCCACACACCCAAACAAAAAATAAAACACAACAAACAAACAACAAACCAAACTTACCAGCTAATAGCAGTGATATGAGGGCGGATTGATACAGAATAGTCCGCGATTGCCACAGTTCGTGGAACACTGTGATGTTTGTCACATGACTACTGTCATCTTTTGCCAACTGCTGAGAGTCTTGATTCGCTTTCTGTCGTAGCAGGTTCTTTGCTGTATGTAGCTAGGGTTAGTGTCATTCTCTTGTGCTAGGCGAAACGTACGTGCCTCAGGGTCCAGTGATGGTGCTTTTGTGGCTGAGGGAGTGGAGTGAGTAGTAGGGTCAAAGATGGAGATAGAAGTCCCACGGTGACCTTCTCTTCCATGTGTTGATTGTTGATGATGAGGTTTTGTCCAGTTTTTGTGTTGTTGATGTCATGTTGTTTTTACTTCAGGCTGCTGCAGTTTCTTCTCGCTCCCTTCCCGTTGTTGTCGAGCTATTTCCTCCTGGCTCAGTCCTATCAGCATTTGGTGGATGTGACTGGCATCACCACCTTTTATCTGCCGCACAGAAAGATGTAATAACTTCACAAACAGTTTGCCGCCAGCCACCGACCATGCCTCTAGGACACCTTCGTGCTGCTTTATGCGATTTAGTCTCTGGACATTGAGGTGGGTGAGATCTTCGGTGATAGACATACCTGAGACGACATACCTGACCCCTTGAGACGACTTCTTGCTTTAAGCACTCGGTCTCTGTCTTTCTATCTATCTATCTATTCCTCTTTGTGCATCAGGTTGCACACAAGGCCTCAACCAGAGTCCGCCACCGATGTCGATCGGCTGAAACACGCTCTAGGTGACCCCATGTCCAGCCCTTTCCTTTCATCTCCCTTTCCACTGTTCTTCTCCAAGTTTCCTTTGGGCGGCCTCGTTTTCTTCGGCCGTCTGGAGTCCATCGTAGGGCGACTGTGGAGAGGTCTGCTGTCTGCTGGCGGAGCACATGTCCAATCCATCGCCAACGCCTTCGTTGAACCTGCGTGGTGATGGACTCGGTTTCACTTCTTCGGTGGAGTTCTTCGTTGGTGATGGTGTTTGGCCAAAAGATGTTAAGTATGCGCCTGAGGCATCTGTTTTGGAAGACGTCAAGCTTGTTACTGATGGTTTTGGTCATCTTCCATGATTCTGATCCGTAAAGGAGGGTGCTGATCACATTTGATTTGAAGATTCTCAGCTTGATCTTCTGGCTGATGTTTTTTGCCTTCCATGTGCTCCTGAGTGAGGCGAAGGCCTGGCTGGCTTTCGCCAGTCGGGCTCGAATCTCCACCTCCGCATCCCCAGTGTTTGACATTTTGGACCCAAGATAGGTGAAACTGTCAACTTCCTCAATCTCTTCTCCATTTAGTTTGATGCTGTCTTGGACTCTGGCGTTCACTCTCATACTGTTAGTCTTTTTTGTGCTGACCTTCAAGCCAAGGTTTCCAGCTGTTTCTGAGAAGGCCTTTGTTTTTTCCTGCATGTCTTGGTGGCGGTGTGACAGCAGGGCAATGTCATCAGCAAAGTCCAAGTCTTCCAGTGCTGTTGTTGCTGTCATAGTCATGGTCCATCTGAGCCCTCTCCTCTCGCTGTCGGTGGAAGTCTTCATGATCCAGTCCATGGCCAGGATGAAGAGGAACGGCGACAGAATGCAGCCCTGCTTCACCCCAGTACTGACGTTGAAGGGGTCTGTGAGCTCTGTGTCACAGACAACCTGGGATTTGAAATTGCTGTACAGCATTGCAATGACCTGAACAAGTTTTGCAGGGACTCCGTAATGCCTCAGGATCTTCCATAAGGACTCGCGGTGGATGCTGTCAAAAGCCTTCTCCAGGTCTATGAAATTGATGTACAGCGGTGTGTTCCATTCGTTGCTCTGCTCCAGAATCTGTCGCAGAATGAAGATGTGTTCGGAGCAGGATCGCCCAGGGCGAAATCCTGCTTGCTGTGGTCGGAGGTCTTTCTCAAGAGTTGCCGTCAGTCTTGACAAAACAATCTTGCTGAAGACCTTGCTGGTGAGGGAAAGAAGTGTTATGCCCCTCCAATTATTGCAGTCTCCAAGATCTCCTTTCTTGGGTAACTTGAAGATGAGCCCTGTCTTCCACGCAACAGGGACCTGCCCTGATTCCCAAATTTGCCTGAAGATTTCAGTCAGCTTGGGAGCTGTCACATTTATATCTGCTTTCAACATCTCTGCTGTTATTCCATCTGCCCCTGGTGCTTTGCCGCTCTTCATTGTCTTGACTGCAGCTGTCACTTCTTCCAGGCTTGGTGGGTCTGTGCAGATGTCAAGGTCTATAGCTGCTGGCTGGATGTCTGCAAGCTGAGGGGGATCTGGTCTGTTCAGAACCGACTCAGAATGTTCCCTCCAGCGCTGTAGTTTTCCTGCCTCTCCCTCGACGACATTACCGTTCACGTCTTTCACTGGCACATCACTGTTCTTAAACCCGTTGTTTAGCTGTTTGTTTATCTTCTACAGTGTCTTCAGGTCATTTTTACTTGCTGCATTTTCTGCTTCATCTGCCAGTTTCTCTATGTGATATCTTTTGTCAGTTCTTGTCATCCTCTTTACCTCTTTGTTCAGTTTTGCATATCTTTGTCTGTGTTGTTCCTTCAGGCGTTCAGATCT
This sequence comes from Pomacea canaliculata, assembly GCF_003073045.1. Taxonomy (NCBI): domain Eukaryota; kingdom Metazoa; phylum Mollusca; class Gastropoda; order Architaenioglossa; family Ampullariidae; genus Pomacea; species Pomacea canaliculata. The sequence continues at coordinate 89,672 of NC_037601.1, forward strand.
GGTGCTGTTGATTCTTTGTTTGGCTGACTTTCTCTCTTCTATCTTCTTCCATGTCTCTTCTCTGATCCACTGTTCTTTCTTTTTCCGTTGGAAGCCCAGTATTTTCTCTCCTGATTCCTGTAAGACTCGATTGAAGTCGTCTAAGGTCATCTCTTGTTGGTCTCCTAGTGCCTGGAACCTGTTCTTTACTTCCATAGCAAAGGCCCTTTCGGTGGCTGGATTTTTTAGTTTGCCGGAGTCCACTCTCTGCTGACGTGCCTGTTTTCCTCGTGATCGACGTAGCTTCAGGGAAACTGTGGCTATCACAAGAGTGTGGTCACTGGCAATGTCTGCTCCTCTGTAGGCTCTAACATCTTGAAGTGAGCTCCTCCATTTTCGGTTGATGATGACATGGTCTATCTGGTTCTTTGTGATCCCATCTGGTGATGTCCATGTTGCCTTGTGGATGTCTTTGTGTGGGAAGAGTGTGCCTCCAATCAGTAGGTTGTTTTCTTCACAAAAGTCTGCCAGTCTCTCTCCGTTGTCATTGATGGTTCCGATTCCATGTTTGCCCATGACATGCTCCCTGCAGGTGTTGTCACTTCCCACCTTGGCATTGAGATCGCCGATGATGAGCAACATGTCGTGGGCTGGAACGCTTTCTGAGGCTGCCTGGAGCTGATCGTAAAAAGCATCCTTGTCTTCTGCCTCAGAGTCATTTGTTGGTGCATAGCAAGCTAGCACTGTCAGCTTGGTGTACTTGGAATGGAATCTTGCTCTCAAAAGCCTGGGTCCATAAGGCTTCCATTCCAGCAGTGCCTTTTCCGTTTTCTTGTTGAGGAGTAGAGCTACTCCTTCAGAGTGCTGAGCGTCTGATCTTCCTGAGAACAAGATGGTATGTCCTGACGCTAGTCTCCTCTTTCCGGTGCCGGTCCATCTGACCTCACTGACTCCCAGGATGTCCAAGTTGTAGTTGTCAAACTCCTTGACTAGTTGGAGCATCCTGCCAGTCTGGTACAAGGTCTGGACGTTCCAGCACCCCACCCTCAACTTCTGCCTCGGCTTCAGTAAATCCGCTGTCGGGGCGCCAGCTCCCTTTCGGGTTTGGCTGTCGTCCGTCATTAGTCCAGTCTCCTGGTGTGCTTCATTACCTTCGCCATCTGTGACGAGTTCTCTGGTTTTAGTTTCTGTAACAGGATTTTTTTTACATGGTGGGGTTGTTAGCCCTACCACAACCTATTTTACCTCTAGGTGAGGTGTCCACCTTAGTCGCCTCTTACGACATGCCTGGCTGGATGGCAGGGACCCTATTCTTGCAATGCTTGCTAGGCAAGCATACCCCGGGGTCCCACAGGGGGGTCTCTGTCTTTACTAGAGATGAACTTCACTATCACTTGTCATGGTCTCGGTCTGTCTTTGAGTATCTTTATCACTCGGTGCAAAGCTGAGATTTTATGAGTGTCAGTGTCCGACATGCCAAGTGTTGACTGGACAACATGAAGCACTTTCCTCTCGCAATCCTCTGCTGTGGTCGTCAGGTATTCCGTGAATCCTTACCGACTCTCTCCGAAGTACTGCTGTAAAAGATTTATTTCTTCTTTATGATCTCTAGAGCGACTCGTTAATCTGCAAATTTCCTCTTTCAACTCATTTGTTTGCTTTTGAAGAGATCCAACTATTGCCTTTAACATTTCGTTGGGTTTGGTTTGTTTTTTAACATCGAAGAATGCGCTTGCTAGCATCTCTACTTAAAAGGCAATGTGTTTTGCCAATTCACGATAGCAATCTTCTATCTGTTGTTTCATTGTTTCTGTCGTTTTTAGTAAGTTTTCTAATTTTTCAACTATCAGATTGTTGGGTGTTTGAGACTGTCTGCTTCTTTTTGTCGTGCTTCCCGCTCTCTTTCTGACGCCCTTCTGTTGCTCCTATGTCTTCCATTTTCTGAGGAGTACTAAACAGACTTTCATCAGCGCTGGATTCTTTTTTCCTTGTTTCCTCTTCTTGTCTTTTTTCGGAGCCCTAACTTACTTTCCAACAGACGCGGGAAAAACAGCACAGCACCAACAAGCACAATACCTACAAACCCAGTCAGCCCTCGCCGTCGTCCAACACACCATTTCTTAGGCGAGTACAGGTCAGCAACTGAACAGTCATAAATTGCTTGGACTACCTCTCCTTCATGCTGCAAACATCTCTCGAATCACAAAACACATTATGGATTGACTCTAAAATTTAAAACCATTTCTAGTCTGAAGCATAGGAAGTCTCCATAAATATGTTGTCCTCCGTTATTCAAAGGCCGAACATTCACTTTTGGTCTAAAAAATACATTTGTTCACCGAACGAAGTCACACACACACACACACGTCCTTCTTCCGGCATGACCATCGCTCACCCCCAACTTTCAAACATGAACTACTACGATTGTTTGAGCTGTCTTGTTGTAGTTACTCCATATTCATAAAAAGCTCAATTCGTCGTACTTTTTTTTTTTAACTTTTCGTCTCCTCCTAGTTATTTAGAATTTTATTTTCCGTTCCACTTTTGTCTTTTTTTTCAGGATGGATTGAAAAGTTTTATCTGTGCTTATGACAGGGGAAAAAATGTTTTATCCAGGGGAGGTTTGAGGAGTAGTGCACAGAATCGCCTCACTGTGGCTTAACCCTCACCTCCCTCCACCATCGGACCCCCCTTTCTTGTATGCGAGACAGTACTCGTTAGACCTTTGAAAGTAATATTTGTGTCTCCTAGATTCGAGGACTATAACGAGTTTCTGAACGGTGGTGCACGTAAAGAACAATGTCAACAATTTACCAGTGTTGTCCATAGGAATGGGAATCCCATGGGAATCCCATGGGAAACGTCCCATGGGACGGGATGGGATGGGACAGCACCAGCGGCGGCGTTAGGGGGTGGCAAATGGGGCGGCCGCCCCAGGCCCCGCTCTGGAAGGGGCCCCGCGCTTCAGCCCCGAGGTCATCTTTCTGACATATTGCTAGCTGTGTTAAACAAGTTGTGACAAAAAAAAATTGACGTTCAGAAAACACTTCTAAGTTCTAATTAAGCAAATTATTGAATCCATGTCTTAACTTTAAACCCGACAATAATAACAAGCAGTTTATTAAGCTATCGTCACCATATTATTTCGCTTTAAGAAAAAACCACTACTGTCACAGACGGTGGGAAAGGTTACCAACAATTAAAACACTAAATCCGTGCGTTATTTCGCGAAATGGATCCAGCCTATCTAACTGTATATTAATCAGTGCTTCCGGCATCATATCAACAGGGATATTGATACACGTACTCCATGACCCGGCCCCGCGCGGATGGTCGGCCCCAGGCCCCGCGTGTTCTTAACGGTTCCTAACGCCGCCTCTGGACAGCACACATTTGTATTTCCCATGGTAGTCGATACTTGATATTGCAAAATAAATTTACTGTTATTTCATTCATCAAGGATTTAAATCTTTCCTCTGAATCATCTATTGTATGTGAAGTAGCAGGAATTATAGAACAAAAGCCGAAAAGTGGTTTTCAGTGTTGTTCATAGGATTGTTAATACCATGGGAATCCCATGGGAAACATCCCGTGGGATGGGACGGGATGGGACAGGCATAAATTGCCATGGGACGGGATGGGACGGGATAGAAAAATATGTCCCATGGACAACCCTGCAATTTACACAAAGACACAAATTAATAAGGGCCTGAGGTCAATGTATCATGACCTTTTCGCGACTAATGAGCACTTTGAGAGCTTCATTTTACCCTCCCCCAAATCTACAAACTTATAAGTACCTAAAAGGAGCAGGTGTCAAGTGACTGGGCGCCATCGTCACCCACGTGGCGGGAACAGTAAGACTTTCCTACTCATTAGCTGAATTGTCAGGGTAAGGTGGAAAGGTTCGAACTGTTCAAGAAGACGGAGAAACTTTGTGAAACGAACTTGTAGAGTGGGAGATTGGTATTTAGTAGTAGAGTCTTGTATTGGGTAGCGGTGATGTGCACCCTGAGTAATCTAGCCACGTGACTGTGTTTTCTTGCTGGTTGTGCGAAAAAGTTGATTTGACATTTACATTCATTGATTTCATGCCATTTCAGAATAGTTAATTGCACTTAAGGAAGAAGACCATATGATTTATTGAGGATACATGTGTGTGATGACTTGTTACTTTGTATAACTGTTATAATTTATGTTGACCAGTGGGTTAGGAGGGCTAGCGTGAGATAAGCAACAAACTAGACCTGTCAGTAAATAGACGAGCAGCCCATGGGCAGATCTTTGTCTAGTGTGTGAAAGTGCGCGTGGACGTGTTGTGTGTCTTGCTCTGGTGACAGCCGCATCCGTGACATGGACACAGAGAATGTTACTTGTAGAACCGCCGCTGATATTGTGCAAACAGTTCACCTGCCTGTAAACTCCTGTCAATTGATAGGCTTTTCTGACCTGGATAAACATGGATGAACATTTGATCACATTTAGCAAACATCTTCCAGAGCTATATTTTTCTTGCATTTTTGTGTATTCATGAAGATGTCGGCCTATAAGGCTGGCTGATGCTGGAGAATGTCTCACTATAAATGAGCTTCTTCTTTTTGTGCGATGATAAATTTATATTTACCTTCACACTGCCCATTCGTCTTGTTGCATGGGCCTTGACAGTTTGGTGGACAGGTCACACTGCAGTTATCTCCCCAGTACTTCTCAATGCAACCTGTTCACGGAACATGCATGGATTTAAGAGCCAGCGCGTCTTGACAGACAACTACAAAGACTTAAAGGTAAGTAGATGCTTTCAATAATTTTCATGTCAGAGGGCTAACAGACGTTGACAAAAGCAGTTAGTTTTCAATGGATACATTCGATATCCACACAAAATCAAGCAAAAGGAAGAAAGAAAACGTGTTCAAGAAAGTGTGTGAGTTGATGGAAAAGAAGACATTTCATGTTTGGTTTCTCTTCTTTCGAAATAGTGTTTGATAAAAGTAATGTGCTGTTCATCTTACCTGCTGTGATCTGATTTTACTTTTCTTAACAAGCAATAAATTATGTGTCCATATTCAACCAGCAGGACCTCAGAAACGATACTGATTTATATCATCAATTTCAGAAATCAGTTATTAGGTGTGGTAGTCTCAAAGCTGTGCTATAAAGCTGTACTTTTGTCATTAGTATGATTAGTAAAACACCTAATTATGTTTACGTGTTACCCTCATACGTTTTTGAGGAAAATACAGCTTCAACGTGCAGGCAAAACTGAGTACAAGTCATCTGTCACGCGTATTTCATTAGTGTGTTTGTGTGTATGTGCTGTGAACGACTTTGAAATGATACATATTTCTTTTCCCTCATAACAAGTGTCTAAAAGTATTAGATTATGTTTATTCAAGATATTATTTTATGCCGTGAAGCTGTTTTTTTTCAATATTTTCTGAAGCACCTCATGCTGATTTCTATGTTTCTACAATTGTCAATGTCCACAAGTTCTAAAGACTAATAGATGACAGGCCTGGGGACACTATGAAGTTCCTCAAGTCCAATAGGTATGAACAAAGCAAACTAGCCAGAATGAGGCTTAATGGAGAGTATCTAACAAGATACAAGGACCACACTTCATGTGCTTGTGGGGATGGATTAAGCACCACACATGGGCTGCTAGAGTGTAATGAAAACAACTTAGACAGGGAAGAACTAAAACACTTCTTACACAAATATAGACTGGCACTAAACCTTAACAGCTGCCTCAACCCTCCAAAAGAGCTGTGGCACAATACACTGTCATTAGTGGCATCAGTAGCAACAAGCCACAAACTCTAGACTAATCTGATAGACAAAAGATAACTAGATTAAAAAGAGAGATGTACACCCACAGGAAGGAGACGCTAAGCCGTATAAAACTAAGACTAACAAGAACAAACTGAAAGCATACACCACCACGGCAGAACACACAGGCATAGTTAGAGAGTACCAGCAAAGGAAAACGAAAGGGCAGCAGCACAGTGCACCACCTAAACAGACTCGGCAAACATAATCACCAACAAATAAAGAGAGCACAAACAAAATCGACAATACATGCGGCGGCACAAGACAGTGACACACACACACAGTGCCAAATCACTGCGAGAGAGAAGAACTTTCCCTAAAAAAAAAAAATCACCAACAACAACATGAACAACAACGACGACGACGAGAGGGGAGAGAGCAGCCTGAGAGAAGGACGCAGCGAGTCATCGCCAACCAGCAGCCCGGTTGACTGAGTCTGTGCTCGGACCTACTTTCTGTCTTAGATAAATCCTTCAGGTGGCCAGCAGGCTGTCACCGTAATAAAGAGCTTCCAACAGCCTACGGACACGCGTTCAAGCATTATTTACAGAGTGAACGCGAGTGTCAGCCGTGTGGTAGGTCACCGTCTGGGGGCTACCATAAGGCGATCGCTTGACTGAAGCAACATCAGAAGGAAGGATGGAAAAAGTTTCTGACAGCGGACGTCGCCTGCTGGAGGCCTTCACACAACTGGAAGCAGCGCCGAAAGCAGACGACACGGAAGATCTCCAGCAATGGATGTGCGGCGACGTGGCCTCGCATCAGGAGGAGATTGCTGCGCGGAAACAGAACACAAGACCAGAGACAGAACACAAGACCAGAGACAGAACACAAGACCAGAGACAGAACACAAGACCAGAGACAGAACACAAGACCAGAGACAGAACACAAGACCAGAGACAGAACACAAGACCAGAGACAGAACACAAGACCAGAGACAGAACACAAGACCAGAGACAGAACACAAGACCAGAGACAGAACACAAGACCAGAGACAGAACACAAGACCAGAGACAGAACACAAGACCAGAGACAGAACACAAGACCAGAGACAGAACACAAGACCAGAGACAGAACACAAGACCAGAGACAGAACACAAGACCAGAGACAGAACACAAGACCAGAGACAGAACACAAGACCAGAGACAGAACACAAGACCAGGGGGGAACATGAAATCAATTTAACGAAGAAAACGCCTTCCAAAGAGCGTCATCGCCGGATTCCACCAAGCAGGCATGACCAAGTCAAAGACTGCTTGCAACAGTTGTTACACAATGACACTGTTCATCGTTCGCTTTCGCCATGGTCCTCCAATGTGGTGTGGGTGAAAAAGAAAGATGGCGCCCTGAGACAATGCACTTATTACAGACAGCTGAATGCACGCACCATTGAGGACTCCTCTGCCTTGCCAAGAGTTATGAAGAATTACTTGACACACTTTGCAAAATACTTCACTGTGTTAGACTTGAAAAGCGGCTATCACCAGATGGAGATAGCACAAGAACACCAAGAACGCACGGCATTCAGTTTCTCCACTTGGATTCTATGAGTATAACAGCATGGCTATGGGCGGCTGATGGAGGAGTGTCTAAAAGGACAGTACGCACCCCGGGACAGCGCGATTTGCTCGTTAAACTGTAGAAACTGTAGCTGATCATGAGGTAAAAATTAGACAACAGTTTCTTTGAGCTTTACATAGACAAATATTGGAAAGAGGAAAGTAAGCACAAGATATTAGAACATACATTTGCAGGAACGGTAATCAAGTAATAATTTATCGACGATTTACTCTTTGCACCTCACTACCAAAACCTGAAGATAACTGCGCGGCCATTTACTGTTATACTGACTATTGTAGAGCTGGCAATCAGATAACTTAGAAGTTCACAGATGATGTGTGTAATGTAGCAACATTTTAAAGTAAACGAACGTTTTTCCTGCAGTTTCTGAGAGGAATTCGCCAATGATGTAAAGCTGAGATTAGTAACAATCTTGTTCCTCTGACCTCAGTCTCTGCTTACGCGCATGTACTATAACACTTTCAAATTGAGTTTAAGGATAAAAAAACTATTATTTTAGCAATACATGTATTTTCTCTAAGCTGTAAGTAAAGCATGCATCATCGTACTTTCACCGGAGTACAGGAGGAAAAACAACCTTCAGTAATATTTTGCCTAAATTGTAAGTACATAAAGTTAATGGTAAGTTCTTACATACACATGTACATTTTTCAATGTAAACGTAGATGTTTTATTTAGACTGAAAATTTCAGTGGTATGTTGTCTTAAAGCAAGATATTTAGTGTACAGTTACACACAGGAAATCATTTATTACTGTCTGTGTATTGTCTTGCACTTTGTCCCAGTTCGGCATTGGCTGAATAAAGAAGGGTCTCTAGACAGACAATCGCCTAAACCTCAAAATCTTCGTCACAATAAACTTTGTCAAGGGTCAAATGTGTAGGCCGCAGTAAATAAAGCTAACAGTAAGATAAAGGTTATTTGAGAACACTGCTTAGCTAAACGTCAGATCGTCAGTGTGTGTGTGTCGGGGTGGGGCGTGAAGGGTCGTGACTGTGTTTTTAAAGTCGTTTAGTATTAGTTCTGTGATGCACGAAAAGGTTATTTTTTCTCTTATAAATGTAGTTTTACTTTCACACTTTGGAGGCGCCCAGTGTTGTTGCTGTGGTTCTCGACATTGACAGGTTCCGTTTGCGAAGCTGCAATTGCCGGACTCACACCCTTGACCACAGTTATTGGCGCAGGTGTTTGCTCCCCAAAATCCCTCTTTACATTCTGTTAACGAGACGTGTGCGACCAAAGATTATAAGAAAGCCTGTCTTGACAGATAAAGACTTAATGGTAAGTATATGCTTTCAAAATTGCATTGTACTTTCAGAAATGCACTAAAGCAATTAATTCAATAACCTCACGAAGTTATGAGGTGTAGAAAATAACAGTTTGTCATTTGTCGCTAAAGATTTTTTTAAACAAAATAACAAGTTGTTAACATTTTACTCTAATTTTGTTTTCATGCAATAACTACATAATTCTACATCGACACTATGATGTATTTCAATTACGTTACATTAAAAATAAAACCAATTACCTAGGCAATCGCTAGCGTTGTCTCTGCACTCTGGGCACTGATCACCACACTGTTGATCACAACTTTGACCCCACTTCCCTGCAGTGCACGCTGAAACCATCCACTCTTTGGTATATATATATATCGGTAAAATACAACAGAAAAAATTAATAAGAAAGTAGTAGTTCGTACTGATATAAACATCCAACAAACAGAAGCCCCATTATTCTACGTTTCACCATTATACAACATTACCTGGGATCACCTTAGTCCGTACGGCGCTGCCTGCACCAACACTCGCATTGGTCTCATTAATAAGTAGAAATATAACAATAATTGATACACTAATATTCACACACAGTTGTTTACACAAAAACTGTAATCTGGCTCCAGTATTCTCTGTTATTATTGATAGCTGTTGATAACCGAGAATATCTGTTTGACCTCATGGTGCCCTATCACCCGAGTCAGTATTCTCGGTCTGCTTGTGTTGTCTTTCTCCCTGTGCCCTACATCAAAAAGGAGAAATTCCTTCTCCTTCTCAGGCCACACAGGAAATCGCTCCCTCTTTTTCTTCAAACTGTGTCTACGTTCAAAGCCTTTACAAACAGCCTCATAACCAATATCTTAAACAAATCTTGCATTACAAAGAGTACTGTTTTACTCACTACTGAGTTGGTTATCTGTGAACTTATTTCATGTTTGTATCTCATAGATTCATCTGTTTGATAACGCTTATGTTTCTTGCATGACTGACTGTCGGCTCGTCCACAGTCTTTAGAGTCCGTCAAGAGTTGTCCACTGGGAATGTGAGAAAAAGAGTGTTAGTTGGTGTTGACTTTTCATCTTTCTTAGTGTGGACTCCGGATAGCTGTGACCCCCTGGGATGTCAGTTCTGACAAAGTCAACTTCTATTATCCCTGAGAGATCAGGACACCCAATGACGTGCCTTGAGTTGAGGGTTCTGTGTTCGGTCACCGTGATGGGAAGGTCAACAAAATGTTTACCGTCCCATCTGCGAAGGGCTTAAAAAGCCTTCTGGGTGCTGCAGTGGACCACAAACTATTCAGTGCGAAGATACTTTATGGAAGCAAAACATGTAGAAACATTTTCGAAACCCTTGTCTATGGCAAAGAAAGGGGAAGAGTGATGAGAGCGGCCGGGCCGACTCGGCACCCTCCACAACATGAAAGCGGAGTCATGCCCTCTCTACTGCTTTTCTGACTTTTCTCTAACAGCATCTCACACGTCATTCTCGTAGTCAGATGAAACTTTATCCTCACGACATCATTCCCCCAATTTCGGATTTGTTTTTGCTATAATAAAACGAAAATGATTCGTTCCCTGCACTCCACTCACCACGGAGTCCAGCAAGTGGATGCAACCGAGGAGTACCACTTACGGCATTTCCAGCAGGCTCCCACCAGGGATACATCAGGAATATACTCTGGCCTTCCGAATATGAAGACCATATTGAACCTGGCCGCAGCCTTCAAGCAAAGCTAGGGCAATACATGACCAGCCGGTTGGATGGTGTGGGCCACATCCTCCTTCTATCTAGGAGAAGTCTGGGGCAAAGAGGTGTGTTGGTATGATGGGCCGCAACCCATCAGGGACCTCCAGGGACCATAACAAACGATGCAGTCCTCCCTCTACATAACTTTTGTGGACTACGAGAAGGCATTTGACAGTGTAGACAGGGACGTCATCTGGAGGCTGATAATCCACTACGGCAGCGGTTCTCAACCTGTGGGGCGCGCCCCTTGGGGGGGGGGAAGCGACGTGCTTACAAGGTGGGCGCGAAGGTGGTCATTTTAAAAAAGTTTCTTATACTGGTATTAGTGAAATTAGCTTACATTGTGTGGCTAAGGGGAGGGGGGGGGCGGACGTACCTTTGTTCGTCAGGGGGGCGTCACAAATAAAAGGTTGAGAACCGCTGCACTACGGCATTCCACCTAAGCTCATAAACATCATTCAAGGGTTGTACGAAGACTCGTCCTGCCAAGTTATTCACAATTCAAAACTCACCGAACCTTTTGTAGTGAAGACCGGTGTAAGACAGGGTTGAATATTATAACCAACAATCTTCCTGATGGTCATAGACTGAATTATGCGAAAGACAACAACACCGGGATCCAGTGGACGTTCACCAAAGAGCTAGAGGGCCTGGACTTCGCAGATGACATTATTCTCCTATCTCATCGGCAACAACATACACAAACCAAACTGAGAAAGCTAGCAGATGAAGTGGAGAAGACTGGCTTAAGGGTCAACAGAAAGAAGACCGAAGTGATGAGAATCAACAACAAGCAGCAACTCTTAATCCAACTTCAAGGAGAGAACATCCTAGAAACAGACCGCTTCAGGTATTTGGGGAGTATTGTCAACAAGGACGATGGAGCGGATGATGACATCAAAAGCTGCATCAACAAGGCAAGGCATGCTTTCACCAGCCTACGCCCCATCTGGAACTCCCGAACATTGTCCTTCAGCAATAAGACCTGCATCTTCAACACCAATGTGAAGGCAGTCCTACTGTATGATTCTGAAACCCGGAGAATGACAAACACCATCTGCAACAAGCTCCAGACCTTTACCAACCGATGCCTACGACATATTCTGGGAATAAGATGGCCTGAAAAGATCTCCAACAGCTGCCTGTGGAAAAGAACCAACCAGAATACTGCCAGCCAAGACATCACAAAGCACAAATGGGGCTGGATAGGACACACCCTGCGCAAACCAGCTGACACCATTGCCAAGCAGGCACTTGATTGAAATCCTCAGTGGAAGAGAAGAGTTGAGAGACCAAAGCAGACTTGGAAAAGAACAGTAGAGAGAGAGGCAAAGGACATAGAAACCACCTGGGCCCAAGTGAAGGGGGCTGCCCTATACCGGGTCCGCTGGCGAGGTGTTGTTGCGGCCCTATGCTCCTCAAGAGAGCAACAAGGAATAAACTAAATTAACTAATCTTTATTTCTTATTTTTATTTCGAGCTTTTACTTTTGTGACTAGAACACCTTTGCATGTTTGGGACCAATAAAGTTGTCGTTGTCATTGTCAGTCACCTGATTGCCATGGCTTCCGGAAGTAAGCAAATGTCGACAGTAACTCAAAGCTAGTTCTGGGATATTTTCTTTCTGAGACATTAATACTATGTATTAAATGCTCACTGTACCTATCAGACTCTCATTTCTTCTCAAAATACCACGTGGGAATAAAAACCACTTTGGCGTTCTTAGACCGTTGTAGCAGCTAAAAAAAGTAACTTAGTGAACCGAACTCAGCTGTCGAAATCACCATCAGTCATGTGGTAATCGTCTCGAAAATATAGCCAAGTTTAATTTCTTCTGCAAATCTCGCTAGTAATCAGGACTAGATGTGAACATTTACAAATTTGAGTGAACTTGCAATGCTAGTTATTTATGTACAGTGGAACCTCGGTTAGCGAACGCCTCGGATAGCGAATATTTCGGTTAACGAACAAAAATTACGTTACAAATTTGTCTCGGATAGCGAACAAAATTTCGGATAACAAACAGCCACGTGAACCACACGTGACCGACCAGCGTGTCATCATTCGCGCTCGAGACACAGTTACGATCAGTCGTTCCTTATCTATGCGCATCCTTCTTATTTAGTGATTTTTGTGCTTTATTTTAATAAGACAATCCTCAATCATGGCTCCAAAGAAGATTAAGAGCAATTAATAGTAGTGAGGTAATGATTTCAAAGTATGAAGGTGGCATGCGTCTGTCAGATATGTGATGTCGTATTACCGAAGAGTTTTACGAAAAGACAGAAGGAGCAGACACTGGACAAGTTTTTTCCTTTAAACTCAGAGCTACAGAAAAGGGAAGTCTCCCCCGATTTTATGTCACGTGTGCTCATGGAGGGGGAATCAAAGCAGTAATTCCACCCCTTCCTCCCCACGCCTGCTTCCAACCACGCCGTCAAAACGGCAAGTTTTCTGATGTTTAAATGCTTTCGTTAATGTCTTTATGTTTATTTAACTCCATTTATATTGCATTATAACTGTTCTCATTAAAACAAATACCTATATATATATAGCCTGTAACTTTCAAATATTAGCGAGTCAACAGGGGCTGGGAACCAATTAAATCTATTTCCTTTATTTCTTATGGAAAAAATTATTTCGGATACCGAACATTTCGGATAACAAACAGCTTTCCAGAACGGATTAAGTTCGTTATCCAAGGTTCCACTGTACTTTGTCTGGAATGTAAGGAAACAGAGCTTTACATCATTTGCACAGATAACAAAGGTTGGGGGGGGGGCGCTGGATTGTCTTACTCAAACCAAATGTAAACAAACAGAATGTGTGAAGACAATTATGTACAACATTCCTGACAAACAGAATGAAAACTGCTATCTAGTCAAGTTTGTAGCCATTCAGTGTCTAGAGAGTACATCATTGTCAGCCCCCTAAAAGGCCAGACAACTGGTGCTTTTCCCAGAAGTCTTTGACAGAAAATAAGAAACCACCTAGCCACAAAAGTCAAACATCTTTAATCCATGTGACTACAGAGGTAATTCATAAAATAATCCTAGCATACAGAGGAACAGGACATGAGCAGCTGCACAAATTCTGGTGCACTCAATGATGTATCTCTAGATTTCATGAATAGGTTATCAGCTTTTGAAATAATTTCTTTAATGAAAGAATTATGTGTTCATTATATGTTGATGTTCACCCTGCAACTGAAGGCTAAGAAAGATGAGAGTGTTTCCTACTAATGCTGCTACTTCAGTAGATGCTCTGACATTTGATACAGGTCTAAAATTTGGTTGAAGTTTTCTTTATCCATATTTAAACATTTCGGTGAGAGCTTTTTAAAAAATATTGAGTAGTTTAGTAGATACTAAGCTTTCAGTTTTTCTTTCCTCGTTTTCTCAGTTTCTTAGTTTGGTTAAAGACTGTTTACTTCAAAAAGAAATAACTTTGGATCGACAAGAGATATAGACCTGCAATTTGGTTGAGTTTCTTTTTTCATACAAATTTAAACATTTCTATGAGGGCTTTTTGAAGAAATATTTAGTAGCTTGGTAGTTATATCGTTTTAAATCAAAATTTCTTAAAATTTAACACCGCATTTTACCAAAAAAATTCATTTAAAAAAACTAAGACGATTTTGCAAAATCCTTTGTCATCGAAATGTAGATCTGTCTTTTAGGTAACTATTTCAAATTAGAATTTTAATTCTACCCATAAAACTGACGAAGTTATAAGCTTTTTAAAATGTTTTTTGGGCGCCATTTTGGATTGTTTTCATGGCAACCGATAGTGTGACAAGTGAAGTATCACCATTCTTTAAAACTTCATTCAAGGGCTAAATAGCTGATACAAAAAAAATCCGCGCTTTCACGTGAAAAGAAAAAAAATTCTGCAGGTACCTGGCCTTTAGATGATTGCCACAGATGTAATTACCTAAATATAAATGAAGACATTACAACAAATATCATGGTAGTGTGTACATGTATCTGAGTCACATCACCTTATAGCAGACTCAGGATTAGAAGCAGGTTCAAGCACATACCAAGTGTGTGTGTGTGTGTGTGAAGAAGGCTGGAGTAAGTGCCAAAGGAAAATGGTAAGAATGCATGGCATGTTGTACAGTCAACTTACTGTAAATCTCCACCTCGCAGAGGGCCATGGACGGATAGGCCCCGCTGTCACAATGGTCTTTTTTTGTTACTTCTCTATAGAGAGTAACATTTTTTGTCCCTCGACGCCCTCTCTTGTCTATATTCACGATGACCTGTTTGTTGTCTCCTGTTGGTTGCTGGAGTGTATCGACTATTTGACCATCGAAAATGACTTGAACATTATTCATTCTGTCTATACCTGTAAAAATACATCAACATTAAATAACAGAAGTAAATCTATAAAAAATGACATGCATGCATACAGACACACGTCAACATACAAGTAGACATCATGCCACACTACAGCGCATGCTGCCATTGCCTGCCAAACAGTGGAATACCACACTACACAATGTCTTTGTGCGCATCTGCTTGTACAAACCACGTGACAGCTGACTAGAATTCTACATTTCAGTAGCATAATCACAGCAAAGGAAACAACTAGTCATAGCCCAGACTAAATTTATTGTACTTTATTGTATTGTATTTAATATTTTGATTCTTACGATTATCAGGTGTTGGGTAGACGACCATTTTGTGAATGATGTAGCTGTGTTTCAGAATCACGATGATAGAAGAATTAGTGGTAGTATTGCATTGGTCATAGCGCGTTTCGACGCATGTGTTCTTTTCAACATCGAAAACCCTAGTGCAATTTACGCCATCAGTAGTAGCTATTGAGCAGGGTCTGTTTGGAGCGACGTTCCCTGCAACACAAAGCACACTGTATCAGGAGATCTGCTAAATGTTGACACGCATTTTATTCATCTTACACATAATGTAACTCAGCTGTTTGCAACATCACTGCAACTATTGAAACCTACGAAAAAACACGTTAAAATAATAATTATTGCAAATGTGTATAGCGCATACTGACACTCCTAAGAAGTATGCTCTAAGCGTTTAACAACAAGAATACGCAATATAGGCAACATACGAGAGACAGAAGAAGAAACAAACAGCACAAGAAAGACGGAAAGATAAACAACAGTACTGATGATGAATAAAGGTGTTAGGTGTAATGATTAATGAAGAGGTGCGTGTAAGGGATTCAATAGTGGGTAGGTGGCGGGTATGGAAAGGTAGAGAGTTCCAATGTTTGGCTGCACAATAACTAAACATCCTGTGTCCACATGTTGTTGTTGTGGTGACAGGAAGAGTAAGGAGACGATCATCACACGAGGAGCGGAGTTGTGTAGCTGGGGTGTAAGCGAAGAGCAGTCCACAGAAATAATCAGGGCAGGTGTCAGCAAAGAAATTAAAACACAGACGGACAGTTTGACACGAGTGAATTCCAGAACGGATGGGAAGCCAGTCCAGAAAACGAAGTAGCGGAGTGACGTGGTCCCTTCTCTAGCTCTAAGCACCAGACGTGCAGCAGACTTCTGTACTTTCTACAGTTTGTGAAGAAAGTATACAGGGCAGCCCGCAAGCAAGGAGTGTGTGAAGAAGGTATACAGGGCAGCCCGCAAGCAAGGAGTGTGTGAACAAGGTATACAGGGCAGCCAGCAAGCAGGGAGTGTGTGAAGAAGGTATACAGGGCAGCCAGCAAGCAGGGAGTGTGAAGAGCAGCCAGCAAGCAAGGAGTGTGTGAAGAAGGTATACAGAGCAACCAGCAAGCAAGGAGTGTGTGAAGAAAGTATACAGGGCAGCCAGCAAGCAGGGAGTGTGAAGAAGGTATACAGGACAGCCAGCAAGCAAGGAGTGTGTGAAGAAGGTATACAGAGCAGCCAGCAAGCAAGGAGTTGCAGAGATTAAGCCCAGAAAGAACAAAGGCACAGACAAGAGTGTTGATAGCGCGCGTAGACAGAATGTGGCGCTAATCTTGGGTAGCTCATAAAAGACAGACTGACAGACAAATGTAGCTTATTTATCAAGGTTCATGTTGACAGTGACAGTGAATCTCAGATGATGCAAAGGTGATGTTGGTTTTGCCCATCTTGATGTGATTTTGCGGACAAACGAGCGATGAGTGATTTCTTCTTCTCGAGCACAGGAGGGCTTCCATTTTTATCATCGTTGAGTTTCAGTTTGTTTGTTACCATCCAGCCCTTGACATCGCTGACACAGACTTCTATGGCGCTGGTAGCAGAGTGAGATTCAGCAGGTGGAGTGGAGCAGTACAGTTGTGTGTCATCAGCATGTGATTGATGACAAACGTTGTGAGAGTGGATGCAGGATGAAATGATTTGTATGCAGAATGAACAGAACTGGGTCGAGTACTGGGCCACAAGAAAGTGGAGAAGGGCGAGATGTTTGACCAACAACAAACAAAGTCTGCGACCTTTCAGTGAGATACCAGGTCCAGAAATCCCGTAGAGGGTGTGTAGTCTATGAAGGAGCAGAGAGTGGTTCATGGTATCAAATTCAGCAGACAGGTCCAGTAGAGTTCAGGCAGAAACATCATCGCTGTCAAGGGCAGATAATATGTTGGTGGTCACTTTAATTAGTCTAGTCTCGGTGCTGAGAAAAGGTCATCACATGATAACTAGGACTAGGGCTCTGGTGTTGGTGCCGCACCTGCTCCTTCCACGAGTGGAGCGGACGCGCTGTTACGTGGGTGCATGGAGTAATAGGGAGCAGAAAAAGAGACTTGTACACATTCAAAATACAGACAAACCCAGGACCTGATGCGAGTACTGAAACATTTGTGCAAAATGAAACTGACTGACATCAAATTCTAGGAGAGATGTTTAAAATCCAGAAACAGCATTTGCAAGAGAATTTTAATCTCATCTCCAGTCAAGTGGAGGGAGTCCGTGCTGTCCTTTCTAGTGGATGAGACGTAGACAACAGACGGACACGAACTTTTCAACTCGATGGTAACGAGCGAGTGGGTTTAAACACTGGCGCCGATGAATGGTGTTTGCGATCAAGTTCAATCAATACGCATTAGTCTTCAGATGAAAAATCTTGAGAAACATCCATGTGTGTATATACACAAAGTGCATATACCGAGTGTATGGATATCGAGACTGCTGTCTGAGAAAATAAACTGGAGGAATTAGAGAAATATTTAAATGACAAGGTGGATGAGCTAGAAATGGTATCTTGAAGACATAATCTAAAATTTTTTGGGATTCCTGAGTCCACAGATGAGTCATTCGCTACATTTGCACATCATATCTTGGATATTTTACAGAGCTGCATTCCTCAGGCATCATGGACGCTAACGGACATGATCCGTGCACATCGTCGAGGGCAGCGGAGTACAGAGGCAAGCAGACGCACACTCAATACACGACCGATGATCGTCAAGCTCTGTTAGTGGTCGTACAAAATGCTCATATTAATGGAAGGAAAAACCAGACTTAGAGATAAAGGAATGAAAGTGGCTGGTGACTTCACGGTACGACAGCAACAGGCAGTTAACGAATACCGGGATCGTGGGCTGTACGGAGCAAGGCTAGTGGTGTCCGGTCCTACCTGACACTGGTCGGCACAGCAGGAACGATTACAAACTTTTTACGACCTTTGGAAAGGTAAACGGTAAAGGTATAGGACTATAGGTCATTCCCTAACCTTTTCATGTCGTTGTGGGGTGAGGTGTTAGAGACCTTGGGCCGTAGTCTCATCGCGTCGACATTTTCCTCGTCGCTAACCTCTACCCCACCCCCCCCGAGAGCTGGCCGGTCGCCACTCGCCAGGCGAGCGCCACGCGTGCGATAATTGTCCCCCGTTTGACCGCAGGTCAGCAATCGCGCCGTCCACACCCCGACCTTGAGGGAATACCTAGGGAACTCCACGTGTGCGCATGCGCGAACCAACTTGTACACGCGCGGGTTTAGCCCCAACAATCGGAGGAGGACAATTTAACATCTTTTCACATCGCGCTCTTGAGGAAAAGCTGAAATACGCTGAATTTTGTGTGTGTGATGTATATAAAGTATTCTGTTTTATTAAAATCTATTTGATATGTTTCCGTGATTTTTCAGGGTTTTTTTTATTGTTTTTGTTTTTCCTATGGCAAATAGTATTTGAGAAGGCAACAAGATCAGTGTCATGACAGTGACTAGCAAGCGTCTTAATGACTGAAAAGAACCGAGTGTTTGTGAGAAATGCTCGTGAGTACAGCGTACGAAGTCCTTAGTCTGTAGATAAAATGACAACAGTGGTACTGCACACCTTTGTTTATTTGTACCGTTACAATTCTGCTGAAATAGGCCACACATGTCTATGTTTATGTCATTGTCAGCAATAGAAGGAAGAGAGACGAAGATAATATACAACCATGTAAAAAGCCGAGAAGTCGAACTGGACAAATATACTGACTAGTCTGATACATGTTGACTCCACTAATGCATTGTACAACATGTATTACAAGCAGCATCAGTGTATACTGCTCCTTACATTAAACATTTGTGTACAGGTACTTCCTACTTTTTATTATTTGTGCAGCTATGCCTTCAAAGACTGTCCCTAGTGACAGCTCCACTTGTATCAAAACTAAGCAACTGTCACTGGAGGCTTTGTATTTTTTTCAGTTTCTCGTGACTCGGTTAATACTGCGCGAGGAGGTTGAAATGTGTTTGCGCGAGTGTGATCATCAAGCTTTCTACTTGTGGGATTGTTATTGCATGACTTTCATGGCTTGGTCAGTTGGCGTACCTGGCGGACATTGTTAGCAGTGTGAATGGGCTTAACATAGCCCTGCAGGGCAGACATGTCATAATCTGTAACGTTCCAGACAAAGTAAAGGCTATGTGTATAAAATTGGGGCTGCGGTGTCATCGCCTCGATCGTCGAGAATTTGACTCGTTCCCAACCCTCAGTGATTTTCTTGTGACTTCACCGCAGGAAATTGATGAGCAGATTGTTGCGAACTTTAAATCACACCTACGTGGTCTGCGTGAGCAATTCAGAGTTTATTTTCCAGAGCCCGAGACAAAAATCTGAATGGATCAGAAATCCATTTGAAAACATGAGTGCAGCTGAACAGTCAGTACAAAACTGTCTTCAAGGGATGTTGATAGTCTTGTGGAACTTGCTTTGGATGGTTCGCTGAAAGTGTTGTTTGCTGAGAAATGTTTGACAGACTTTTGGCTTCATGTACGATCTGAGTACCGGGGACTTGCTGACATCGCTGTGAAGCATCTACTGACATTTCCAACAACGTACTACTGCGAGATTGGGTTTTCAACTCTCATGGGACTAAAAACAAACAAGAGAAGTCGGTTGAACGTGGAATCTGACATGAGACTGAAATTTTCCAACATTGATCCAGATATTACAAAGTGCAATGAATTTGAGAAACTCCATCAACTAAAAGTAAAATTTTGTTTTATAGCAATATTATACTTTTTACTAGGTCTAATCCATTGTCAGATACTAAGCGTGTAGTAACGATAGTATTTTATGTACATGTGTATATATTATTATATGGATCTGACCATATACTTACATGTGTACTGATGTGGTGACAATAGATAAAGCTAGAGACCTGTCTGCCTCACCAAAACGTGTATATTTGCACAAATTTAAATGTATCACCAGCTTGATTAAATTACAGTTTGGATGTATTTATTATTCACATGTATGTAAAGATGTTTTTTATGTTTTTATATTCACCCTTTTCAGTTAAGGGCTATGGCCTACACTGAATAAAGTCAAAGTCAGTGGTAGAGTCTATTTTATCTAAGTCTTTATCATAATTTACGTCCGCACAGTAGACTCACTTTTTCTCACTTTAAAAATCTTAATAATGATGTGTACAGTAAAAAGATTATCAAAGGTGAATAAACCCTGTCGGAAACCTGCTCGTTACAACACTTGTTAGCAATTCTGTGAGAGCACGATCTGTTGCTAGTATGTGTACCTATAAATATTATGAGAATGATAGACAATTAAATCAAATCAAATCAAAATCAAAACAAACTTTATTGTCTGTCGAGGATACCCAGGACAGAAATTTTTCTTTGCTCATGGGCAGGCATACATACTCAAGGAGTAAAGATACAAGTAGTTTGGATCTCCGTCGAATGGTAATGAAATTATTTCTGTGTATATATTAAATAAATAATTGGCAATGCAGATTGTTAATTTGGAGTTTGCGATGTGTGGCTTCCAAACAGAGAATTTTACTGGAGATGGAACGAAACATTCAAGAGATATAAACAAGTTTCACCATTTTTCTTGAAAGAGTATTGTAGCTTCAAACCCCAGGTGGTGTTGGAATGAGCACAAACTTGCCGGTCCGATAGCAGTGTTAAAATGGATCAGCTGTCAGGTTGGGATGAGGTTTGGACACCACTTCACATAAAACTGAGTTCTGTCACGCTTCCATTCCTTACACGTTAAGGTCATGGGGCTTTCTTTCTCTGTCTTATCTTCGTCTCGGAAAAGAGACTAGTTACTTGGGTAAACTCCATTCATTCTGTCATGCGATACCAATCACTACCTGCTGCTTACTACATCGCCTCCGTGTGGGAAAATACGCTATATAAATATTTCATATTCTTATTTGCTGACTTTTTATCGGTTTTTAACACTATCCAGCCACATATCTTAGCTAGAAGACTCCTTGACGAGTTTTCCCTTCATCATCAGCTAGTGGCATGGATAGTTTCTTTTTTGATTGAGAGACAGCAACGAACATTTGTCAACGCCACTTTTTCTGATTCCATCGCAGAGTGCACTGGCTCACACCAAGGTTGAGTTTTATCCCTACTCTTGTTTATCATATTAACCAACAGCTGTGGCAGTAATCACGAGGGTCAAGATCTTGTTAAATTCTCGGATGACACTGCACTGTTCACTTCTATTTTCTAAGCAGGCCAGTAAATACCTATGGTGTAGTTTTGGATGAACACATTTCGTAATGCAATGACAATTTCCTAGAACTTACTGTGAGAAGGACCAAAGAGATTGAATTTAATTTGGGTCTCAATTCTTCACCAAGTCCCATAAGTGCCATCCATGACAAGGAGGTGAATATTGTCCCTACATCTAAATACCCGATCTTCGATAAGAGGCTTTGCTGGGATCCCAACACTCAAGCTGTCGTAAAGAAGGCTCATCAGTGCCTCTTCCTTCTCCGGAAACTGTTTTTTTTTTTTTTTTTTTTGTCTCCCAGAGATTTCTTCAGCTATTTTATTAATCCCACATAGAGAGCGCACTGTCCTCATTTATCTGCTTTTAAAACAGTTTATCAGCGAATGACAAAAGAAGACTACATCGTGCTGTATCCACCTGCTCCAAAGTTATTGGAATGCTCTTCAGACTGTACAACAGGCAGACACTTCTGAAAGTGTCTGAAATTCTTTTTGATGACAAGCATGTCCTGTCAGAAAGATTTTTTCAACTTCCATCGGGCCGCCGACTGTGTGCACCTGCATGCAGGACCAACAGACTGAGGTTCTGATTTGTTTTGTTTCGTCCGTGTGACTTCTGAACGTTACTATTTACGATAAATGTAACTCCTATGTAAGCCTGAACCATAATTGTATGAGAGTCTGTCTGGTGTAGGGGATAGGAATATGCTGTCGTATTGTTGTTTTGTTGTTCTTCCATGTACAGATGTCTGTAATAGCCCTCTGAGATAAATAAAAACTTGTATTATTATTAGTTTTTATGTTATCATTCAACATATTATTACTATTTGTTTGCCAACATTGCACACTTCATCACAATATGCAATTTCTTTGTACATCACGCGTTATGGAGCGAGCTTGTCGGAGGGAAAGAGCACCGCGCACTCCACGTCAAATTCGTGACTTCCCCCATCGTATTGTTTGACTGTGTTACTGTAATGCGTCATGACAATAACACTACTGACTGAGACATACATCAAGACATTTTCTACGAGAAAATTTATCTTGTAATAGTTACAATACTCACTCTCGTTTCCCGGGGCAACATTGTTTTGGGGCGGCGACGATTTCAGGGAACACACACAGTGCCACCATCCACCTCCAGACAAAACCTGCAATCATAATCAGATAATGTCTGTCTTCATAATACCTGGTCGAGTAGGCTAGCGATGATATGTTACTCCGAAGAATATAAATATATATAAAAGAGAGAAATGTGTCCGTTTTCACATTTTGGTTAGTCAATGAAGGAGCAGGGACATGCTTAGAACGGTATGTACAAATATTTCTTTCTGTTTTTTAGCAGGAAGACAAGCACTCACAGCCCATAGAGAGAGTAAAAGGACTTCGTTTTCGCATTGTCACGGACCAGGACTATGTTATTTTTTTGTTTTCCTGTCCCTCGTATTCTGTCCATGTTTTGTTCTTGTTCTTAAGCGTGTTGGTAAGGAGTGTGAGTACGCGCTTTACACATTTTCTTTTTTATATTATTATTGTTATTTTAATTGTAATTATTATTATTATTATTATTATTATTATTATTATTATTATTATTATTATTATTATTATTATTATTATTATTATTATTATTATTATTATTATTATTAATGCAGGCTGCAGACAGAGATCAGTAACCGGGACCAAGAAATTGCTCGGCTTAAGGCTGAAATGGATGTTTGCTAAAATGAAAGAGATCAGTTGATATGTAAATAATCATGGGTGACCGTTGGTGATTTTAAAGAAAAGGTTCGTGAATTTGACTTTGGTCATAAGAAACAGTCTGACGACCTACAGAAAGCCGTAGCAGAAATCAGAGTCTGGAAGGAACGCGAGTGAAGACTGAATAAAGATCTTGAGAATACTACCACAAGACTGAAATATCTGGAGGGAAACACCGAGGCAGAGAAAGTGGCTCATCTGGAAAGTAAATTTAACTTAAACATTGTACTGCTACGTGTTTGGAATCTGGAGAAAACGCTGGAAGTAGAGAAATCAGCCAACGAGGAGTATTACAGAGCACCAGAAGGTTTGTGTCACAGACAGGTGACATGCTGAATGAAAGAAATGAAGAATGCACTGAATTGTAGTGAGCATGTATTGTGCCGGCAAAACGGGGTGCACGGGCCGGTTGAATGTGAGCTAGTTTTTGCGAGAGAATGTTCTAGAAGAGTTAGGAATAAGAATTTATAGCGAGCAGTTGCCAACCTTCGGGGCCTTCATTGCAAAGAAAGACTGGAAGTTCCGAGACACTGTAAGTGGAAGAAAGGCGGGACTGGACTACACAGCTAGTCGGCCATTATCAAGATAGCAGAAACGAGAGCTCTGTTCAAGAGGAAGCGTCTACGTTAGCTACAGCGCCGTCGACCCTGGAGCCGACGTGAGAACCTTGGATGCCCGTCCCCCAGAGGAGGCACCTCACTGAGAGACTTCGACGGGGAGCCACGAGAGTTGCACTGTTTCCCCCAGGGGAGGTGTCCGTCTCCCGTGGACATAACCCAACGCTGACCCGAGAGTCAGTGCTCCGGCACGACTTGCGAAAGTGTGCATCGTACCGACCTTTCCAGGACGACTTCAGTGAAAGATTCAATTTATGTGGATTTATGTGGAAGCAACAAGAAAACTGTTGTCTCTGGATTTACTTTCGAGGAGCGTCAAATCTCAGACCGTGAGTAAAAGACTGTGTTTATGGCGACTGCCGCGATCTGACTTTCTATGGGAAGAAATTGACAATTTTTTTAGATTTAGTTAGAGAGAGTATGTGCAGTGGAGGGTGAATGTGGGGACTTGAAGTTTTCTTTAAGAAGAACGTTTAGTGTGTTAGATAATAGTTTTATTAAATTTTGACAGGGCCTGTGTAGAGGCAGATTTAGTGTTGTCTTTGTTTAAGAATGCGCGAATGTCACAGCTGACTGAGTGAGTGCGTGTAGAGGTGTACAAGTTCAGTTTGTGTGTGACAGTTTGACAAAAATCAGAGAACTCGAACAAACATACGACGATAGAAAAGCAAGGAAAGTGTATCTGAGGTGTCAGTTTGGAGAAATGATAGAGGAAAAAAAGAAAATAGTTATTGGCATCTTGTATAAAGTCCATCAGAAGAACTTAATTGAACCCAAGACCGAGCTGGGAAAGACCCAGAAAGGACCGACATTTCCAGCCAATGGACGGCTTCCACAGAATTGGATTACTAGAGGTGTCTCACCAACTGATCTAAGTAACCTGTGAGTAAAAATACCGGTATTTTAGAGGTACTTGCAGAAGTCTTCCTATATCCAAAGACGTTTTTATTAACAGTGCTACCTCTATTAGGCAATATTGTTGCTAATAAAGATAGCTGCCATTAACACTGTTTTGTGACATAATACTGGCTTTACATGACAATGTCGTTAAAATTGCCACCGAAATAAATAATAAAGGCGAAAATTGTATTTCATCTGAGACAAGTGACATCTAGTATGTGAACCAGTCAACCTTTCTTCCCTTGGCTCTGATGTCTATATTGCTGTGGTTGGTCAACAGTTTCAAATTTTCCGCTTTAGTTTTCATGCCAAAAACCAGGGGTGGAGAACCGTTATTTTCCTCCAGGGGCATATAAATTTATAAAATAATTCACGCACTACACAAAATTATCTACCTAAGAATTAGCCTGCTGTATGCAGTCCAGCTGTAGTTTCGCTACAGTACGTTAACACCTTTGTAAAGTGACAGTCCCAGCCTGCATCGCACTACTCTCCTCTGAGGCACCACAATCCAGCTTTTCGTAATTAGGTGCGCGAAAAATATCTTTTGCTGATTTGAAAAGCACAGAGAAACAGCTGTTTGAGGTTTGTGAAATGTGTATACAATTAGAAATTCCTAAGGGAAAAGACATAAAGTAGCAAAATCTTTCTAATGCACAATTTTCTGTTTGTGGTTGTACAACAACAACAACAACAATAATAATAATATAATAATAATAATAATAATAATAATAATAATAATAATAATAATAATAATAATAATAATAATAATAATAATAATAATAATAATAATAACAATAATAATAATAATACATCATGACCATTTAGTACATAACTACCTAGCTCTTCCTGATGGAGAAGTTCATAGCATTTACAAAGTGCCTACATAGATGCTATACACATAGACATGCGAGCACACGCTCAAACAAACTTAAAAAACCACAAACAAATTTTTACTAGCCATCATTCATTTGTTCATCCATTGGGAAACCGTCAAAGGATGATGTTGGAATTTTGTAAGCCTAAACTGCTAAGATGCACAGCAATGTAGACGATCATATTTTTATTGCGCGAGCAAACATGGTTTAAGAACATTACACGTGTCAACAACTGACATTAAAATGGAAGAGGTTTACTTTCAGCTAGAAAGGTCACATGCATGCATAATTCTCCAAAATTGTCCATGTAGGCCGCGGGGAACCGACCAGAAGCATTCGTATCTCTTCCATCATTACTGAACTCGTATGTGTCCAGTCTATGACGTAATAGACGGTCCTCAAAATTTATGTTCATAAAATTCGCTTAATATAAATTTGGTATGAAAAAAGATTATAGCTTTACGGGAAATCTGCGGTTGACTTGGCGGGCCGGATCAAACAATTTCTCGGCCCACTGGCCGAACGTTCCCCACTCCTGTCATAAGGTAACCCTGACCATGAATATCTGTCAAGATGACGTACTGATTGTACACGTGTATGTGTGTGTCAACGGGTGGATGGGCGAAGATTCTGTCATTGTATGTAAATCACGTGCTAGAAAACTGACAGGAATCAAGACCTCTAAAACTGCTAAAGTCAGATGACTTTGACAGTAAAAACAAATCTTATGTCATTGCTATCTCGCAATGTAAATATCTACTACTTTGTTTAAGTTTTAATAATAATGATAAGCACGTGTATATAGAGCCTTTCTACAGTAACAACAGGAGTCTAGACGCTTTACAGTAATAACAGTTCACTTGTATACCGTTGTTCATTGTCAACAAGCTTAGTGCACTGCACACAAAGATCATACAGTCCAATGAAGAAACAAAACGGGAAGATAAAGCGGTGCTGTAACAATCGCTGGTTTACCAAGGCATCCAAGGAAAGAAGTTGAAGCCAAACTGAACCATTACTTCACGTAAACAATGTTTACAAACCACGACACACGACAATGGTAGAAGTGATCACAGCGAAGGAAGCGGCAGAATATGGAGACCATTAGTCAACCAAAACTCTTCCATCCAATCTGTATGTTCCACAAGGAAAAATGCAGAAAACCAAAGACAATCCAACACACATAGAAAGTAAAGGAAGATGTAGATCCACAAGTTGATGATGATAAAACCAGAACAGATCGTAGACAAAACTGAAAACCACAGAACTGGCCTAGTCAGCTTGTTAGGCGAGGTACATCACTCTTATCCAATGTGTGTGTGTGTGCGTGAAGGCTTGTGTGTGTGTGTTTGCGTGTGTGCGCGAGCACTTACTGGTCAAACCAAAATCTCTCATCCTCTGCATCAGACTGCAACAGTCTTATTTAACATTTGAACAACTTTAACCTGCTACTGAATATAGTAATTTAAAATGCAAAATTTGTAAAACACATTCTCACACTCCTAAGGAGCGTGCTCTTAGCGCTTAAGAACAACAACGAAACATGGACAACATGCGAGGAACAGGAAAACAAATAACATATGAGCTATACAAGAATAAACAACCGTCCTAAAGAAAGAATAACATCAAATACAGAAAACACAAAGAGGAACCAAACAACAAGAACAAGAGCTGAGAGTAACATGACATTACAAAAGGAAGGGAGTGACAAAGGACTAGCATTATGGGAAAGGTTGTTAGGAGTAATGTTTACAGAAGAGGTGTGTTTTCAGTACACGTGTAAAGGATTCAATAGTTGGAAGGTGGCGGGTATGGAAAGGAAGAGAGTTCCAATGTTTGGCTGCACAATAACTAAACATCCTGTGGCCACATGTTGTTGTTGTGGTGACAGGAAGAGTAAGGAGACGATCATCAGACGAGGAGTGGAGTTGTGTAGCTGGGATGTAAGGGAAGAGCAGTCCAGAGAAATAATCAGTACAGGAGCCAACAAGCACGGACAGTTTGTACTGGATGTCACAACGGATGGGAAGCCAGTGTATAAAACAAAGGAGAGGGGTGGCATGGTCCCGTTCTCTAGCTCTAAGAACCAGACGTGCAGCAGACTTCTGTACTTTCTGGAGTTTGTGAAGAAGGTATACAGGGCAGCCAGCAAGCAAGGAGTTGCAGTGTGATGTTCCTGTTCTTCGGGAACAAAGGTCTGTCAATAATTCAACAACAGTGTTTATACAAAAGCTAGCAAAAAGCCATACAACGCTTTTTTTTTTTTTTTGGCTGAACCGCTACATACGGTTGTTGCATGAGAATTTAAAAAGGAATGCTAAGGGCATCATGATAAAAGATTTTTATGTGTATGATTCTGCTATGCTGTCTGAACTGGTATCAACTCTCCACCATTGTTCTGCTCTTTTTTCCGGCGTTGTAAGCGAGGTTGTTTTCATTGTGTGATTGACGGACCACTCAGGCTGCTATTTTTAGTTTAGATCTTAGATCTGCGATCTCTGCGCCTGAGCGATGTCGTCTGGTGATGAGATGCGTTTCGTGTCATCCTTCACCTTGCTCCGTCCGTGTTTCTGGTCTGTTGTCATGCTTGATTCGCTTGGAGAATTAGTTGCGAAAGACTTCGAGAAGACCAGCAGCTGTGCAGTGTTACACATTACCAGCAGAATGGCACCACAGGATGACAATGCACAAACAGAAAAGACTAGACACAGATGTGCAACATTCTTTTGTCCTCTCTTATCTTTGTCCTCGGTCAGCTGTATGAAGGACTACATACAGGACTGCAAGAGAAAGATTAATGCTCTGACAGAGTATCTGGGAGTTGCCAGCTTCTTTCCACCCATCCACAGCAAATAGTTCACATTGTCCATCGATTCCAGATTCTGTGTTTGTGTCTAAAGAGTTCATTGAGAGTTAGGTGACATTTTCTGACAATGATGGGAAGGCCGTGTTCAAAGAAACGTTGGTGGTTACCAAGAGTGAGAGGTCAAGCTCTCAGTGACACGGCCATCATTGTGCCGATGCAGACACTGCAGCTGCTGCTGTCAAGGCGTTGCACAGAATTATTCATTTGTTTGGCGTGAATCTGTGTCCTGAGATTTTCAGTCCGTACACCAGACCTTTGTGTTTTACAAAACCTAGCAAACACCTACATCGCAGTGACATGTCGGCAAGTTTTATATCAGACTCTGCTGTCAGTGGCATGTCTTCCTTCTCCACCTGTTCCCTCACTTGTGCAAATTACACCCCTTCTTCCTGCAGGGCCTTCTGGATCCTATCGGGTTGGATCATTATTTATTATTATTTATTTTCAATTTTGTTCACATCCTTGATTTAACAAATGTCTCTAATCAGCTAACAACTGGTTTTGTCAAATAACGTGTCATCACAAAGCATCAGTCTGTCATTCTGAACGATTAGGGACGAACATTTTCTGATCATACATATTTTTGCTGGATGAGAGTAATAACTGAATATGATAATATATTGTGTTTATATGAATAGTAATTTGTGTGAAACTATTTTCTAGATCTTTCTAGCTAAAATAATCCCAGTTTATTTCTCATCCTAAGCCTAACACGCTTAACTTGTATTCTAGACACAAAGTGAGCACATGCCACGAAGACTGAAAATTGACAAATACATAGCAGAACTCAAGATAGGTAATAGCGTCATTTCCATATATCAACTTTGGTTTGGTTTGTGCTTGCTGCTGTGACCTGCTGATATCGCACAAATTGTACTTTGTGTAACTCATGTTACTGCAGTAATGCTTACACAGTTTAAAATGCGGTGTTAGTTATTATCTAAAACGTTAAGAGCATGCTCATTATGAGCGTGAGTATGCGCTGTACTAATCACGAATTGTTTTATTAATATCATCATCATCATCATCATCATCATCATCATCATAATTCATCATTCATCACACAACCATCTTCTATAGAGTTCTTATCATTATCATACATTACCATAAATTTACACAGTAACTTTCATTTGAAAACTAAAATTTAATTCAATGTAAAAAGTGATATTTTCGTGCATAAAGTATATTTTAAAAAAAGATAACTTTAGTAATTTTCATGCGAGCTGCTTATTTACCACTAAATGCTTTATGTGAAATCTTCACATCAGACCAGACGACTACTTTTACTGAAATGTAGCTGACTGTCATCAACGATTGTATCTAAATACGAGATCAAGCCAACTGAGACAACCAGCCATTCAGAAAGCTTAAACAGGTCCCCATGTAATATTCTTTTGGCTGCTAACTGGTTTTATACCTTTTTGGGTTGTTTATCGTCACGTGGTAGTTTTTATATATTCAACTATGGTATTTTTGTGAATAAAATCATTTTTTCTTTAAAATTTGATTTGACTTCTAATCTGTTTGTACCAGCTAACAAATTAAAACTGTGAATTACTCATTTTTTGATTCACCAACTAACAAATTAAAACTGTGAATTTCTAATTTTTCGTTTTGTACCAGCTAACAAATTAAAACTATGAATTACTAATTTTTGTTTATGTACCAACTAACAAATTAAAACTGTGAATTACTAACGTTTCTGTTTGGCTGTATACAGGCGCTGACGTAAGAAGGCAGAATGGCCGACGTTGCAATTACCAAATCAAAACGTTCATCGCCTCTGAAATAATGAATCTTAAGGCGAATCTAATGAATCTAAAGACGAAGGCGATGCTGGTGCTGCAGCTAAGAAAGTCTAGTAACACAAAATACTTGCCTTTCATTGAGATGCTTAAGATGACTGCGTAATCTTTCATAAAGTTGTCACAGTTGGACTTCGTTCTTTGGGCGAACTGAATGCCACATCTCGTCTATGTAGTGGCGCTGTGAGCCGGTCGTCTGTTGAAATACCCGGATATTAATGGCTCTACTCGTACACCAAGATAATAAAAATATAATAAATTTGTCTGTGGACGATCTACTTACTATACATTTGTATAAATTCTATAGATAGATTGGACCTTAAACTGATTTATTCAAATCTATGAACAAAACCCGCATAATTATAATCTTCAGTGATGTGAACAGTTAATTAAAACTGATCAGCTAGATCTAAAACCAGGTGACAGAAGAGTCATTTAAAGAAAGATAAGCGTCTGCTTCTGGAATAATAATAATAATAATATTATTATTATTATTGTTGTTGTTGTTTGCTTCCTCTGTGTGTTTTCTGTATTTGATTTTATTCTTTGTTTCGTACGGTTGTTTATTCTTGTATAGCTCATATGATATTTGTTTTCCTCTTCCTCGCATGCTGTCCATGTTTCGTTCTTGTGCCCTACTGCGATCCGCACCGATTTCTGTTGAAAAATGACAAAATTCAAACGCCGTTTCGATACTGTTTCCCTGTCAGAACCCCATCGTGTTATACCTTGCCAGAAAGCACGCAGTCTGTATGTTCAACTTTTTGAAAGATCACTCTCCCTCTCCCAATACACATATAGCTACATCTGCTTATATCTATATATAACTTCCCACACACTCATATCAGTATATATATATAGAATTCCCCTTAGTCATTCATATTTGCATATCTATATATTTATTTAATACCCCCGACACACACACCGACTCAATCATATCTGTATATTTATATAATGCTCCACACACACACACAGCTGCTTATGTGTATATACCCCCCCCCCCCAACACACACACATCTGCTTATCACAATACCGCCGACAAATACACAAACTCTCATATATGCCCGAAAAACACACACCCCACCCCTACCCATTCATATTTACACATATATATATATAATCCCCACACACACTCGTATTTGCTTATGTATGCATGTGTAACCCCTCCCCAATATACACACACAGTCTCATATCTGCTTATATATACCCTCGACACACACCCCCCCTCTGCATACCAGCAGAGAGTGGACTCGGTCAGGGTCTAGGGTCTAGGGCAGACCTGGGCAAACGCCGGCCCGCGGGCCGAATCCGGCCCGCCTCCTGTCTCTGACCGGCCCGCCGGCTGGCCGCCCACCAGTAAATATACTATATATACAGTATTGGGTAAAACTGAGTTAACTATATTAGTCCGGCCCTCTAGAACCATCCCAGTTTCTCATCCGGCCCCTTGGGAAAATTAATTGCCCACCCCTGGTCTAGGGGTTAGGGGTTAGGGGTTACGGAGGAATGGGGTTAGGGTGTAGGGTTTATCCGCTGGCAGTTGAAGGAGAGGGTCTGGTGCAAGGAGGAGGGTCAGGTGCCGAGGGAGGGTCTGGTGCAAAAAATTTGAAAAACTGTTCCCCGTAGCAGCAACATTATCATTCGTTCGCCATCAGAGTCACTGGTCAAGTCAGCTGTTGTCCAGGATTTTTTTATTTCAGACCATTTTGTGCAGTCCTTGGTGACCGATCTTTCTCGACCAAGGCGTAGAAAGACATCTGATTTGTGTAGAAATTTGAAGAAGGTTGACCTGGACGCTTTCAAAGAAGACCTGCTTCAGTCAAAGTTGTTATAAGATCCTCCCACAGATGTTGATGAGTTAGCAGAGTTATATAATCAGACTTTACTAGAGCTGCTTGATAAGCATGCGCCTGCAGTCAGTAAAATTGTTGTAGATAGACCAGATTGTGCGTGGTTTTGTGAGGGGGTGAGTGAAGCCAAGAAACAGAGACAGCTGGCAGAGCAAAAGTGGAGGAAGACCAAACTTGAGATTGACAGACAGCTGTATAAGTTAGCCAGAAATAACTATGTTTGTGCTGTAAACAAGGCTAAATCGCTATTCGTGCAGGAGCAGCTAGAGGCTGCGAGTGGAAATCCCAGAAAGACTTTTGACATTGTGAACAGCTTGTTGGGTAAGAACGGAACTAGTCCGGTTCTTCCTGAGGTGGATGTCAAGTCAGCTGCTGATCAGCTGTCTTCCTTCTTTGTCAATAAGATAAAGGAAATTAGTGCTGGACTTGAGAGTGCAGATTTCAGAAATATAAGTATCA
This sequence comes from Pomacea canaliculata, assembly GCF_003073045.1. Classification (NCBI taxonomy): domain Eukaryota; kingdom Metazoa; phylum Mollusca; class Gastropoda; order Architaenioglossa; family Ampullariidae; genus Pomacea; species Pomacea canaliculata. The sequence goes on from NC_037601.1 coordinate 122,136, forward strand.
CATCAAACGAAAAACATTCCAAAGCAAAATGAAAACGATCCCCACCCCAAGTTTCGAACACACCTACTCTCAAACATCAGGCCTCACACCTAACCACTAGACTACAGAGGCGAAGCTCACGAAGCATTGCAATCTAACGTAATTGTAGAAACATCGTCTCGCTTGTGTTGGATGGGCCCTCAGTGATTTTACCTTGACCTGTCATCAGTTTAAGGCCTTGAGCTATTTTGCTTGTCGTAATTCACTTTATGCCACCCTTCACAGTATTTAAAAGTTGTAGAATTAGTCCCCCAGAACAAGTTTCATAGCTGTCAAAGAGTGAAGCGGAGGTTGGCTTAGAAGGGAAGTGTGCAATGTCGCTGACGTCACGCTTCCGAAGGCTTCCGAAGTTCCGAAGGCTTCCGAAGCTCCGAAGGCTTCCGAAGCTGCTTCATCGTTTAGGAATAAAAGATACGCGAACCGCTCAAAGGAGGAGGAGTAGCCATCTATGTCAAAGTCGAATTGACAGTCACTGAAGTATACCATCAACCAAACCCTGAGTTAGAGATAACAGTAGCTGAAATAACTTTAACATCAGGGAAAAAACTTAAGATAGCCAATGTCTACATCCCTAGCGTGAATAAATACAGCACAATAACAATAGACCATCTAACTAATGTTTTCCTATCAGCTAACCTAATCCTAGGGGACTTTAATGCTAAAAACCCACTGTGGGATCGGGACAAACCAAAAGCAGACAAGGGAGGCAAAATGTTAGAAGAAGCTATCGAAAATTCCAATATGTGTTTATTAAATACTGGTCAACCCACCCATGTTTACTGTCAGGGCATTACAGGCTCAACGTCAGCCATAGACCTATCGGTATGTACCCCAGAACTGGCAAATATCTTAAAATGGGAGGTTTATGAGGAAGACACCCTAGGTCAGCGGTTCTCAACCTTTTACATGTGGCGACCCCCCTGACGAACACCGGTACGTCCGCGACCCCCCTTAGCCGGCTAGGTCGGTGGAAGAGCGGGGGGGGGGGGGCAGCTTTAGCTAACCTCGAACGCCGCGTCGAGGAAATCAATGCAATTCAACAACGGAAGAGCAAAGTTCGTATCTGCAAGAAGTATAACTGTTAATGAAATTTTACTAAAGCTAATAAATATTATTTTATTGGACACTCACTTTGATTAATGAGAAGGTTGAGCCTGCTTGCTGTTGCATAAAGAAGCGAACCTGTGTGCGATGTTCGTACCCACTGCTATTCGCAGCTCAGCCTCTGCGTCAACACGATTTCTGTATTTCGACTTGAGTGCTGCCAATGCTGAAAATCCTTGCTCACACATATACGAAGTTGAAAATGGCAGCAGAACTTTCATTGCTTTCTCAGAAAGGAGAGGATATTCACCGTTGATGCTAATCCAGAATGTTGGCACTGGTGTTTATTGAAGACCATTTTCAGGGATTGGTCACTCGAAAGGTCGATGAGCTGCTCTTCTTCTTGCGTGGACAACCCGCTTGTGCTAGGATCAGCCAGAAATGGATTACGAATCCAATCGTATTTAGTCACATCAATTTCAGCGAAATAATGCTGAAACCTTTCTTGCAGTCCGTTTAGATGGGCAATAATTACATTCTTCACCTGATCAAGATTCAAGTTGTCAGCCTTGCACTTACACAAGCACGGAAACATATCAAAAATATTTTCTTGGCGTATCTTTTGAGTCCACAACGAAATTTTTCGGACGAAAGCATTCATCTTGTCAGTTGTTTGTAATATGGTGGTGTAATATAGGGGAGTCAGCGATGAGAGATTGGGGGAGAAAGAGGGCAAAAGGCGAGAGGGAGATTGGAGGCTTAATTGTTGAGAGGGAGATTGTGTTTTGAGTTTTGGAAGTGAGAAGTCACTGCATGCCGAGACAGTGTACTTGAATAGGAAGAAGAGATTTGGAGTTTGAGCCCCCGCACCACTCGGTTACACAATGTAAACTAATTCCACTAATACCAGTATAAGAAACTTTTTTTAAAAAATGACCACCTTCGCGACCCCCTTGTAGGCACGTCGCGACCCCCCAGGGGGTCGCGACCCACAGGTTGAGAACCGCTGCCCTAGGTAGTGACCACTTCCCAATCATAATTTCCATGCCAACCACCAAAGTAAACCACCAAAACCCCCACACCTTCAGAATTAATACCAAAAAACCTAACTGGAACTTGTACCAGGCACTATCGTCACTGAACACTGTATGGCTCCCAGACGATGACATGGACACGAAGACAGACAAACTGACGAGCAGCATCATCGAGGCTACCAAAGCAGCAACGCCAAAAGGAAACGGTAGGGAGTACAAATATGCCGGGCTAGCCTGGTGAAACAAAGACTGTGAAAAGGCCATTAGAAATAGGAAACATAAACTAAAAATATTAAAGAAAAATAAAACTATCGAAAACAGGATAGAATACAGAAAGTCACAGTCCTTAGCAAAAAGAACTATCCTGCAAGCCAAAAAAGATGAATGGCATAGGTTCACAGAATCCCTAGATCTAAACGCCAACCTAAAGGACAGCTGGAAAAGGGTTAAAAGTATTAATCATGGCCCCAGGTCCACCATGCCAACCCTGTTGAAAGACGGTTTAAAATATGAAACAAACCAAGAAAAGGCTAACCTCTTAGTAGAACAATTCCAAGTCGCTAGCTCAGACGATAACCTAGACCCAGACTTCAAATCACATAGGCAGCAGGTAGAACGAGGCTTCTTACCTCCAATAAACCAAGGGGACCCTTTTAAACTAACAGAAAAGATAAGTATGGAAGAGCTTGAACAGGCCCTAACAGCTAAAAGACTAGGATCGGCTCCAGGCCCAGACCTCATCACTTATGAAATGCTTCAAAAATGCCACCATAAAACTAAATTTAAAATCTTAGAGCTTTTCAATGAAATTCTTGATAAAAGTTCACTCCCCGACATGTGGAAAAAGGCTACGATAGTCCCAATCCTTAAACCAGGTAAAGAAAGAACAACCCCCGCCAGTTACAGGCCAATAGCGCTTACCTCGCAGTTAGGCAAGACGTTTGAAATGATGATCAAATGTAGACTTAATTACTTCTGTGAAAAAAACAACATACTGCCCCCAGAACAGAGTGGGTTTAGGAAAAAAACGTAGCACGATGGACCATATAACAGCCCTGCAGCAGGAAATAATCAACGCTCATACAGAAAAAAGAGTGAACCTGTGTGGAGTGTTCTTGGACATTGAGAAGGCCTACGACATGCTCTGGCATGAAGGTCTGATCCTGAAACTCTACCACATGGGCACTCCAAATAAAATTGTCCAACTAATCAAATCCTTCTTAGCGAACACAAAAATATCAGTCAGAGTGGACAACCAGATGTCTAAGGAGGTATCGCTTGATAATGGAGTGCCCCAAGGGAGTGTTCTCAGTCCATTACTGTCCAACATAATGATCGCGGACCTCCCCAAATGTGTAAAGCATGTAAAAGTCAAACAGTTTGCAGATGAAACCTCCCTCCTAGGAAAAGTAGAAATACGTGAAACAAACAACCCTAAAAGAGCTAAAATCATAGGAATCGACGAGATCCAAAAGGACCTCCATGAAGTAGCAAACTGGTTAAAATACAATGGCTTCAAATTATCTGCTCCCAAAACCCAGGCAATAATATTTAAAAAACCAAACCAGAAAACAGAATATCCCAAACTAAAACTAAACGAAACAACCATTAACTATAGCTCCCAGGTATTATTCTTAGGAGTAATTTTCTCGGAGAAAACCAACTGGTCCCCATACGTAGACAAAATAATGAAATCTGCCAAAAAAGGAATAAACCTAATGAGAGTAGTAAGCGGTAACAACTGGGGCACCCACCCAAAATCTCTACTTAACTTATATCAAGCCCATGTAATGACAAAACTGCTATACGCAGCCCCACTCTTAGTTCACCTGAGGGCTAACCAAATAGCTAAACTCCAGTCAGTTCAGGCCATGGCTCTAAAAGTAGTGTTGGGTGTACCCTCGCACACACCAAACCTGTCGGTGCTGGCAGAGACAGGACAAAAACCAATAGACCTGATTATCAAGGAGAGAACAGCCAACTTCTACTACAAGACACAGTGTCTCCCTCCAGACCACCCAGTCCGACAGATCCACTCACAACCCCACAGACACAGAACAGGACACCCCAGCCCACAACCCACTATACAACAACACATCCAACATGTAGAAAACACAAAAGGAGAAGAAACAAACATTACAGCACCCTACCCATGCAAACTCCACCTTGGACAATTCCACAACCGCAAATAGACACTGATCTCACTAAATATAGCCAAGAGGGCCACCAACACCTAATCACCTCAGAGATCAAACACAAACTGAGCACCACCTACAAAGACTACACACAGATATACACAGATGGCTCTCATGACCCAGAAACACAAGCAACTGGGCTGGGAGTTCACTCTCCTGACGACATAAACCTTTCCATCAAACTCCCGACCCACACCTCCATTTTCACACCCGAGATGACTGCTATACAGACAGTTCTTGAGACTATACAACTCGGACTGAGGGACACCACAAGCCGACAATTCCTAGTACTGTCGGACTCCCTGTCAGCACTCCAGGCTCTTAAAAACCAATCATCAAACAGAATAGATATTGTATATGAGATACTGTCCCTCGTAGACAAGATTAGCAAAGAAAATGGAGACGTCAGGTTCTTTTGGGTCCCTCCCATATTCGGATAAAAGGAAACGAAGAAGCCGATAGACTAGCCAAACTGGCAGTAAAACAAACTAACAATCACCTAGCAATCACCCTAAATGTCTCTATTTCACCAGCAAAGAGAAGAATAGCAATAAAACCAGCAATAAACATAAGGTGGCAAGAGAAATACAAAAGTGAAGGTAAAGGAACTAGGAGACTTTGGCTCAAATAGGCGCCACCAATCCAAGATAGCCAGAATGAGGCTTAGCGGAGAATATCTAACTACATATAAAGACCCTCCGAAATGCACATGTGGAGATAGGCTTAGCACCCCACATGTGCTTTTGGAGTGTCATGAAAACAAAGAAGAAAGAGATGTATTAAGTCACGCTAGCCTTAAACATTAACAACTGTCTTAACCCACCAAAAGACATCTGGCACTCCATACTGACATTAGTAGTAACAACGGTGGCAAGCCACCCGCATGCTAAACTCATATAGACAGTAAAAAAACAAAAAACAAAAAATAAACGCCAAAGCCTAACCCTGCATAAGTTTCTATATATATAGAGAGAGAAAGATACATACGAAAAAAATCTATATAGAAAAAAAAACCAACAATGGGTGAATAACCACCAGTACTGGGAAAAAAAAAAGAAAAAAAGCGGGCAGCATAAGCAAAAGTAATACCTCAAATAAAAGCCTAGGATATAGAAATAGGGCAACAAAAAGGATGTGGCAACCTAGATAGTACACCACCACTACAGACTTGCCAGGACTCCAGGACAGCACGAGCACAGCAACTCCAATGGCAAAAGGGCACCAGCACCAGTAGACAACACCTGCGGCATAAACAACGAACGGCAACCCTTCTCCCACTCCTCTCCTTACCACCGTCACCTACCCTCTCCAAAGCCTTCCCCTCCCCTGAAAATCCCTGGCCCCCCTCCCCCATAGTGCGAAATCGCCTTGAGATGGAAGCACTCTCCCTTTCAAGATCAACAACAACAAAAATAGTCGAGGCTGTCTTCCTCGTGTTCCACCAGAGACGTCGTCTCTGACTGATAGTCAGTCGCAGGCAGCACGTCTGAGACAGGGAAGCCCGTTCAGTCACAACGTATCACTACCTGCTGGCACTTGTGATCTGGTGGTGTAGAGAGGAGGGTGTGCGCTGTAACCAAGGATTGATTCTCCCAACGACAAGTGAGGGAGTTAACTGTGTCCGGCAGGGAGACGTGCGAGGCAGCGGTTGGCAGACCCCACCGTGCCACCGGTCCAGTGTGGTCATCTACAGACCAGCATACAGTCATCTCTGCTACGAGCATCGTCACTGCATCCATTGCCTGGGGCAACTGTGGTGGGACAGTGACAAGAAATCTTCTAGAAGACCAGGTGCATGCAGGCAGCTGCACCCATCTTCAGGAAACAACGGGCGAGGTAGCCGAGCGGTACTATCAGTGCCAACGAATAAGGACAGTTGGTGTTTGAGGAAGACCTCCTATTGTCCAAGACTGTGAATTGTGGGTCAGGGAGGGACCGCGTGTCCGGACATATGTGCAGTTACTGACGTAAGAAACAATCATCTTCTAAGTTCATTATTTGGTAATTATTGTCATGTCAACATAATTTGCCTTTCTGTTTTAATTATAATCTTTTACGTGTACACTGTCTTGTCAGTTGAGTGTTTGCGCACGAGGGTGTGACTGCTTGTCAGGACGCGTGCGGACGTGCGGACGTGCGGACAGGCGGGTGACTGTGAGTGAGGGCGAAAGCCGGGTGGAGCGAGCCAGCTAGAGACACATTTCCCCTCGGGCGAACGCACACACATCAGCGCACACACACGTGCACACACACGCGTACACACACGCGAACACACAGGCGCGCACACAAACAAGAACACACGCGTAAACACACATTGCACACACACGAGCACGTACACACACGCGCACGCGTACACATCACCGCACACACACACACTCACACACGCAAAAACACACGCGCGCACACGCACACACACGCGTACACATCACCGCACACACACGCACGCTCACACGCACGCGCACACACACGCGTACACATCACCACACTCACACGCGTACACACACGCGGCTACACACGTGCACACACACGCGCTCACATACACGCGCACATACACGCAACACACACACACGCGTACACGCGAGCGCTCACACACACGCAAACACACGCAAACACACATACACGCGCACACACGCGCACACATCAGTGCAAACACACGCACGCTCACACACACGCAAACACACGCGCGGACACACGCGAAAACACATACAAGCACGCACACACGGGCGCGCACACACACACACGCGAACACACACGCAAACACAATAAACGGGGCCATAGTCGGCAATAATCGGCCATAAAGTGTGTATGTGTTCTCGTGTGCGCGCGCGCGCGCGTGTGTGTGTGTGTGTGTGTGTGTACGCGTGTATTTGTGCGTGAGTGTGTTCGCGTGTGTGCGTGTGCGTGTGTGCTTGCACGCGTGTTTGCACGTGGGCGTGTGCACTTGTGGCCGCGTGTGTTTGCGCGTGTGAGCGTGCGTATGTGTGCACCTGTGTGTGCGCGCGTGTGTTCCCGTGTGAGTGAGTGCGTGTGCGCGCGCGCGTGTGTGTGTTTGCTTGTGTGTGTGCGCGTGTGTCTGTGTGTGCACGCGTGTGTGTGTGCGCTTTGATGTGTATGCGTGAGCGTGTGTGATTTTTATGTGTGTTCGCGCGTGTGTGTACGTGTTTGTGCGTGAGTATGCGGGTGTAGTTGCGTGTGTGCACGCGTGAATTTTTTCGTGTGTGTGCGCTTTTGTGTGAGCGCGTGTTTGCACGCGTGTTTTTGCGTGTGTGTGTGTGTGTGTGTGCGCGCGTGGGTGTTCGCGTATGTGTACGCGAGTGTGTGTGTACGCGTTTGTCATAATCGGCCAGATTCGGCGATTATCAGTCATAATCAGTCATTATCAGTCATAATCAGTCATAATCAGTCATTATCAGTCATAATCAGTCATTATCAGTCATAATCAGTCATTATCAGTCATAATCAGTCATAATCAGTCATAATCAGGCCATAATCGAGAAGTGGCAACCTAACCCCGATGCTCGCTTCTTCGATATCCTTGTGGCGATTCGAGCTCCTCTCAGTGGACCCCCCCATCCCCCGATAAACAGATTATAGGACGAAGGTTTTTGTTGGATGACAAGCAGACAAGCGTACAGTATGTCCGAGGGGAAACTGCCGACCTTCCACCGACACGTGAGCGAACAGCATCACACGGCAGACAACTGTGTTTGGTACCCAGCAGGCAGCACCTATGCCAGACTGAGTGTGGGGCAGGGTAAGGGGGCAGGGTGGTGGGTACAGCAGGGGGTAGGGAGGGTGGGCTTGCAGAAATTAACACGCGGACAGGGCCGCCGAGAGCCAGCCCGGGCCCCGGGACAGACGACCTCTCCAGGCCCCTTGTACTTGTAATCGTAAATTATTTTCCCCGAAATTGTATTCTACAGACTTGAAACTCAACTTCTGCATGTGTAATGCTTGGGTGTTCTGTCCTTAGACCTTTCTTTAAAACAAAAAGAAAAGGAGAAGAAGAAAAAAAAATCCACTGACCAAGGCCGGGCCCCCTTGACAGCCGCGGGCCCGGGTACACCAGACCCCTGTCCCCCCCTCTCGTCAGGCCTGATTTTCTCTATTGTTTTCTGATTAACTTTGTTCGCCATTTTTAACTCAGTGCTCGTGTCCAGTCTGGTGATGTGAGGGAAGGGTCGTCACCAGCAGCAGTGGTTTGTTAGTCTGTCGGTGTGCCTTTCGAATAACTGCCTCCGTGCAAGCAAACACACAGACACACAAACACACAGACAGACACACACACAGACACACACACAGACACCCCTCAAGTAAGTCAGTTTGCTGCAGAATCAGAGATTGCTTAAATTATTTGACGGGTGCCCACCCCTTCTGTCATGTTGATGCTGCTCCCCTGGTGTGGCTTGGTGTTGTCGGTGTTGTAGCCAGGGCGGCAGTTTGCTCCTGCAACGCGGCGAGTGCTTTCCCCTCGAGTCTTGTTGACTGAAGACCATTGCCTCAGTCAGCCTCACCAAAGGTGTGAAGACATTGATGTCTGCTGGTAGATGTCAACAAGTAGTCAGTCAACCCTCACCCACATCTTCTCCCCACCCCAGTGACTCCATATACGTACCCCTGTTGCCTAGCGACTCGGTAGCCCCAAGTACCAATACCCGCATGGTTCCAGTCTTTGTCTCCCTCTAGTCAGTAGCCCCATATACCAGCACTAACATGCTACGTCTGAATTGTCTCCCCTCCAGTCAGTAGCCCCATGTACCAGCACTGACATGCTACGTCTGAATTGTCTCCCCTCCAGTCAGTAGCCCCATATACCAGCACTAACATGCTACGTCTGAATTGTCTCCCCTCCAGTCAGTAGCCCCATATACCAGCACTAACATGCTACGTCTGAATTGTCTCCCCTCTAGTCAGTAGCCCCATGTACCAGCACTGACATGCTACGTCTGAATTGTCTCCCCTCTAGTCAGTAGCCCCATGTACCAGCACTGACATGCTACGTCTGAATTGTCTGCCTCTAGTCAGTAGCCCCATATACCAGCACTAACATGCTACGTCTGAATTGTCTCCCCTCCACTCAGTAGCCCCCAGTTCCAGGATGGCACCAGTCGTTATTCTCTCCCGTAGACGCAATCGCTCGTCAACGTCACTAACACCAGCACGGACATCACCACGGCGTGGCTGGCTACACAACCATGGAGGCACGAGGAGCCTGTCTGAGGGGCGACTAAGTCTCTACACGGGAAAAGTGAACAATGAAAGAATGAAACAATGAATATAGCGTGTGTCTCCCTTCCTCTCTCTCTCTCCCTTCTATCTCTCTTTCTCTCGCTAGCTTCATTCTGTCTAAGGAGCTGCAAATGGTGTCCTTGCACAGAAGACAGTTTGCCGATGGCTGGCGGACAAGAGCGGAGGGCCGAGAGGTATATGCGGGTGGGGCCAGCAGCCAGCAATTAACGGACTTGCAGTCTGTCTGTGCGTGCACGTGTCTTCACGTCGGAGTGCGCATGTGTGATTGCACGCTTGTGCATGTGTTGGTATATGAGTGCGCATGGATAACAAGAGAAAGCGGAGAGCTGAGTGGCTGGAGAAGTGGCAACCTAACCCCGATGTTCGCTTCTTCGATACCCTTGTGGCGATTCGAGCTCCTCTCAGTGGACCCCCCACCCACCTGATAAACAGATTATGGGACGAACGTGTTTGTTGGATGACAAGCAGACAAGCGTACAGTATGTCCGAGGGGAAACTGCCGACCTTCCACCGACAAGTGCACGGACAGCATCACACGGCAGACAACTGTGTTTGGTACCCAGCAGGCAGCACCCATGCCAGACTGAGTGTGGGGCAGGGTAAGGGGGCAGGGTGGTGGGTACAGCAGGGGGCAGGGAGGGTGGGCTTGCAGAAATTAACACGCGGATAATTGACGGCGTGCACCGAGACCATCGTCAGGCCCCGCAATTACCACAAGTTACGGCGCTTGTCTCATCTCCCAAAGGCCTCTTCTCACAGCAGGCTCACTGCCTGGCATCTCCTTGCCTGCTCTGACGTCACACCAACAGGTCCTTGCCTGCCCTGACGTCACACCAACAGGTCCTTGCCTGCCCTGACGTCACACCAACAGGTCCTTGCCTGCCCTGACGTCACACCAACAGGTCCTTGCCTGCTCTGACGTCACACCAACAGGTCCTTGCCTGCCCTGACGTCACACCAACAGGTCCTTGCCTGCCCTGACGTCACACCAACAGGTCCTTGCCTGCCCTGACGTCACACCAACAGGTCCTTGCCTGCCCTGACGTCACACCAACAGGTTTGAGCCTGCTGTCAGACGTCATCCCCACAAATCTGAACCTGTCAGAGCCTGCCACATACATTACAACTGCTGTCACACGCCACGCCCACATGTCGGGACCTGTTATCAAAATGGCGGCGACAAGCTTAGAGGTTTAAAATTGGGTCACACATGTATTTGTAAGGACACAAAGGCTTCCCTCATTTTTTCACAGGTACAGGAGAGTATTTTCAGTTACCACAAGGGGAATGATGCTTCAGCTTAAAAGGCATACAACTGTTGTAAAGTGGGGCAGGAGGGTTTAAGGCAGGAGCAGGGGCAGGGGCAGCAGGCTTTATTTCTGAATTACCAGGAGGGTTCTGGGAGGTAAGAAAGACATCAGCCACAACAGTGCTACAAGCCAGCAGCACCTTAACAACTATGTATGGTGAAGTCAGTAACTGAATCCACTTTGTGAAAGCAGTTTGTTTTAGGGTGCAACACTTTAGTCTGGCCTCTCCCCTCAGACCTGTTCGGCATGGTTAAAGCTGCCAGGAGAGCAAGGCTAGCTCCCGCCGACATAGCTCTGTGGATCAGCAAGGCACGCAAGCCACCACACCACGACAAGGTAAGTTGCACCAACTGGTGGTGGCCCTAACTTTACATCTAGTTTATTTCTATTTAATTCTATCTTTAATGCTATCTTTAGTTCTATCTTTAATTCTATATTAGTTCTATATTAATTCTATCTTTAGTTCTATCTTTAATTCTATCTTTAGTTCTATATTAATACTATCTTTAATTCTATCTTTAGTTCTATATTAATTCTATCTTTAGTTCTATCTTTAATTCTATATTAATTCTATCTTTAATTCTATCTTTAGTTCTATCTTTAATTCTATATTATTTCTATCTTTAATTCTATCTTTAATTCTATCTTTAGTTCTATATTAATTCTATCTTTAATTCTATCTTTAGTACTATATTAATTCTATCTTTAATTCTATATTAATTCTATCTTTAATTCTAGCTTTAATTCTATCTTTAATTCTATCTTTATTCTATCTTTAATTCTATATTAATTCTATCTTTAATTCTATCTTTAGTTCTATATTAATTCTATCTTTAATTCTATCTTTAGTTCTATCTTTAATTCTATATTAATTCTATCTTTAGTTCTATCTTTAATTCTATCTTTAGTTCTATATTAATTCTATCTTTAATTCTATCTTTATTTCTATCTTTAAATCTATCTTTACATCTAGTTAGGGTGCAACACTTTAGTCTGGCCTCTCCCCGCAGACCTGTTCGGCATGGTTAAAGCTGCCAGGAGAGCAAGGCTAGCTCCCGCCGACATAGCTCTGTGGATCAGCAAGGCACGCAAGCCACCACACCACGACAAGGTAAGTTGCACCAACTGGTGGTGGCCCTAACTTTACATCTAGTTTATTTCTATTTAATTCTATCTTTAATTCTATCTTTAGTTCTATCTTAATTCTATATTTAATTCTATCTTTAGTTCTATCTTTAATTCTATCTTTAGTTCTATATTAATACTATCTTTAATTCTATCTTTAGTTCTATATTAATTCTATCTTTAGTTCTATCTTTAATTCTATATTAATTCTATCTTTAATTCTATATTAGTTCTATCTTTAATTCTATCTTTAATTCTATCTTTAATTCTATCTTTAGTTCTATATTAATTCTATCTTTAATTCTAGTTCTATTTAATTCTATCTTTAATTCTATATTAATTCTATATTCTATCTTTAATTCTATCTTTAGTTCTATATTAATTCTATCTTTAATTCTATCTTTAATTCTATCTTTAATTCTATATTAATTCTATCTTTAATTCTATCTTTAATTCTATCTTTAGTTCTATATTAATTCTATCTTTAATTCTATCTTTAATTCTATATTAATTCTATCTTTAATTCTATCTTTAATTTCTATCTTTAATTCTATATTAATTCTATCTTTAATTCTATCTTTAGTTCTATATTAATTCTATCTTTAATTCTATCTTTAATTCTATATTAATTCTATCTTTAATTCTATTTTAATTCTATATTAATTCTATCTTTAATTCTATCTTTAATTCTATCTTTAATTCTATATTAATTCTATCTTTAATTCTATCTTTAATTCTATCTTTAGTTCTATATTAATTCTATCTTTAATTCTATCTTTAATTCTATATTAATTCTATCTTTAATTCTATCTTTAATTCTATATTAATTCTATCTTTAATTCTATCTTTAATTCTATCTTTAGTTCTATATTAATTCTATCTTTAATTCTATCTTTAATTCTATCTTTAGTTCTATATTAATTCTATCTTTATTTCTATCTTTAAATCTATCTTTACATCTAGTTAGGGTGCAACACTTTAGTCTGGCCTCTCCCCACAGACCTGTTCGGCATGGTTAAAGCTGCCAGGAGAGCAAGGCTAGCTCCAGCCGACATAGCTCTGTGGATCAGCAAGGCACGCAAGCCACCACACCACGACAAGGTAAGTTGCACCAACTGGTGGTGGTTTCTATCTTTACTTCTATCTTTAGTTCTGTAGCACTCTAGTAGTGTGGTGAGTTATGTATTTGTTTGTAGAGAGTCGGCGTTGAACGGCCCACGTTGTCGCTTTCCCACGTCGGCTGTGCACGTAGTACCCGGCCTTGAACTGCCCACCCGTGGCTACAGGGTCATTGTTACATCAAAAGTTACGAAGTTGAGTGAGGCTTTTAGGCAAACAATGACGAGACAAGGCGGGGTGCATGGTTCTGGAAAATTCGACTGTATAAGTAGTGGAGCTTTACAGTGGCGACGGACCTTTTACGATTTGAAGGTAAGATTGGAGGGAGCGCAGGCCAGCCGCCGAGTGAAACACTGAGTAAAAACTACAGTTGCCGAAATTCCATCTTTGTTGTTATTCCTGTACGAGTAGCCCACTCTACGTAGCGGTCCGGTGGCGCAACGGTTAGCGCCTGTCACGAATACAGTGAATGTTGGCTGTCCTCAGTTCATTTCTCATCTCGGGCACGGCAGGGCTTCTGCTAAGGCTAAATTCTTTGGGGTCCCAGGGACCCCTTCTTCAGATTTTTAAGGGGTCCCTGTTCTTCGCCCAAATTGAAGGGGTCCTCCGAACTTTTAATGCATACTGTACGCGTAAGCAGAAGCTCGGGCACGCTGTTCTTTCTCAGCACGTGGCATCTGTTTACAGGGCTGGCTGCTTGTCGTGATGTAGCCACAGTTGCTGACACGGCGTAAAACACTAATACCCTCCCCCCCCCAGTCTACGTAGCCCTCAGTTACTGACGTGTTGGCTACATTTCTGGCGTCCAATGTGGGGCTTGTTGTACTAGAGCAACTTTAGTCACTCGGCAGAACACCATGGCGGACTACAACACAACCAGCACCGGAGCACCAGACCAAGATAGCATGGTTGAAGAACTTCGCCGCCAGTTGGAAGAGCTCCGGTCGGAACATGTAAAGAAACAAAACAACGAGACCGATACAAGTGCAATTACTACCGCCCGTTCCTCTCCCGGAATTAAAAACATTTACAGGACTTCCACCTACATCGCCCCAAGAGGTCACCTTCGAGCAGTGGAAAGTGCAGGCGCTCGAAGTACAAGACGATGCGCTGATGGAGGAGAAGGTCGGGTTCCTGAGACGAAGTCTGAAGGGGGCGGCACATCTCCACACCAAAGACAAACAGTATGGCGCCGTCAGCGAGTTGTTGCAGACTTGCAGGCGCTGTTTGGAGAGATACGAAGTGCAGACGACATGTACATTGAATTGTGCCAGACAAGACCGACCATAGGGCAGTGCCTGTCACAGTTCCTTCTGCAACTCTCCACAAAGATGTCGGAGCTAAAAGCATGAGGAGGCCTGGCGGAGGAGGAATGCCATCGCAGGCTGTATTATATATTCTCCAAGGGAATCTCCGAACCGATGGTCGCCGTGGAGATTCGAAGCAAATTTGGAATTCCTGGGAAAAGTAGGCCCACCTTCCCTGAGTTATACCGCCATGTGCGGCAGATTGAGAGTTTAATTTCAAAATGTGATTCATCAAGTGAGAGGGGCGAGAGAGACATCAAAGCACGTACAGAGGTGCGTGTCACCCACGTACAACATGACAGACCGGTTTGTAAGGTGAGAAGAAGCAAGTACTGTTTCAAGTGCGGGGAGGAGGGGCACTTCTATCGTGTGTGCAACAATCCGGTGAATGGTGGTGCAGAGGGAGCGAGAACGGAGGAGGAGGACAACGAGTGGCGAAAGAAACAGGGCCTCCCCGAAGTGAAAGGGACCACCACGGAGGGGCGAGTGCTGGTCCGAGAGGGTGACCGTGAGACCCCCGCAGAGAAGGTGAGAAAACATCATCTCCTTTCAATCGCCGCCAGTACCATCGAACAGGGCCTGTTAGACCTACGGCCAGTTCGGCTAAATAGTGCAGTGCTGGATATTCCTCCGCAGCAAACTGTAGAACTGTGTGGTACCCTGACAACGACCCTGAACGCACCTGTTACAATCACCGCGCGTTCACAGAATCACAGAAATGGTTACCAGAAAATATCACGGTAGTGTCAGCCAGTGTCACAGGGTCGAGAGTGCATGTGGCGGTGAGAAACTCCTCTTCCAGACGACATGTGACGCTGTCCAGTCGAGTGGTGCTCGCGGAATGGGTCGTTTTCACCCACGTGATACACACGTTAGCAACAAGGCACTGTCCGCCATCTTGTATCCCTAACGCTTCGCGTTTCTTCAGTGACTCTATATCGGCTTGTGTCACGACACCGCTAGCGTCTCTCGTTCTCACTCTCTCGAGCACACCAACGGAGTCAGACAATTGCGTGTTCTTTCTCTGAAAAAAAAAAAAACAAAAAAAACAAAGCCTGTACGAGTCTGCACACGTTTATTAATTTTTTTTTTTTAAACCTAACTATGGAAACACAGTCACTATCACAATGGCTCTTCCTTTCGTCTAACACAGGGATGCACAACCTACGGTGCCATCCGGCCCGCGAAACTTCTGCCCACAGTGCAGGAAATCGGCATGTTAGTAATAAAAGAAGACCTTAAAAAAAACGAAAAAAAGGAAGAAGAAGTATTTATCCCCACGTAGGGGCGTTTCCCAATCTTTTTTTCGATGGACGAACATTTCGATTCAGTTCTCCGACTTGGTGTCTCTACGATGAGGCCGGACATTCAGAAGTTGGTTTCGGGAAAACAACTTCAAATATCCCACTAATTACTACATAATTAATGGTAAGTACAACTTGTTTCTAATAAAAAATGGTATCTGCTCTATTTTTTTTCCTTTTTATATTTTTGCGGTGAAGTGGCCCGCGACACGGCTGTCCGAAACGGATATGGCCCGCGACACGGCTGTCCGAAATGGATATGGCCCGCAGGCCGAAAAAGGTTGGGCATCACTGGTGTAACACATCTACCAAGTGCACCGAACTCCTTGCACACTATTCAAACTCACTGTCTTGGCAATGGTTCTTCTAACACAATCACATATCTCCACTGAATCTTCTACACACTATGAAGCACACTGTCTTGGCAATGGCTCTTCTAGCACAATCACAAAAATCCATGGAATCTACTATTAAAACTCACTGTCTTGGCAATCACACTTCGACTAACACAACCTCCAAACTAAAATGTACTCGATCTCTTACACACTAGTGAGGCACACTGTCTAGCAAATGGCTCTCTACTCTTAAACAAGCGTCCACCTCTCTCCGAATCCTTTTCTCTTCTCCCTATTAAAACACACTGTCCCGACAGTGGCTTCTCCCTTCAATAAGAAACAAACCTCCTCCCCTTCATTAAGTGTCCAGTTTCACCTCTCACTCATTGCTTTCTACCCCAATCTCTCCTCGCTGGCCGCTCTCTCCCTGTCCAGTCACACCTTTTCTTTCTTTCTTTTTTTAACATCAAACACATTCAAATGCATATTTATTAATCCTTTTCAGAAAGCTTTTGTGTCTGCTGACAGAACATAACATAAAAAAATCATTACAGGGTAAGAAGGAACATATCAACATCCCAATCTAAATAACATCACTGATATGGATTACTAAGAAGAACTATTGGTTAGGTAATCTAAAATCCACAAAGAAGCTCTGGCATCAATATTGCTCTGAATTAGCTTCCGAGCAAGCAAACGGCATTTGCATTCAAATGACAATAACATTTGATTCAATTATACATGTTTGAGTATCCTGTTAATAAGCAAAACATATTAACAATATTCTGTCAACAGCAAATATTTTGATCAACAACATACAAAGCATGACATCTCCAGCAAAGAACAAATTCTATATTGTTCACAGTTTCACATCAACTTACCAAGTAACTTATCTGATCAGTTGGATATCGTCATGCTATTATAAATAAAGTGCGAAAGAAAAAGAACTACAGTAAGGTAATTGTGCATTTTATATTTGAGAATAACTTCTCTGGTAATGTAAACATACACAGATTGCAAGCATGCATTCTGAAAATAAATGCTGATTTCAAACTAAAAAATTGCACTATAGCTACTCAATAGGCACTATGGATTTATGTAAATTTACAATGCAGCAACAAAGCCGAACTATTTTGTCTGTGACTGGATTATCATCACCAGGCTTTGTTGCCATCAGGTCAATAGGCACTTTAGACTGCAAAATGCCAAACTTTCTGCGAACAAAGCCTATAACTCTCTCAACATGAATTCGTACAGAGGCTATTTTTCTCGAATTTTCAACTTGTAGTGGGTGAAGTTGCTTTTTCCCATGGGTAAAATCTGGAATTATCAATTTAGCTTGATAAAAAAGAAATTCATCTTCAATGTTGAAACCTCTGTCGGCCATAATTACATCTCCTGGTAACAAGTTGGACAACAAAGAAGTATTTTCAATGATGCGTTTGTCTGAAGCCCTGCCACCAAATGCATCTGAAATGTAGCTGACTGAACCTTGTGGTGCGATCCCAATCAGATATTTGGCAGAATGATATTTTTTATAGTTGGAATAAACTTGAATCTGATTGGTTTGGCCCGAGGGTTTCTGTGCTTCAAGTTCAAAACAGTCAACAATAACAGCAACTTTATCTTTAAAGTTTTCTCTAAAGCACATAGGCATAGACAGTTTCAGAGCTTCTCTTGAAGGCCAGTGCAACAAAAAAGACAACCGTGCCACAAGTACATCAAGAGTTCTATGAAAACTCCTTTGCACAGTTGACACGGATACTTTCAGCTGATACCCTATATCCTGGAATTGGTAGTTCAGCCTGATCTTAATTAAACACAGCAAAAACTCTTGCTCTTTGGACAGTGACTGTGTTTGACTAGACATGTATGGCTCTACCTTTCTGAAAATAAGGTCCATTACTGCCAATGAAGGAAGTCCTGTGTAGAATGGAACTTTAGCTTCATCTTCAACATACACCTGTCTTTCATAAATAGAACAATGTTGTCTGTTTTTAACTGAATCAAGAAGTCTGGTCTCAGAGTCCTGCATGATTGCATCTATATTTAGTCCAGTCAAATCTGTTTGAGTGTTCTGATCATTTGAACATGAATCTTCTATGTCACCATGTAAACTTTCTTTGCAAGCACTTGAGCAACCAAAATCTGTTTGAGTGTTCTGATCATTTGAACATGAATCTTCTATGCCACCATGTAAACTTTCTTCGCAAGCACTTGAGCAACCAAAATCACTTTCACACAATTGTTCTTCCTGGCTTGTCTCACTGCTGATTGATTTTCGCTTCTTGCTTGCAGTATGTAGAGTAGGGACAGATGCATTGCCTCTTTTGCGAGACACAAGCCTCAAATACCTGTTTTCGAAGTCTCAGCTTCTGAGCAAGTACTTGATCGCTCATGTCCCAAGTGTAGAGTGGGAAGCCAGGAAGGGCTGTTCCGGAAATTCACATATGCTGGCTTTCCTAGACACAAGAATAAAAGAACCCATGAATTACATCTTTGTGACATTGGCTACAAAAAATAATAATAATCAGCACTGAAACAAAATAAACCAAATACACGTCTAAAAAGAAAAATAATGGAGTAGAAATAACATTTGTTATCCTCTCTCTGTATAGCTATAGTTTATTAGTCATGGTCATGCATAATGCAAGTCTTGTTTTGATGTTCACTCAAATCACGTGAACTGTCACCAACCTACACTGAAGACAATATTTATCGCAATGTGTACAACATGCAGAACAACGTTAAATACTTTAGCAATTTGGAAAGCGTCTGGTTTCTTACCGCCAACAAAGTGTTTCGAACAGATAAGTATTTTGTTCCACTTCTCTTTTGTTGTAATATCCTGTCGGTAAAGCAGACGACGTCGTTCTTCTGTAAGTTTTCTTGTTTCGTCACCTTGCTTCAAAATAATTTTGGGTATTGTATCGTGCTGCGAGCTCTCAGCCGACCAACACCAGACACTGTTAATTTGATGATAACTCTTTAATCTACTACAAAACAATATGGCTGCTCGCCAACCTTGACATTCCTAAAATCTAACATAAAGCCCCGGATGTCCCCCCGGGATAACTCTTATCATGACATCTCCCCTCCCTTGAGATACTTCACTTGATGGGGAGAATGTTTATTCTCTAATCAATGTTCAATACATAATCAGTCTTTATAACGTGCGGGCAGGGTGATTATTCTGCCGCTACGAGTCATTCTAGGTGTAGAGCTGCTACTGGGATGGGAATCTCCTGGAACTGGAGTAGCACTATGTCTGGCTTCTGTAGCAGGACCACCTTTACTAGACGACGATTCTGGACACTGAATCGGATCGCTGACATGAAGCGCTGTCTCTGGTTCACCTGTCACTGGGACTTGGGAAGTATACAGGGAAAAGTCATTTTGGACAGGACTGGGTCTGGAACTGGACTGCTCCGGCTCGAAGTTTCTTGACCTTCTGAGATGACGTCTGTTGCGTCGAAAACTACCTCTTGGAGTTTGTACAATGTACGACCTTGGAGCACACTGCTGCAGAATGACTGCTGGTCTTCCCCATTGCTTCTCACCATCTAGCTTCTGCAATACTGTGTCGCCTGGAAGCAGTTCGTCAAGCGGTCGCGCTCCATGACGCTTGTCAAAACAGTTCTTGTAAGACTGCTTTGCTTTTGCATCGCTCGCTGTTACAGCTGTTTTATCAAATGTCTTTGACTCAAGGTTCTCAGGCAATGTAGGTAATGTGGTTCTCAGTTTTCTTCCACAGGCTAATTCTGCTGGACTATATCCTGTAGCAGAAATAGTAGTGTCTCTGTATATCAATAGAGCTAATTCAGGTTCATCTTGCTGCAGAATCTTTTTGGCAATTTGAACTGCTCTTTCAGCCTCTCCATTAGCTTGTGGGTAGTGTGGACTTGTTGTAACATGTTGAAATCCCCACTTTACTGCAAATTCCTGGAACTCCCTAGATGTGAATTGCCTTCCATTGTCTGTAACAAGAATCTCTGGGATTCCTTGGCGTGCAAACATGCTCTTCAGAAGTTTGATAACTTCTGCTGATGTACTAATCTTGATGTGCGCAAGATCAATAAAGCGCGAATAATAATCTACAAACACAAGGTATGATTGTCCTTTGAATTCCAGCAAATCTGCTGCACACTTCTGGAATACACGCTGTGGTAATTCTGTCGGTATCAAAGGTTCCTTGCTCTGTGTCGGTTTCTTCTCCTGGCAATGTCTGCATTCTTCAACAATTCTTTTAATCCTGCCATTAATACCTGGCCACCAAACTGCTGCCTTTGCTCTATCTCTGCACTTAGTGATTCCTTGATGACCTTCATGTATCCTCTTCAGGATATCATCATGAAGTGGTGCTGGCACAACAATGCGTGTTCCTCTGGTAAGGAGACCATGGTGCACACTAAGTTCCATGCGCACTGCATAATAGTCCCGAAGATTATCTTCTACATCTGTAATGTATTTTGGCCAGCCTTCATTACTGTAGCGAATTGCTGCTTGAATCAGTCTGTCTTTTCTTGTCTCTTCTGCAATCTCTTTCAGACGCTTGTCTGAAGCTGCACATGACCACGAAATGTCTACACTACTCAAATATGCCTCAACATCTTCTGAAAGTGTTATAACTTCAGATTCAGCAGTGGTTAACTGAGGACTTCGGGATAGAGCATCTGCGATGACAAGCTTCTTCCCTGGCACATACTCTACGGTGATACTGAATCTCATGAGGCGCATCAACATGCGTTGGCATCTGATAGGAGTATCTTGCAAGTCACGATTGTTGATTAGTGGCACAATAGGTTTGTGATCAGTCTCTAATCGAACATTGTCAAGACCAATCAGGTATCTGCTGAACTTTTCACAAGCCCAGACTGCTGCCAGTGTTTCTTTCTCTATCTGTGCATATCTGCATTCACTAGCAGTCAATGTTCTTGAACAATATGCCACAGCTTTGATACCTTCAGGATGCTGCTGTAGCAACACGCCACCAATGCCATAACTACTGGCATCTGAGCTGACAATTGTAAGCTTTGCCGGATCGTAGAATGCTAGCGTTGGTGCTGAAGTAAGCAGTTTCTTCACATCTGCCATTGCTTTGACTTGCATTGAGCCCCAACTCCACTCTCGATCCTTCCCCAGCAGTTGCGTCAACGGCTGAAGTACTGTAGACAGACTTGGCAAATACCGCCCTAAGAAGTTGTACATGCCCAGCATCCTCCTCAACTCGAGTACATTAGTTGGATCTGGCATGGCGATTATTGCTTCAACCTTTCCTGGGTCTGGTGAAATTCCATTCTTGCTGATTCTATGACCCAAAAATTCAATCTCATGCTTCCTGAGCTCACATTTCTCATAGTTGAGTTTCAGGTTAGCACTGGCAAGTGTCTTCATGACTCTCTCAAGATGTTTCTCGTGAGCTTGTTCATTCTCACTATAAACAAGGATATCATCAAAATAGCAAATTATGTTGGGTACATCCTTTAGGATAGTCTCCATGGTCCTCTGAAAAATCTCTGGAGCTGATGAAATACCAAATGGTAATCTCTTGAAGAAATATCTCCCACATGGAGTGATGAATGTAGTAAGTTTTGCAGAATCTGGATCAAGGGGAATCTGATAGAAACCTGATGTTGCATCCAGCTTGCTGTAAACTGCTGATTCAGAAAGCTTATGTAAAATATCTTCCAGTGTTGGCAAGGTATACCTCTCCCGCTTCACTGCGGTATTGAGCTTCTTATAATCAACACAAATACGTATGCTACCTGATTTCTTCATTACTGGCACAATGGGAGAGCACCAATCTGTTGGCTCTGTTATTTCCTCTATAATCCCTGTTTCCTGCATTCTTTTTAATTCTTCCTTGACCTTGTCCAGCAATGGTATTGGTATTCTCCTTGCTGCATGAACACTGTATGGCTCAATGTTTTCTTTCAAGATGATTTTGACTGGAGGACACTGCACAGGCGTCTTGTCAAGTTTCCCAAATAAGGCATTGACAGCCTCTATCCTCTTCACTAAACCTATTCTGGAAGGTGCTTCTCTACTAAGCAGATTTTCAGTGATTGCTTGCACAACAAACACTTTCAGTACATGAAGCTGGTCATGAATTCTTGTTGTAGTAATGAACTGTCCATCACACTTCAGGACTCCTCCTACACTCTTTAACACTACATTGGTCTTCAATAGCTTGGGACATGGTGACAACTTTTTGTACTGTGTAGATGAAATGACAGAAACATCTGCCCCTGTGTCAATTTTGAACTTGACATCACAACCGCCAAACTGTAATACAGTTGTCCACGGTGGTTCTCTACTGTCACTGCACAAAGTCCCTACAAAATGTTCCTTTACTCGTTTTTCTTCAAGAGCCTGCACTAACTTTGTTCTGAACACTGTAGCAAAGTGTCCAAGCCTACCACACTTGTTACACTTCCTTCCCTGAGCTGGGCACACACATGTTCTAGCGTGCCGTCTGCCACAACGAGTACAGCTTGACACGTTAACTGCTGACGATGCAAAAGTCACTCTTTTCTGCTCTACCACGACGACGACCACTGAAGCCGCGCGAACTGCCAGTTGCACCTTTGCACTGACTATGTAGTTGCTGAGCAGCACCAGAGGCACTTTTCTTGAATTGCACTGCGTCCACATTTGTGCGACGCTGGTCAGAAAGCTGTGCTTTCACTTGCTCATATTGCCTTGCCTGCAAGATGGCGTCTTGCAGTGTTAGATCTGCCTTTAATTGTAATCTTTCGGACAAGTCTCTGTCGAGGATCCCTAACACGAGGCGATCTCTGATAGCTTCATCTTTGTCTCTTACGTCTGCCTTTGCAGCGAGCTCGTATAAATCTCTAATGTATTCTTCGATACTTTCGTCCGGTTTCTGATTTCTGGCGTGAAATCGTGCACGCTCATGGATGATATTGCGTTTTGGCACAAAGTACTCATCAAATTTTTCCAGAACAGTGTCGTATTCTTGCCGCTGTCGTGCATCCAGACCAAACGACGTGAGAATGCGTTCTGCGTCGTTGCCCATAGTGTAGATCAACGCACTGACCTGAACTGCTTCATCGTCTTTGTCTAGTTTTGATGCACATCTGAAACGCTGAAATCGTTGTTTCCACTCATGCCACAAGTTTGGCTGGGAAAAATTGAATTGTTCTGGCGCTTGATTCTCTGTGATTATGATAATCCCAGATTATCCCAGATTATGATAATCCCAGTTCTGACACCATGTATCGTGCTGCGAGCTCTCAGCCGACCAACACCAGACACTGTTAATTTGATGATAACTCTTTAATCTACTACAAAACAATATGGCTGCTCGCCAACCTTGACATTCCTAAAATCTAACATAAAGCCCCGGATGTCCCCCCGGGATAACTCTTATCATGACAGGTATCCTATGAAAAGATACATCTAGAGCAGACCTGGGCAAAGGCCGGCCCGCGGGCCGGATCCCTCCTGTCTCTGACCGGCCCGCGCGCTGGCCCGCCCGCCATTATATATACTATATATACAGTATTGGGTAAAACTGAGTTAACTATATTAGTCCGGCCCTCTAAGACCATCCCAATTTCTCATGCGGCCCCTTAGGAAAATTAATTGCCCACCCCTGATCTAGAGGAACAGTCGGTTTACTGCAGGGCTTGTTTCCGCATCCTTTTATACCGCAGACGACCATGATAACCGAACAGTTGCTAGCAAGCTTCTGTAACCACTGCTATAGTAGGGAAACAATATGGCCGCTGAAGCAGCTCGCAGAAACTGATGACGTCACGCGAAAACCACCCAAACACAAATCTCGAGGCGTTGGTGGGACCGAGCTGCGAATCACCCATCCGCATCGACGGCGTGACGTCACGCTGTTTAATAGACAGCGGCTCGCAGGTGTCTATTGTGTCGGAGTCTTTTTTCCGCAGAAATATGCGACATCGACAGCTGGAAACCTGGATTCTACACTGCAAGTGATAGGAGCAGGCGGTCATTCTGTGCCCTATATTGGTGTTGTGCGTGTGTCGGTGTGGCTGCCTAAAGATGTCGTTGGTGTGGACAGTAAAGTAGACACAGTGTTACTGGTCTGTCCAGACACGGAGTATTCGTCACGTGTGCCAGTGATAGCCGGCACCAACATCCTGAGAGCCTACGCCCGGCAGTGCGAACGTATGGCGGGGCGGAACTTCACCACAAGACTACCGCTGTGTGGCATGATCGCTCACGCCTACAGGGAGGCGACTAGTGCACCAAATGGACGTCTGTGTCCGGTACGACTGTTGACACCGGACACAACACTGCCACCCCGCTCGGTGACCGATGTCCGAGGGATTGTGCGTCACGGTGTAAACATCAACAAGGACGCTGTGCTGATCCAGGAGCCAACAGTGGAGGCGTTACCGGACGGTGTGTGTGTGCTGAGTGGCAAGGTGTCAACAAACACCCTTCCGCGGATTAGGGTGACTTTGTTAAACATCACTGATTCACCCGTTACTATCAGAAGGAAAAGTGTGATAGCTGACCTGTTCACCATACAGAGTGAATATTCACTTCCCAGTGTGTTACAAGACTTGAACTGCGACTTACAAGACGCTGGCAGGACTCACTGTAATGCCAACCACGTAGAAGAAGATAAGAACAATGTTCCTGAACTGTCGGGTAGGTTCCGTTTTGGTGCGTACGTCGACCAAACATGGGAAGACAGATTCACAAAGAAGTTGTTAACATTTAGCGATGTGTTTAATGAAAAAGAGTTCGACTTGAACATGACAGATGTTGTGCATGACATCGAACTGACTCCAGGTCCGTCGATTACAAAAAGACCGAGGCCTATACCGCCACAGGACCTGGAGGAGGTCAGACAACATGTGCAACAGTTGATAGATGCTCGCATCATCATTGTGGTGGTGAGGAGAAGAATGGGGCACTGCGCATGTGTGTAGATTACAGGAGAGTGAACGCGCGGACAGTGAGAGACAGTTATGCCTTGCCAAAGATTGAACAACTGGTTTAAACATTGAGTGGGGCCAAGGTTTTCACTAGCCTAGATTTGTCGAAGGCCTATTACCAGGTACCTCTGTCCGAGCGAGCAAAGAAGATTTCTGCATTTACCACCCCGTTCGGACTGTACGAGTTCCAGAGGTTGCCCTTTGGCCTTGTCAACGCCCCCATGACCTTTCAGCGGTTGATGGACTGTTGTTTGAGTGACATGAATTTGGCAGAGTTGATAATTTTTCTGGATGACATTTTAGTACATGGCACTAACCTCCAGCAACTAGAAGATAGAACAATTAGAGCTCTGGAGAGGATGCGCAGTTTTAAGCTGAAACTTGACCCTGATAAATGTATTTTTGCCACCACTGAGGTCAGACACCTAGGATACCTCATCTCCGCAGAAGGTATTAGGCCAGACCCTGAGAAGATCGAGGCTCTGACCAGTTGGCCTGTCCCCAAAACAGTTCGGGATGTTAAAGCGTTCCTAGGGTTTGCAGGATTTTATAGGCGCTGGGTTCCCCAGTTCGCGCAAATTGCCAAGCCTCTGAACGACCTTACTGTTGGATATGTACCACATAAGCTCAAGAAAACAGCTAAGAAGGCGGGTGCACTCAATCTGTCATCAGACATATCTCACCTGTGGGGAGAGCGAGAACAAAGTGCGTTTGAGTCCCTGATCAAAGCACTGACTGCAGAGCCGATGCTGGGCATCGCTGACCAGTCCCAGCCCTTCATCCTGCATTGTGATGCCAGCGGCACTGGCCTGGGAGCCGTGCTGTACCAACATCAACAAGGCGAACTCAAGATAATTGCATACGCCAGCAGAGGGCTCAACAAGACAGAAGTGAACTACCCCGCACACAAGCGAGAATTTCTTGCTCTGAAATGGGCCATGACAGAGAAGTTTCACGACTACATCTTGGGCTCCCGCGTCACCGTGGTTACCGACAACAACCCGCTTTGCCATGTGCTGAAGAATGCAAAGTTACACGCAGTTAGCCACAGATGGTTGTCATCCCTGTCACTGTACGACTTCGACCTCGTGTACAAACAGGGCTCGACACACACAGATGCGGACGGGTTGTCAAGGCGACCACAGGACCCGCCAGAAGCAGATGAAGAATACAGGGATACCTTAGAGAAAGTTGGGTTCCTCCTGGAGAAAGCGAGGAAATTTCAAGACGACAATCCACAAGTTGTAAATCGAAGTGCTGTTGTGAGCATACTGACAGCTAAGAGCGCAGGAAGGCCAGTACATTTCATCCAGCAGACAGCCCGGAACACCACGCCCATGTCACGTGACAATGACGTCACTGACAACTTCACTCCAGCCGTCGAAGCTGTCGTAGGGGACCCAAACACCATTCCAAACGGCATCTTAGAGCCGGAGGGCGGGGAGCAAGACTTCGCCACCCTGACAGTCGACGACTGGCGGAGGTTACAGCAGCAAGACCCTCACATAGCCGCTGTCTGCCAAGCGCTCACAGAAGGAACTGACCTGACAGTGACGGGGCCAGAGACCAGGATATACGCCAGGGAGAGGAAGAGCCTGATGCTAGAACATGGTGTGCTCTACCGGCGTGTGTCTGACACCACATCAACCCGCGTGCAGATGGTGGTACCCCGCTCCATGCGACATTGTCACATGCACTCTACAGTGCCTTTCAGACGAGGAATATAAATAAAATCAAAACACAGACAACAATTTAAAATTTGAAAATATAATATAATTTAAAAATCAAAAGAGAAACACAACACAAAACAATTCCTAATTTCCCAACCCCACAGTTCGAACACACGTTTCTTCCAAAGTTTCAAAAATATTCACTCTTCTTGCACAGTTCCTCTCAAAGTCTCACTTGAAACAGCACAACGTTTCCGCTTGTAAGATACACCATATATCCACATGAAAAGTACACAAAGTTTCCACTTCTTAAAGTTATATCCAACTCAGCGCTGGTCAGGAACCCCAGGCGGATAAGACGAGTAGACGAAGATCAACCAAAAGTAAAATAAAACACAAAAGAAATCCAAAAGAAAATCCCAAAGAAAAACCTGGAGAGAAAAAACAAAACCATTCTTTAGATAAATGCAAATTCACTCTCAACTATTTTAAACCATGTTCATGAAGTATACACAAATATATCACACTCATCAGAAATTTCCCATTCTTCAACATTAAACATAGGCTCACCAAAAATCATCAAAAATACACACTCACTGAAAATCAACAAAAAATTCACACTCACCTCAACAGGTTCAATGCTAACAAAAGTACAAACGAGTCTGGTAACTTCAAGTCGGTTCAGGACTTGTACAACACAAGTCTGGTCAGGATTTGTACAACACAATACAAATCTGGTCAGGACTTGTACAACACAATACAAGTCTGGTCAGGACTTGTACCACACAATACAAATCTGGTCAGGATTTGTACAACAACACACAGTCCGTCAAGACTGGTTACAAAACAAAAACCGTCCGCTCCGGACCACTGACAACACCAAAGAGACTGTCCCTTCTCCCCGCTCCCGTCAAGGAAAAACCCCAATCAAACCACACACATCGAAAACACTGCCACACTCTTTCCTTTGTTCGAACTAACAACAAAACAATCTTTCTTTTGTTCTATCAACAAAACAACCTATCAGCACAACAAAGACCGGCCAGCCATCCCCGTATGGCGCGGCACGCCTCAGGCTGTTGACACTAACAGCCTCAGTGATAGCTGTCTTTACCACCTCACCCAGACAATTACTTTTACTAATTAAAAAAAAAAATTTAAAAAAATACATCTCAGCAGGTTTGTGACAGACAGGAGGCGATGAGAGGTGTGCACGACGAGCTCTACCACACCCACTTTGACGATGCCATACGACACGCACGAATGCGTTTTTTCTGGCCGTTCATGGCGGCTGATCTCAAGCGGAAAATCCAGAGCTGCCAATGGTGCGTTCGCAGTGGGACGCATGCGCAGAAAGCGCCGATGTCAACCATCGTGACATCACACCCACTGAAGCTGCTGACCACCCTTGCGGAAACCCTGTGGAAAGGTGGAACCGAATACTGATCGGTATGCTGCGAACTTTAGAGACTGAACAGAAGAAAGACTGAAGGAAACACCTGAAGTCTGTGGTGCACGCCTACAACTCGTGCATACACAGCAGCACGGGATTCTCACCCTCCTACCTCTTCTACGGACGGCACCCAAGACTGCCAGTCGACCTGGCATTTGGCCTGGACATAGGGAAGCGAAAAGGGAAGAGTTGCAGGCAGGATGTGCAGGACCTGACAGAAAGCATCAGTAGTGCATACAGAATGGCCACAGAGCAAATGGAAAAGGCCTCTCTTAAGAACAAGATAAGGTACGATGCAGGAGCTTTGGCAGCAACTTTAGAAGTGGGAGACAGAGTTCTGGTGAAAACCATGGGACCACGAATTACATCCAAAGTAGATGATCGCTGGGAGGAAGGAGTTTTTGTCGTACTGGACATATTGAACGATATACCGGTGTATGTGGTCCAACGAGAGGACGGCTCTGGACCAAAATGAACACTCCATCGGAATCTGTTACTCCCAGTGGGTGCACTAGGCTGGGCACCACCCTTGGCCCAGGAAAGAACCACCAGAAACAACCCCAGTCAGCGCGCAGACGAGGTAGCAGCCACACCCCCGACTGTGGAAATGGTGAGGACGACGAACCGGTGCAATTTCCAGACATCAAAGTGGGCCTAGAGTTGAGGCCAGAGGCACCAGAGTTTGTTCCAGCCGCGGTACTTGCAGAAAACCGGGAGGAGGGAGTAGAGCAGGAAGATGAATGAGAGGAGACAACAGAGAGCGACAGTCTTCTTCTTCTTCTTCGTCGTTCACTCAAATAGACACGCCTGCCTCCTGCACAAATGATGCTGTGCGCCGCAGGTCCTCCAGGCTGCCGTGTAGCTTCCTCAATACTGGCGTCTCATCAGTCCAAATGCGGTGCCTGAGTTCTTCGTGCATAGGACATTCTTGCAGTAGATGTGCTGTTGTCTGACTGCCTCTCTGGCACGGGCACTGGTCTGTCTGGCCGATCCGGAGCTTGGTGTAAAGGTGGTAATTGAGACGGTTGTGGCCTGTCCTCAGCCTGAAAATAATGACCTGCTCAGCTCTTGTAAGCAGGTAGTATGGGTCGTTTCGGTTGAAACGTGGGTGCTGCTGCAGCCACTTGTTGTGCTGTTTGGCCTTGATGATGGTTTTGACTTCACTGTAGGTGGTGGACCTGTCTTGCTGCTCTTTTGTGGATCCTTCCTTGGCAAGAGTGTCTGCGGCTTCGTTGCCAAAAATCCCACAGTGGGAGGGAATCCACTGTAAGACGACTGTGCAGTCTCCGCATAAGGAGGAGAGAGCAGTGGACAGGTCGTTCAGTTTCTTGTCTCTGGCAGTCTGTAAGGCCTGCAGAACAGACAGTGCGTCCGTAAAGAAGACGACGTTGTTGGAGGTGTCTGGACTGTTTTCAACGTGGGTGGCACCGGTCTGAATGGCAACTACTTCAGCCTTGAAGTTGGTGGAGTAGAGGCCGGTTGCGAGAGAAAGACGGTCTTCTCTTCCTCCTGGGTACCGGATGTAAATTCCGGCGCCACCATTCCTCACGGCTTGTTCAGCTGACCCATCAGTGAACACGTGAGTCCACTGATCTTATGGGAAGTTGTTGTGGATATACTCCATAGTACAGGAAGAGCGACAGTGAAGAGCAGCAACCTCTACTCCGCTCTGACAGAATCCGCCGACCGGTGGACAGGTTAAATCTCATGCACCGATGTGCATGTGGAAATAGGTCGGACAGGGCGAGGTTGCATGGTGTCCGACAGGAAATGCAAAATCTTTTAGGTTCTAGTCAGAAAACTCACTCTCAGGGAATACAGTCTGTATACTGGGCCGTAAATGAAGTAATGGAGGTATTGGAGAAGTGGCTTAGTTTACTGAGTTTACCTGAAACTGATGTGTGATCGGTCGATCCCTCCCATTTTGTAGCCATATTTTTTGACAGACACCTCTAGGGGTAGTTGTGAGATTGTGTATGGAATTTGATGTACATGGGTGTTGGATTTACCCAGGTTGTCTGTGACACGGAGCTCACAGACCCCTTCAACGTCAGTACTGGGGTGAAGCAGGGCTGCATTCTGTCGCCGTTCCTCTTCATCCTGGCCATGGACTGGATCATGAAGACTTCCACCGACAGTGAGAGGAGAGGGATCCGATGGACCATGACTATGACAGCAACAACAACGCTGGAAGACTTGGACTTTGCTGATGATATTGCCCTGCTGTCACATCGCCACCAAGACATACAGGAAAGAACAAATGCCTTCTCAGAAACAGCTGGAAACCTTGGCTTGAAGGCCAGCGAAACGAAAACGAAAAGTATGAGAGTGAACGCCAGAGTCCAAGACAGCATCCAACTAAATGGAGAAGAGATTGAGGAAGTTGACAGTTTCACCTATCTTGGGTCCAAAATGTCAAACACTGGGGATGCAGAGGTGGAGACTGGAGCCCCACTGGCCAAAGCCAGCCACGCCTTCGCCTCACTCAGGAGCACATGGAAGGCAAAAAACATCAGCCAGAAGATCAAGCTGAGAATCTTCAAGTCAAATGTGATCACTACCCTCCTTTACGGATCAGAATCATGGAAGATGACCAAAACCATCAGTAACAAGCTTGAATTCTTCCAAAACAGATGCCTCAGGCCCATACTTAACATCTTTTGGCCAAACACCATCACCAACGAAGAACTCCACCGAAGACCTGAAACCGAGTCCATCACCATCACCATCACCACGCAGGTTCAACGAAGGCGTTGGCGATGGATTGGACATGTGCTCCTCTAGCAGACAGCAGACCTCTCCACAGTCGCCCTACGATGGACTCCAGACGGCCGAAGAAAACGAGGCCGCCCACAGGAAACTTGGAGAAGAACAGTGGAAAGGGAGATGAAAGGAAAGGGCTGGACATGGGGTCACCTGGAGCGGGTTTCAGCCGATCGACTTCAGTGGCGGACTCTGGTTGAGGCCTTATGTGCAACCTGATGCATGAAGAGGATTAGATGTCTCTGGATTAGACATCAAATTAGTTATGGCAAAATAACTAATGAAATGCCCTGCAGTTCTTACATTCAGAATCAGCAAAATTTCTATCTACCTCCTCCACACAAGACTGATATTGCTGGCTTCAGTGACTTGCAAGATATACTGGTGCCTATGCAAAGAGTAAAACAATGCATGGCGCACTGCACAAAACATTGTTTGAACTGCTTCCCTTGAAAATATTGCATTAAAATTTTACAGCTGCATCAAGAAAATAGCAACTTTTGCAAGGAAGATAAACTCTCAAAAAATAAGATTCACAATATTGTGGAAAGTATTGTTCAGCAGGCACAGCAAACAACACCCTGTCATTCCCCTCTCAAACAAAAAGTTATTTGGGATATTCTCCCCTGAGTCCCTGTGAGTTTTCCATATACATCTTTATGACAAGTTAAATGAACTTGATGAGTATGCTTGGTGCAGGGGATGAATATACATCACACAAGACATCAGCACAAAGCCCAAGTTATTAATATTTAAAAACAGGTGGGAACACGCATTTCTTGGAAGACCAAAGGCCTGCAATTTCTCTCTTTAACACAGCAAATAAACAACTTACAAAAAAAACCTGCCAATCTGCAGTAAAATATCACAAGATATCAGTAAAATTAGGCGCATTCAGCAGTAAGATCACCATCATTCATCTGCAAGATCTGACAAGCATACACCACCAGGCTGCAAGTGCAAGGCTGGCTCAGCCAAGATAGTTTAGTTTGGCCTCAATACCATTTTCTTCTGATGTGTAATGTATACATGTGTAACTCGCTGTTTTGTAAATAGCATATAGCATGAAATTTCAAACATTAGGAGATGCCATCCAGCAGCTAAGCTGATTGCAGAAAGAGAATGTCATTGCTGTCTCTAGAAGAAGAATTGTTCTTTCTTATAAAGAAGCTTTGTTGCATTTCTTTGCTTTGAATCGCCCACTATTTTAAAGACCTACCCAAGGAGTGATACCTCTTATATCACTTATTAATACATTGAACATGAAATTGCTAGAAGACAATGAATATGTAATCTTCCTTTATTCACTTCTTCATTGTATATTTTTTTCCCTATCTCATTCTTATGTGAAGTAAACAACAAAAACCAGACAACTCAGATAGCTCAATTTTAAAAACAAATTTTAGTGAACATTTTTACAAGTGAAGTACAATATCCTGCCATCAAGAAAAGAAAACAGAGCTTACCTTGCGTGTACTTTTTGTAGAATATCATGAAATGTGTCAGTCTTTCGCATTTGCTTACAAAGGTCATGAACTCTTAGCCCCTCTTCGTGGCTTTGAACTGCCTCCTGTAAGTGGACTTTTCCTGTCAGGTAGAAACAGAGACAACATAAGTGAACTGTTTAAACTCCTACAGGGCAAACTGTTAATCTGCTACATCTGGACATTGTTAGTCAAAAGCCAGTAGTGTAAAGGTATGATTGAATAAAGAAATTAAATATGGTTCTGTGGTCTGTGACACTATAAAGCAGTCAAACATCCGATACCTAAAATTTTCCGCTCTTCTTCAGACTGAGGTGTTTGCAATCCATTGTTTTCATCTTGTGACTCTGTCCCCAGATACAAACTCTCAAACACTGCTAGCAACTTGTCCATATCTTCACTGTCTGAAACAACCATTTAATATGTTGTTAGCAACAGCTTATACAATGCCAGATTCTCAATCGCATCATCCTTACACAAAAAGTATCTTTCCTTGCCTGTTTCATTTAGTTTGGAATCTAAAATGATGTCAATTGCAAGTGCTAACATTTATTTTATCTCTTCCAGACAAAAAAGCACATTAACCCTTACCTTTCTGTTCTAGTAGTGCCATGGCAACATAGAAATGTGCACAGCCTTTGTAGAAATAGTGTTTTGTCTGAGCCATTGTCATCCAGGGGAAGGGCAGGTAGCTCTTCGCCACTTCTGAAGACATCTTGCGATGCGTGTCACGATATTTCTCTGACACCTAGAGGCAGCATAAAGAGGATGAGGTTAATATGAGATACAATCAGAAACTCCTTTATCCCAGATGACAATTAGTAGCAGCTCTGCACAGATGCAAGGGTTAGAACCACACAGCACAACATTAAAAATATCATCAGACATCATACTCGCCACACAAGACAGGTCCTTATACTCACACTTCAGACTTGTGTGATCACAATTCAATCCTCACGGTAGCACTCAGAGGTCAGAGGTCGTACCGCAGAGACAACAGCTTTAGGTTGTCGGTCTTGCATACAGAGACAGAATCAGTGGCGAGACAGAAGTTCACGGAACTTTCCTATTCTCACGCTGCGATGTTCTTGTACAAAAACTTCCACACCAGGCAGCTTAGCATCATCGTCCCATTCTCACATATCTAGGCCACACAGGTGTTTTCAGAGCTGACGTCATCCGCGCAGCGCATTATGGGAAGTCAACAATATGGCAGACGACATCGACGACGAGATACTTTTGGAAGCCACTGCGACTACGATAGTGATATTGCATAATGTAGCGGAGAGGGAGAAGAAGAAAGAAAAAAATGTGGGTGAGGGGGTGGGGAACGCGCAGGAGTCGCTTAGGAGCATAGTCATGTCTTCTAAAGGAAATATCTTCGGAAGATTCAGGAGAGAACGTGTAGACGCTTTTTGCCGACACCACCTGCTGATGACGTGTCTCTGACAACGTGGGGAGTGCACTCAGTCGTCAACATCGTCCTTTACATCGCATGTGGCCGCCTCTCCTCCATGTGCACTCTGTGAACTTGCAGGTGGTTAAGCGGCTGGTGTTGCTGGTGTTGCTGACATAACATATCTGATATCAGCACTGATTGTAATGTCGTATTCGCGTTTCACGACTTAAAACATACAAAACACAATACACAACACGTGACACGCAACACAGACATACAACATTAAAAATATCATCTGACATCATACTCGCCACACAAGACAGGTCCTTATACTCACACTTCAGACTTGTGATCACAATTCAATCCACACGGTAGCACCATGAACGTAGATCCCCAGGACAGCTCGCAGACGATTTTTTTCACTTAACTGCTAGAACGAGGCTCGGGACCTCAGAACTTCTGGTTAAGCCTACCATGGTTTAGCGAATTACTTCAATGGCTATGTCAGCAAAATCTGCAAGAGTAACAACAATAAAAAAACGCACAAAAGGCGGTTGATACTGCTGCTGGTAGAATGTAACTGCAAGTATCAAATCGTTCGGTGTAAATTTTTTTCCGCTTTCGCGAGCAGGAATATCGACAGATCAAGACAAGTGGCGAGCGGCTCTCATTCATGCTACAGGCCGCTAGAGCAGACACAAGTTTCAATCTATTGACAGCCAAGATTTGTTCAAGGCACTTGGAAGAAGAATGCATTAAAAAAGGCACTGATCTTATTTACCTCTTGCTCTTGTTTATCCTGTTCATGTTATAGTTCGCGACTACAAGGCGACAATTTTCACATAGCCAAGGATATGCCCATTAAAAAAAATAAATTTAGTTATTAATAATCGCGTCATTCATTAAATTACTTGAGAAGTGTATTGATTAAATATTCTTCATATTGTTTTTAAAAGCTCGCTGTAGATGAATAGGCCTAGAACAACGAAATAACCGATTTTATATAAAAGCGAGAGACCGAGGTGAACCATATATATGCGAACACTTCATGATTCTAGACCTAGAAGTTTAAATGCAATTCATATCTTATTTATTATTTCATACGAAAGATTTCCGACTAGTGAAGCAAATACTTTTGTGTTCTAAATAGCTACGAGTTTGGTTAAACGTGCAAACAAGCAATACAGTTACGGTAATTATATTGTTGATATCAAACGTCTCGTTAAATTCCATTTTCGCGCTGCTATTCCGGAAGTACGACCGGCCAGAGGCTCGCCGAGACTGACCGCGGATCACTTCGCAAGAGGCCGACAGTGAGTCTCGGCATACAGACATCAGTCCACCTATCTACGTCCATCTACGTCCATGGTAGCACTCAGAGGTCAGCAGTGCATTATGGGAAGTCAACAATATTGCAGACGACATCGACGACGAGATACTGTTGGAAGCAACTGCGGCTGCGATAGTGAGATTGCATAATGTAGCGGAGAGAGAGAAGAAGAAAGAAATAACGATGTGGGCGAGGGAGAGGGTAACGCGAAGGAGTCGCTTGGGGGCGTAGTCATGTCTTCTAAAGGAAATATCTTCGGAAGACTCACGAGAGTGTAGACGCTTTTTGCGAATGTCATCTTCCACTTTTAAATTGTTACCTGTCATGCCATTGCCCACAACACGAGCGATTTCTGTGAAGGTATTCTAGCCTTATATCTGTTCGTGTAATCGGGGTGTGCAGTGTCGAACAGACACGGATAATTCTCCCAAAGAGAAGTCATGAGCACACAGTTCTCCTCCGACCACATGGCCATTGTTTACAATGTGGAGGTCAAAGGGAGCCAACTGTGTTCAAGCATTGCGATTGGCCAGAGACGTTAAAGCTCTGGATAGCCAACTCAGGCCCGGGAACAGATCTCCGGAGACGCGCATGCGCTGGACCAAGGGTGTTATTCGCCTTTTCCGGTGTCATGAGCTCAGGGCATATAGGAGGCAGCTGTGTGTGTGTGTGGAGCATTATATAAATATACAGATATGATTGAGTATGTCGGGGGTATTAGATAAATATATAAATATTCTATAAATATACATGCTGATATGAGTGCGTATGGAGCTATATATAGATATAAGCAGATGTGTGTGTGTGTTGGGGGAGGGAGAGTGAGCTTTAAAGAAGTTGAACATACAGACTGCGTGCTTTCTGGCAAGGTATAACTAGATGGGGTTGTGACAGGGAAACAGTAGCGAAACAGCGGTTGAATTTTGTCATTTTTAACAGAAATCGGTACGGATCGTAGTATGGCACCTCGATTAAAACGTATTTTAAGTCAATTTCGAACTTTTATCTTTTTCCTGATACTTTAATAACTAAGGAATCCATTTTTAAACAAAAACTGCACAAAACTGACCCCTATCACCTTTCGGGGCCTGTAGCACAAAACGTGGAGGCTCACAATTATTTACTTTCCTTTCTTGGAATTCGCTATCCACATATTTCTGCTTAAAGTCAGTGGAAATGGCATTTTTGCAGGTTCTAAAAAATTTCTAGCAAAAATATTCCTTTTGCCATTTATTAGCTTCACGGAAATCTTGAACATTCGCTGGTTTTACAAGCTTGCGAGACATGCACCTTAACATATCAACGCTTGACGTGCGGTGTAATGAGCCACCGTTATGCCGTCACACGGCACGTGACTTCTAACGCCATCGCCACCAACATCAACATTTGTATAATTAACCTCACACCGCTGACCTCACTGCGCGCCACTTGCCCCATGACCGTAAAAGCTAGCGAAGACCAAACAAAAAGACAAAGAAACATAGGATGACAATTTCGTAAAAGCCTTGAACAAATTTCAACCTGTCTACAAACCGGAGGCTGTGAGTAGTCGGCCTGGTTTTTATTTGGAAACAAACAGGTCAATGGACGTGTCCTGCAGGGACTCACGGCTGTAGCCCCAGCAGGCTAGAAAAGCTCACATCATGAAGCCGTGATAATATTCATCAGTGATGCTGATATTACACAAGGGCACATCCTTGTTCTTCGCTTTTTGTTTTACAGGCGAAGCCGAGGCAAACACGAAACTAAGTAGAACGACCCGTCCACTCAGTCACCTTTTTGTAATTAGTTCTTTGTCCATCTCGGCATGGACTCCTCTCAATGGTACCCTGACGAACAGTTTAAGACAAAGTGTCGTGTCGAGTCACATGACCAGACCAGCTGGACTGTGGCGAGAATGGGTTGATTGTGTCCTACAACTGTGGCGACCGTTCTCAGTACAGTCATTGGTCTCGCTTTCCATGCAGGGTATTTGGATCAGCTTCCTCAGGCACTTGTTCTCGATTACCTCGATTCTCCTTTCCTTATCGGTAGGTTGAGATCACGTCTGCCATCATACTTTGGACCTGTACAGACTGTACTGTCGACAAAACCGGATGGTACTGCTGCACCAGCTTGGCCACGGTCGCTGTCGAGATCGTGATGCATGTGTTCACCGTAGAGCCGGTACCTTTAGAAAAGTTGGCTCCCGAGTACATGAAGCTGTTCTGTCCCCGAGCTGTACCCCGTTCGTGAAGATTTATGTGGCTGCGTTGCTCATTTAAGGTCGTCTTGCTCTTATCAGTGCTGGTGTCCATTACATTCAAAATATCTGTGAGTCTATGAGGGCAGTTTCTTGATGTCCGCCATCACATCCGTGCCTTCAGAAAAGGGCATGCTGCATAGGAGTTGAAGTAGAAAACAAGTATGATGATTCTGAAGAGCTTCTTGCATGTCCACAGTTCAGGTGATGGGGGCACCTTCAGCAAGCATCCACTAGAACCTAGAATCTGAGTAGTGCTGCGCTCTTCGAGTTCTTATAAAGTTCTGCGATGTCTTGAAGGAGGTCCTCTTTGTTGTTGTTTTTTATTTTATTTATTTATTTTATTTTTTATTTTTTTTTTTTTGCACCACGTGCCACGGCATGCCACAGTGTGCCACATCTAAAGCTATCAATAATAAACAAATAATAATAATGCAGTGAACTTATTCAGCGCCATATCCCGGTCATATGGACAGGCTCATGGCGCTTTACAGAACAAGACGTACAGACACACGGACGCACATAACATAACATAGAATGGCACATGAGGTGAAAGATATGTAGCCAAAAGCTGCTCATTGGGTTGCCTGCAGAATGTCTGTTTGGAACACCAGAGTTCACAAGCCGTTGGAGGAGAAGCTCGAATCCAATGATAGAGAAGTTTCAAGACCTTCAGCTGCTTCTCATTCCTCATGAGGCGCAAAACCAAACGCTTTAGTTTTACTGTTTAAAAAGTTGTCGAAGACGGTGATAATCTCCAGCAGAAAATGATAGAAGATAGATATCTACTGCATTTATGTAACAACTCCAAATTAAGCGAATAATAGTCGAAAAGCAAAGGATACAGCACACTGTCGGCTGTGTAACCTTCTCACCGCCCAACTGCAAAAAGAAACCGTTATGGCGAGATAAAGGAGGCAGGCAGTCCATGGTGGGAAGTCGCTGTGAGGGCAAAATGAAAACGACCAGATGCATACAAGAAAATAACAACCAGATGAGTAGTAAATACACACACACCAAGAGGAAACGTAGATGCACGAACAAGACAGACGTGAGAAAGAACAGACCCTCCCGCCAGGGAGGCGATGTGGATGACATGTTGCTGGTGTTGTTGATGTGTAGTCTGGTGTGGTCAGCTTCCTTCTCTGGCAGTTCCTCAGCGGTGGTGTTGGGTCTTCGATTACTTGTAGCATGACCTTGACTTCGTGTATGCTTCTTGGT
Source organism: Pomacea canaliculata (assembly GCF_003073045.1). Lineage (NCBI taxonomy): Eukaryota > Metazoa > Mollusca > Gastropoda > Architaenioglossa > Ampullariidae > Pomacea > Pomacea canaliculata. The sequence continues at coordinate 160,705 of NC_037601.1, forward strand.
AGTGTGGAATTGGATGACTGCTTTTCCTTTCTTTGAATGGGGTATGATTAGTCATTGCATCTGCACTCTCGCTCACCTTTTACCTTTCCCGTGTACCATGTTAATGGAGGGTGTGTCCTGTCTACCGCGTCCTGTTCACGTTCTGTGAGTGTGTTTATATCACAGTCTACCGTCTTTATGTTCGTGTTGGAGTACAGCTGCTGTGATAAATAGTATGGTACATGTGATACATACATATGATATTTTAACATCGTCTACCATCTTTATCTTCATGATCAGCGAGCTACAGCTTCTATTCCTTTGTTGAATCCCCGTGAACACATGTTCCGAAAAAAAACTGGAACAGCTGGACCCGAGAAACCTTCTTGTGTAAGTCAGGGTTAATATGCTTTCTCTCAGTCCTCCGCACTAATCAGCACAAGCCTTGTCGACATGTCGGCACCTTCTGCGTCTGTCCATGCGCATACCGCTTGCAGCATCACGCAGTCCTGGCAGTGCCCGGTACGCCAGCATGCCACGTGACCTACACGTACTCTGCCACGTGACCTACACGTACTCTGGGTACCGGTCCTCGGGTTTTTAAGCAGTGGAGGTGACTTGTTGCCGCCAGCGATCGCATTCTCAGCAGCAGCTGATGCTGGAGACTGCGGCTGACGAGCTTTGTAGCAGCCACGACCACCTCGACACTAGAATCTCAAATAAGATCGCTCTCACAACGTGTTCACAAGCTCCCAAGTAAGTGAAAGTGAGCCTTACATCTCCACCTGGGAGCTGGTGAATGCAACGATGAATCAATGGACAATGGACATTGAAGTTGTTTTTTTGAAATAGCATCATGATGAATGAAACTCATGCGCTGTCTCTCGTCGTTATCAAATCTTTAACATCTTATTAGTTCAATACTAATAGTAATTGTCATTCCTCCGCGCATCGCGATGATCTTATGTTGTTGTTGTTGTTGTTGTTGTTGTTGTTGTTGTTGTTGTTGTTGTTGTTGTTCTCTCTGATTGTTTGAATTCCTGAGGACCGAGAGATGGCGTTGACGAAACACATTCACGCGACTGTCAGAGAGGAGACGACGAGAATGCTGCTGAACACGACTGTCCTCCAGGAAACCAGCAGGAACAGTCATCAAAATGGCGATGTGGACCTGGCCTCTCAACCTCCCGCCATCCCGATGGCCGTCAAACAGTCCAAAGTTTGGAAGGGTAGGCAACGATGTTTCCATCTTCGCTGTCCTTGCATTTTGTGGGGTTGGCAGGTTCCTGGACTGTCGGTGTATCGGTGTAGTCTGAGACAAACATGGTTACCAGTGAACCTCGTGTGTCTACCAGACTTTGACGATCATTTTTATTCTGTTCACATCTCATTACGATTGCACCAAAGGGCGCACAGCTTTTCTTATTTTAAAAAATATACGTTCATGATGTGAAACTTTTTGGAGGCTGTAGAGCTGGCGAGGCTGACATTCGGGCTAGATGTGATGCAAGCTTTAGTCGGTCAGTGCAACATCCAGTTCACATGACAGGTGGACCCACCGCAATTAAGGAAGCCCATGAGGTGTAAGGCAGGGAAAGTGAGGAATTTTTACTGTGAATCGAAACAGTTGCTAATAATAAATCATGCTTTTAAAGTGAAGAACCACAGCTTCCCATTATTGAGCAGTCAGTGATGCTGGCCTGAACTACGACAATGCACTAAATAGTTATTGACAGTTACAACTGTTCTTGGCACAACAGTTGATAATTTTACACACCTGATGTGATGCTATTTAGTTTTATTCATCTGAGACATTTCTCTCTATCATGATACGGTCTAGAAAATGGTGTAAACTTCACTTGTTCGTGTTCAAGTCTTTCGGGATACCTAGAATGGCATCTCTCTACCATGATTGTTTCCGTGAAAGGAATGAAGTTACTAGTACTAGACAGTAAAATCGATGAACATACTAGTACTAGAGACAATGAACATACTAGTACTAGACAGTGAAATCGATGAACATACTAGTACTAGAGACAATGAACATACTAGTACTAGACAGTAAAATCGATGAACATACTAGTATTAGAGACAATGAACATACTAGTACTAGAGACAATGAACATACTTAAGGTGACCAGACGTTTCGGGGGCGAAAGCGGGACACGGGCCGATGATGGTGTCGTCACCGTCAAAGAACGCCGAAAAAAGTGATTTTTAAAGACAACTGGGACATTTGATGGACTTGCCAGAAAGCCAGAAAGCGGGACATTGGGCGTCCTGCCCGATGAGCAGGCGGGACACGAGGTCAAAAGCGGGACTGTCCCGCCTAAAGCGGGACGTCTGGTCACCTTAAACATACTAGTACTAGAGACAATGGACATACTAGTACTACAGACAATGGACATACTAGTACTAGAGACAATGAACATACTAGTACTACAGACAATGGACATACTAGTACTAGAGACAATGAACATACTAGTACTACATAGACACATAACTATACTAGTACTAGACAATGAACATACTAGTACTAGAGACAATGAAACATACTAGTACTAGAGAAAAAATCGATGAACATACTAGTACTAGAGACAATGAACATACTAGTACTAGAGACAATGAACATACTAGTACTAGACTCGATGAATACTAGTACTAGAGACAATGAACATACTAGTACTAGACAGTGAAATCGATGAACATACTAGTACTAGAGACAATGAACATACTAGTACTAGAGACAATGAACATACTAGTACTAGAGACAGTGAACATACTAGTACTAAGACATGAACATACTAGTACTAGAGACAATGAACATACTAGTACTAGAGACAATGAACATACTAGTACTAGAGACAATGAACATACTAGTACTAGAGACAATGAACATACGATGAACATACTAGTACTAGACTCGATGAACATACTAGTACTAGAGACAATGAACATACTAGTACTAGACAGTGAAATCGATGAACATACTAGTACTAGAGACAATGAACATACTAGTACTAGAGACAATGAACATACTAGTACTAGAGACAATGAACATACTAGTACTAGACGATGAACATACTAGAGACAATGAACATACTAGTACTAGACAATGAACATACTAGTACTAGAGACAATGAACATACTAAGTACTAGACTCGATGAACATACTAGTACTAGAGACAATGAACATACTAGTACTGGAGACAATGAACATACTAGTACTACAGACAATGAACATACTAGTACTAGAGACAATGAACATACTAGTACTAGACAGTAAAATCGATGAACATACTAGTACTAGAGACAATGAACATACTAGTACTAGAGACAATGAACATACTAGTACTGGAGACAATGAACATACTAGTACTAGAGACAATGAACATACTAGTACTAGAGACAATGAACATACTAGTACTAGAGACAATGAACATACTAGTACTAGACAGTAAAATTGATGAACATACTAGTACTAGAGACAATGAACATACTAGTACTAGAGACAATGAACATACTAGTACTAGACTCGATGAACATACTAGTACTAGAGACAATGAACATACTAGTACTAGAGACAATGAACATACTAGTACTAGAGACAATGAACATACTAGTACTAGACAGTGAAATCGATGAACATACTAGTACTAGAGACAATGAACATACTAGTACTAGACTCAATGAACATACTACTACAGTGGAACCTCGGTTAGTGAACGCTTCTGAGAGCGAATATTTCGGATAACGAACAAAAATTTCGTTAAAAGTTTGTCTCGGATAGCGAACAAAATTTCGGATAACGAACAGCCACGTGAACTACACGTGACCGACCAGCATGTCATCATTCGCGCTCGAGACACAGTTACGATCAGTCGTTCCTTATCTATGCGCATCCTTCTTATTTAGTGATTTTTGTGCTTTATTTTAATAAGATAATCCATAATAATGGCTCCAAAGAAGATTAAGAGCAATTAATAGTAGTGAGGTAATGACAAGGAAGCGGCCAACAAATGAATTGCAAAAGGAAATGATTACAAAGTATGAAGGTGGCATGCGTCTGTCGTATATGTGATGTCGTATTACCGAAGAGTTTTACAAAAAAAGGCAGAAGGAGCATCCTTCTTATTTTTAGTGATTTTTGTGCTTTATCTTAATAAGATAATCCTCAATCATGGCTCCCAACAAAGTCTGTAGAAAAGTCTTTCCCTAACAGTGCGACAGGCAATAGGAGCCTAAACATGTTCAATGATATGTGATGTCGTATTACCCAAGAGTTTTCCAAAAAAGTCAGAAGCAACAGACACTGGACAAGTTTTTTCCTTTAACCTCAAAGCGACAGAAAAGGGAAGTCACCCCCGATTTTATAATGTCACGTGCTCATGGAGGGGGAACCCAAGCAGTAATTTCACCCCTTTCCCCACCCCTCCATCCACCCACGCCATCAAAACGGCAAGTTTTCTGATGTTTACTAAATGTTTTCTTGTGTTTAAATGCTTTCGTTAATGTTTTTATGTTTATTTAACTCCATTTATATCGCATTATAACTGTTCTCAGTAAAACAAATACCTATATATATATAGCCTGTAACTTTCAAATATTAGCGAGTCAACAGGGGCTGGGAACCAATTAAATCTATTTCCTTTATTTCTTATGAAAAAAATTGTTTCGGATAACGAACATTTCGGATAACGAACAGCTTTCCAGAACGGATTGTGTTCGTTAACCGAGGTTCCACTGTACTACACACAATGCTTGTCCCAGAACATGCGAAGTAACTCTGCGTGGTCTAATTTCTCTCGCGAATTGTCCAAAGTCGCGATGTGAGTGGTCATGACGTCACCACAGCGGGCAGGTGTAACGGTTAGCAGTGGATGGACTGTATGTAGTTGTGGTTTTTGTGTGTTGTCAGTGATGACACTGATGACAGTAGATGTCTCAACAGTTTTCATTTTAAAGTGGAAGTGGTGCAGAGATTTGTGGAGACACGGCAAACAGCCTTTAGCCCGAAAGGACTGCTGGGTAAAGTACAGAAGCTTTTGTAGCGGAAGTCTCCTGGTGGCGCCGTCACACAATTATGGAAGCCTCGTCTCGTCTGCTTGCTTTCAGGACTGAGTCCCATCGGCAAGTGCAAAAGGATCAGCAAAGTGGCCGGCCGGGTGCTGGGCCTGATGATCGCTCTCTACTTCTTCATTTGTTCGCTGGGTTTGCTTGAGAGCGCCTTCAAGCTGGTGGGCGGTGAGTCACAGGCAATAATAATAATAATAATAATAATAATAATAATAATAATAATAATAATAATAATAATAATAATAACTGTGGGAATTTCTAACCAGATCACAAAATAGTGACGAAGATGTAAAATAAAAGAGTAACAAAGATGTTGATGGGAAGCTGGCAGTAGTGATGATAAAAACAACAACGGCGTACTCGTCGCGCGCTTGAGTGAACCTTGAAGGTCACTGTAGGCCAGTCTTGAAGATTTGAAGCTGGAACCACTTGTGTCCAGGGTCGTGTCCCGACACTAACAGGCTCAACGTCATCTTGCAAACTAACACACATCATGTTAGCTAACGACACTAACACACATGATGTTAGCTGACGACACTAACACACATGATGTTAGCTAACGACACTAACACACATGATGTTAGCTAACGACACTAACACACATGACAATAACACACATGATGATAGCTGACGACACTAACACACATGACTAGCACACATTATGTTAGCTGACGACACTAACACACATGATGCTAGCTGACGACACTAACACACATGATGTTAGCTGACGACACTAACACACATGATGTTAGCTAACGACACAAACACACATGATCTTAGCTGACGACACAGGACATAACGGACATGACGTCAGCTGACGACACTAACAAGTGTGACGGTTGGCAGGACGCGCCGCCGGTGAGACATTCCGTAACAGCCAGGTGCTGTCCAACCCTGTGGCCGGCCTGATGATCGGGGTGCTGGCCACCGTCCTGCTGCAGAGCTCCTCCACAGCGACCTCCATCGTCGTGGCTCTCGTCGCCTCGGAAGGTAACGACAACAACCTCCACTCTAAGCCCCTCCCACCGTGTAACAGGCTGCTGACGTCACCAACTGTGTTGTAGACTCGATGACGAGGCCAGTTACTCTGTGGTACTCATGTGTTGAAGGCTAGTATCCTCCCCTTCCTTACACAGCGCTGCTGACTGTGGGACCTAATGTCACACGATTCACACAACAAAACAACAACAATCACAACTGTCTGCCCCATGTTAGTGTAAACACAACAACACTTCCTGGACACTCAACACGAGTTGGCGAGTCGCACGAGGAGTTGGTGGGGAAATGGGGACAAAAGGAAGGATGCATTAGCAAAACCCAAAAGTAGTTCATACAGGTGTAAAATAGAGCAGTATACAGGTGTGAGAACGAACAGAAATAGAGCAGTATATAGGTGTGAGAACGAACAGAAATAGAGCAGTATACAGGTGTGAGAACGAACAGAAATAGAGCAGTATACAGGTGTAAGAACGAACAGAAATAGAGCAGTATACAGGTGTGAGAACGAACAGAAATAGAGCAGTATACAGATGTGAGAACGAACAGAAATAGAGCAGTATACAGGTGTGAGAACGAACAGAAATAGAGCAGTATACAGGTGTGAGAACGAACAGAAATAGAGCAGTATACAGGTGTGAGAACGAACAGAAATAGAGCAGTATACAGGTGTGAGAACGAACAGAAATAGAGCAGTATACAGGTGTGAGAAACGAACAGAAATAGAGCAGTATACAGGTGTGAGAACGAACAGAAATAGAGCAGTATACAGGTGTGAGAACGAACAGAAATAGAGCAGTATACAGGTGTGAGAACGAACAGAAATAGAGCAGTATACAGGTGTGAGAACGAACAGAAATAGAGCAGTATACAGGTATGAAAACGAACAGAAATAGAGCAGTATACAGGTGTAAGAACGAACAGAAATAGAGCAGTATACAGGTATGAAAACGAACAGAAATAGAGCAGTGTACAGGTGTGAAAACGAACAGAAATAGAGCAGTATACAGGTGTGAGAACGAACAAAAAAAGAGCAGTATACAGGTGTGAGAACGAACAGAAATAGAGCAGTATACAGGTGTGAGAACGAACAGAAATAGAGCAGTATACAGGTATGAAAACGAACAGAAATAGAGCAATATACAGGTGTGAGAACGAACAGAAATAGAGCAATATACAGGTGTGAGAACGAACAGAAATAGAGCAGTATACAGGTATGAAAACGAACAGAAATAGAGCAGTATACAGGTATGAAAACGAACAGAAATAGAGCAGTATACAGGTGTAAGAACGAACAGAAATAGAGCAGTATACAGGTGTGAGAACGAACAGAAATAGAGCAGTATACAGGTGTGAGAACGAACAGAAATAGAGCAGTGTACAGGTATGAAAACGAACAGAAATAGAGCAGTATACAGGTGTGAGAACGAACAGAAATAGAGCAGTATACAGGTGTGAGAACGAACAGAAATAGAGCAGTGTACAGGTATGAAAACGAACAGAAATAGAGCAGTGTACAGGTATGAAAACGAACAGAAATAGAGCAGTATACAGGTGTAAGAACGAACAGAAATAGAGCAGTATACAGGTGTGAGAAAATGACATCAGGGTTGACAGCCTAAATACGTCATGCCTTCATCATGTCATAACAGTCATTCAGTTTTGCCTCCCTCGCAGTTGTCGATGGTGGACTGATCACGATGAACCCTGTGTTGACAGTCATTCCTCTCAAGACGGGTATCCCCATCATCATGGGCACCAACATCGGCACCTCCATCACCAACACCATCGTGGCCTTGGCTCAGGCCGGACACAGGGACAATTTCCGACGAGCTTTTGCTGGGGCCACGGTCAGTGTCTTGACCCGCCTTTTCTTGACTTATGTTTGTTTACCACCCACAACCCCAAAGTCAGGTTGATGATCAGGTGATGTCCTTGTCCTGCAGCCTGGCACCAGTGCAATCACGCTGCAAAGTCTTGCCGTAGGTCCTATTATCTGTTATTATTACCGCTAATGTACTCGTGGTATCTCCCATTGTCTGTCTATAATTTATTATTACCGCTAATGTACTCGTGGTATCTTCCATTGTCTGTTTATAATTTATTATTACCGCTAATGTACTCGAGGTATCTCCCATTGTCTGTTTATAATTTATTATTGTCACTAATGTACTCAAGGTATCTCCCATTGTCTGTTTATATTCTACTATTTCTTCTAGCCATGGTATTTTGTGTATCTAACACGATCTGTTTGTAACTTATCTATTATGGTCTACTGCACTATTTATTACTAGCCTTAGTGTATCTGTCGTCTTGTCTGATAATTGTAGTGTGAAGTGTCTATGATTGTGGAGTTGTAATTCAGGGTATGTCACGTGTCATGTAATCAAGTCATTGCTGTACAGGTACACGACATGTTCAACTGGCTGGCTGTGCTGGTCCTTCTGCCACTAGAGGTCGCTTCTCACTACCTGTATCATCTGACAGCTTCCATCGTCAACTTCATGAACATGGGGGGAGACGATCACGAAAAGGAGATACTGACTGCCATTACCAACCCCTTCATCAAAATGATCGTTCAGGTTCATCTTTCACAATGTCTTCGGTTGAGTAGGATGTAGTTAAGGTGACCAGACGTCCCGCTTTTGACCTCGTGTCCCGCCTGCTCATCGGGCAGGACGCCCAATGTCCCGCTTTCTGGCTTTCTGGCAAGTCCATCAAATGTCCGGGTTGTCTTTAAAAATCACTTTTTTTCGGCGTTTTTTGATGGTGACGACACCATCATCGGCACGTGTCCCGCTTTCGCCCCCGAAACGTCTGGTCACCTTAATGTAGTTTAAACACTCACTGGACGTAGTACACTCACCATGTTGTCAACTTAGGACGTAGTACACTCACCATGTTGTCAACTTAGGACGTAGTACACTCACCATGTTGTCAACTCAGGACGTAGTACACTCACCATGTTGTCAACTTAGGACGTAGTACACTCACCGTGTTGTCAACTCAGGATGTAGTACACTCACCATGTTGTCATCTCAGGATGTAGTAAACTCACCATGTTGTCAACTCAGGACGTAGTACACTCACCATGTTGTCATCTCAGGATGTAGTACACTCACCGTGTTGTCAACTCAGGACGTATTACACTCACCATGTTGTCATCTCAGGATGTAGTACACTCACCATGTTGTCATCTCAGGATGTAGTACACTCACCATGTTGTCATCTCAGGATGTAGTAAACTCACCATGTTGTCAACTCAGCACGTAGTTCAAGCACGCACTAAGCCAATGGATCACGTGCGTGTTCTACTCCACAGGTGAATCGTGACGCCATAACGGACATTGCCATAGAGAAAAACCTGACATCAACAGATACGGTGCTCAGCCGCTGGTGCAACCGCCAGACCCTGGCCGTTAACCACACCACCGTCCACTTCAACCCTGTGGACATCAGGTGAGGGACCAATGAATGAGGGAGTTTGTAAAGTAAAATACAGCCCTCGGCGGGTTGTGTCTCGGCTCTTCCTGTTCGAGCCACCATTGTGTCTTTTGTCCCTGTACCAGGTGTCAGGTGTGTGCGTGTGTGTGTTAATGGACGCATTTATATGTATTGTAGATGCATGTATAATAAAGATATATATATATGCGAGCGCGTGTGTGTGGGTCGTGTGTTTGTGTTGCGCAGATGCTCGGAGCAAGAGCAGGGCTCCGTGTTCCACAACGCCTGTATCGCCGCCGACTACCCGGAGCACGCGGTCTTCGCCATCAGCTGGAACACCACCGCGGTTATCAACATCACCACGGCAGGAGAGCGATGTAAGTGTCATGGCGGTGCATAGAAACACCCTCATATTGTCACATGGTCACATCTGTCACATTGTGTTGTTTACAGAGGCATATCGTTGCACTGTTGATAACGCTTGATGACATTGTGTCACGTGTCACTGGCCTCGCACTGTCATAGCTGCATAGTCCCCTCCCCACCCCATGAGGCCTGCAGGTTGTGATGTCTGCACTTTACAAGTTGTATGATATTGTGATGTTCAGGTGTTGTATGATATTGTGATGTTCAGGTGTTGTATGATATTGTGATGTTCAGGTGTTGTATGATATTGTGATGTTCAGGTGATGTATATGTGTCATATTCAGACATTATATGATATGAGTGATGTTTAGATGTTGTATGATATTGTGATGTTCAGGTGTTGTATGATATTGTGATGTTCAGATTTGTATGATATTGTGATGTTCAGATGGTGTGTATGTGTGATATTCAGACATTATATGATATTGTGATGTTCAGGTGTTGTATGGTATTGTGATGTTCAGATTTGTATGATATTGTGATGTTTAGATGTTGTATGATATTGTGATGTTTAGATTTGTATGATATTGTGATGTTCAGATGGTGTATGATATTGTGATGTTCAGGTGTTGTATGGTATTGTGATGTTCAGATTTGTATGATATTGTGATGTTTAGATGTTGTATGATATTGTGATGTTTAGATTTGTATGATATTGTGATGTTCAGATGGTGTATGATATTGTGATGTTCAGATGGTGTATGATATTGTGATGTTCAGGTGATGTATCTAACAGCAACAACCAACTTGATTTGTCCCAATGTGTAATTTAAATGGGAGGTGTGACCTGTTTTCAATATATATATAATTTTTTTAAAGTCATTACAATTACAATGCAGTAGAATAGAGATATTTGAGCAATGAGAGATATAGACAAGACTTTCCCATGCACACCTACACACACACACCGCTGACAGTTCATCTGTGATTGAGTAGCTGGACTGCTGATGGCACAAAAGATTTCAGGTGCCTATTGCTCTTACATACTGGCATGGCATGGCGCTTACCTGAGTTTAATAAAACAAATTCTGCCGCTAGCACATGTTCAGGTATGGACAGAATGCGGGAAGCTTTCCTAATTAATTGTTGATCACAGAAGGAAGTCAAGTCCCTCTGTTTAATACCAATTATCTTGGAACAGATGTGAATAATGCTATTCAAACTATTTCTATCATGAACAGATAGATTGCCAAACCAGCATACAAGTGAAAAGGATAAAAGACTCAATAAACGACTGGTAAAAACGACCTAAAATTGCTTGACTAACTGAAAAACTAACTTCCGCAAAAGGTACATTCTTTGCTGGCCACGTGTGACAATGTGTTCAGTGTTTACAGTCCATTTAAGCTGGCAATCAAAAACAGTTCCCAGGTACCTGAAGGAGGTTTTCAACAGGTTTGCTATGTATCACACTGGCAGCAACAAAATCCTCTTTGATTAACCTACAATCTATATTCAATTCCTTTGTTTTGTCTACATTTAACTCAAGAAAGTTCTCATCGCACCACTGTACAAAGTCAGTTAAGGCATTACCATGATCTTTCTTATGTTCTTGTAAAAGAGTCAACAGTGCAATATAGTCAACAATGCAGTATATGTGTGATATTCAGAAGTTGTGTGATACGTGTGATGTTTAGATGTTGTGTGATATGTGTGATGTTCATATGTTGTGTGATATTGTGATGTTCAGATGATGTATATGTGTGATATTCATTGTATGATACATGTGATGTTTAGATGTATGATATTGTGATGTTTGTGTTGTATGCTATGTGTCATGTTCCTGATGTGTATACACGCTGTCCTTTGACCTGGAGTACACAGTCTGTACACACATACGTCACTCCACCCACTTTCATTTTCGAAGCGCCTTGAGCCTGACTATGGGGTCGGGCCTTGAGCCCATCTATAAAGCCGGGATACAGCGCGATATCAGCAAGCTTTTATTATTATTCTTATTTGCTATCGATGATACATGGATCTTGCTAAGGTGTCAAAGATGTAAGGATCTGGGTCACGTGCATCTCGATACTTTCGGACGAGATAGAAATAAGACGCAACATCGAAAATTATTGAACAAACAAAATGGTGAACGTATTTTACAGACACACGAAGCCCCAATTCTCCCATAATTCTCCCCTTAAAGATAAAAGTGCTTTTTGAAGCCTCCGCCGTCAGGTTCGGAACTCCAACCGGAAAAGAACAGCCCCCCTCGAAGCCAAGGAACAATATACGAATAGCACAGAGAGAAATAAGAAAGAAAAAAAGCAATACAGAAAAGAAGAGTCCTTAAAGTCTAATAATTATTCCTCTTCAGTTTCTTCTTCTCATTGATGTATCTCAAACCTCAGCTCATTCATTAATGATGTCAGCTTGAAGGCGTTGACTAACCGTGTGATGCCGTTGGTGTGTCTTGTTGCCAGGCCGCCACCTGATGGCGCTGACCGACTGGAATGACAGCACGGTAGGGGGCGTGCTGCTGGCCCTTTCGCTACTTGTCATCTTCCTCTCCCTCTTCGCTATCGTCAAGGTTCTGAGCTCCTTGCTGCAAGGCCAGGTGGCGACCGTCATCAGCAAGACGCTCAACACCGACCTGCCGGGGCGCGCCGCCTACTTCACCGGGTACATCGCACTGCTGGTGGGTGTGGGTATGACCCTCGTCATCCAGAGCAGCTCCGTCTTCACCTCCACGCTGACACCGCTAGTTGGTATGGGTATCATCAGCGTGGAGCGCATGTACCCGCTGACTCTCGGCTCCAACATTGGCACCACTGTCACCGGCATCCTCGCCGCCCTCTCCACCCGGGGTCGCTTCACGCGCGACGCCATGCAGCTGGCCCTGTGCCATCTCTTCTTTAACGTGTCGGGTGTGGTGCTCTTCTACCCAGTGCCCTTCATGCGATGGCCCATTCCCCTTGCCAAGCTGCTGGGTCGCAAGACGGCCAGGTACCGCTGGATCTCCATTTTCTACCTCGTCTTCATGTTCGTCATTTTCCCGGCAAGCGTGTTCGCGCTGTCGCTGGCCGGCTGGCAGTACCTGGCCGGCATCGGCGGGCCGCTGCTCGTGCTCTTTCTTGTTACCTCCATCATCAACGTCTTGCAGGTCAAGCGGAAGAACTGGTTACCGCCGCGTCTGCGCACTTGGGACTTCCTCCCACGGTGTCTACATTCCCTGGAGTCCATAGACCAAGCCCTGCAGTCGTGTTTCGGATGCAGTGATGATGTTGCTAGTTGTTATCGCCCTCGGGTGGCTGATGATGAGGAAGACAATGATGACGATGGTTGTTAATGGTGGAAGTAGGCAGCCCTATAAGCACGTGATTTTCCCTAGACCAACCCACATTAAATTATGTCGCTAAACCACAACGCATTTCTGAATTAAAACTGTAATAGTAAAGATATCATTAACAAGACTTTTAAAATTTTCAGCATACAAATCTTTTTACCGTAAAACCTTGATTTGTTTCATTTAAAATTATTTTTGACACAAACATGCCGCTGGGAGAGGAGAAAGACGACTGTTTACATAGAGACATTCAGTTTGCACTTTCTGCTGATGTTTTTAATACAGCATCAAAACATTGCTAGGCACACACAGTCACATGACCACAAAAAACAACACAGAAGTGAGAGAAAAAGAGATCCAAAGTCATTAAGAGCTTTGGTAAGAACAGAAATGTGATATATTATCTGACAGTGATCATCTAAAATCTTGTGGAATGTTAAACTGCTTCTTGATCAGAGTGCATCTGATGAATGTGTCTTTTCACATTTTGCTGTCGTGTAAAACCCTTGCCACAAATTGGACAAATGTACTGTAACTCTTGGTTGTGGCATCTCATATGGCATTTCAGAAGAAACTTCAATCTAAAGGACTTCATACAAACATTGCACTGGAATGGCTTCTCAGAATAATGGGAGCTGCGGTGTGCATTTAGATTGCACTTGTACGTGAACTTTTTACCACAAACGTCACAAGCAAATCGAGGTTCTTGGTGCTGCTTCATATGAGCTTTTAAATACTGAAGCGAAGAGAAGGTCTTTCCGCAGCTCTGGCATTGGAATATTTTGTCTTCATGATTCTGCTTCATGTGCTGAAGATACTGAATAACAGAACTGTAGGACATGTTACAGACTTTACACACAAAATTTCCCTGTTTGGAATGTGCTGGGCATTGAGATGAACCCACCACAGCATCCTTGCATGCTTGGCAGTTTGAATCATCTGAAACAGGCAGGCAGTTTTTCTCTATGCTTTTTAACAGTGTACCACATGCATGTTTGCTGAGGAGATGCTTGTTTAAAACCCATTTGGTGGAGAATGTCTCAGGACACTTGTCACACTGGAAATACTTCTCTTTATTAGTTGGATGCACTACAGCCCTATGGGAGCACAAAGTTGTAATCCGAACAAAACCTTTTCCACAAACCTCACAGAAGTGGCGCTTGATGCCAGCATGAGCATCCAGATGTAGTTTCAGAGCATTTTTGAATTTAAACTTCTTGCCACAGATGTGGCAGACGGACTTGTGCATGTGGTGGTGGGCTTTGTGGTGCTGATACTCTCTATGGCAGGAGAACCTCTCACCACATACCTCGCACTCCTGGGGTTTTTCCACTTTGTGAACAACGCGCATATGCAGTGTTCTTCCTGTCCAGCTCTTGAAGGGCTTTGAACACAATCTACAGAAGACAGTCGATTTTTCAGAATGCCACTTCTTGCAGTGAGCTTCATAGTTGCTGTACGTCTTGCCACACTCTTTGCAAGAGAGGTTTGATCTTTTCTTTACATCTGCAGAAATTCCTCTATGCTTCATAGCTATGTGGTGATGCAACCCTCTATCGTTTTTGAAAGAAGCACCACATTCACTGCACTCTTTTTTATTTGAAAATTGCTCTGCATTTTGAAAGCATTGGGAACTGTCTGCTGGACAAATTTTACTGTTGGCTCCTTTATTTCCTCTCCTCATTTTTGGACTTTCGTCTGTCTTAACTTTCTTTCCTCTGGGTTTTTTATTCTGAATCAAAGCTAGACCAGCTTTCTTCTTTGCTCGTGAAGAAACATTTTCAAAGCCAACATTTTTTCTCTTTAAAAACATTGATGATGAGTCTACATCATCATCAACTGGTAAAGTACAACTGTTTTTAGGATTAGTGCCTTCTGCAATGGACTCAGTATTCTCCCTTATATGAAAGAGTGCACAGCAACTTTTTTCTATTTCATCATGCACCAGCTCTCTATCATCTTGGTTTGCAAAATTGTCATCTTCAACTGCATCAGTATCACAATGATAGTCATAAAAACAGGATTGATGTCCAAACAATGCACAAAGACTTCTACCAATGACAACACCTTGTAGGAATGCTGCAGTAACACTCATTAACTGCTCACATCTATGACTGCACAGTGGGGCACATGACTGTTTGTGGAGTGATAATGTCGAGTTCTTAAGTAGTCTGCCACATATGCTGCACGTGGCACAATAGCCACTTTGCTTTGATTTGCCTGACATCCTTCTTTTCTCAGCGTGATCTGTGGAAATAAACAAAAAAAAATTTGGAGCATTTCACATTGTCAGAATGAACTTATGAGAAATACACAGTTCACATTACAATTTATAAAAATTAAATCTAACTGCTGTATATGCATACAAGAATGTCGATTTAACAAAAAAACCACCATTCACACTATAATTTTAGGAAGTTCAATTGGTTATTCTTAACCCATTAATGGGTAGTTGTACAAAGCCACGTTTTTTTAAAAGTGTCATTTCTTGATTCATTAGGAAGTTCTAGGGTAATTATAGAAGTATTGAAGTTTTTTTTTTTTTGGTCCATGACTCCCTGGAGATGAACCTAAGATAAACATCAACATGAACCCTCCTGTGGACCTTATGGTGCAGCCTAGGATATGGCGACATATCACACACAGATGTAGAATCTTGTGAATGACTGTCTACACATGGGGTTAAATTTTTTTTAAAGTTTATTATTAACTAAACTGTATTAGCATTGAAATTTTCATCATAAAACACAGTAATGCTGGGTGTTCATGCCGTCAGAATGCATGCTGTAAAAGTTTCATAACCTAACAGATTAGACGTGTATGAGTATGTTCTGTACTTTGAAAGTAAAATTCTGTATTTGTGCATTGTATTGTCTTCCTTGTTCTGTCTTTAGCGTAAAGACATCCCTCTCCACGGATTAGCCTACCAGCAAATGTAATTTTATTCTCTGCTTATTGTCACTATTATCCCAGATTCTCAGAGTAAAACGGTTGTTAAAATGTCTGCCTTATGGCGATGTTGACGTTCAAAATAATGCTTTAACAGACACGGAACAAAACCACCCGTGGTGGTGGTGGTGGAGCCTCCTCACTTACATGCAGACGTCGTTTTCTGCGAGTCAGCCCACACCGTGAGCGAGGACGATCAGACACTTGACACCTAGACACACTGTCACTATGCCAAGCAAAACGGATTCTGACAACACGCTTTCCCCCTACTTGGTCTTGACAATGTTCTTTGCGGCCACAATACATTTCACCGTGGGAAGCAATTGCGTCCAACAAACCGAGCCACTGCGTTCGACCATGGACGTGTATTTACCAGTTCGTGGTTCGACGCCATCATCGGGAGTTAATACTTCCCTATAGCACGATTACAAACTTTCCGCACAGAAACTTGGGTTCGAGACCAACTTGTACACGTCCGTGATGCGAGAGAACGTGTACTTGTCTTTTATAATATATCCTGCAATTGTTTACAGGCAAAGAGATGTGTGGTATAACTAATCTTGCAGTTCTCTCATAATGCGAGGAGTCTGTAGAAATCTCCTGCCAGCGAAGCTCGTAAGATTAGTGTCAGCGAGAGTGACTTGCCCTTGGAGTAGACAACGCGGCTGTCTGCTTTCAGTCACACGGCATCGTATTTGTGAACATTGCAAAACTGTTTTCGTAATATTTTTTCAGTGAAAAATACATGGCCCATGTGGAACAATCTACATTGACAGGATTACATTTTTTTTTGGCTGGCCGATTTCAGGGTATTTCGTCAATTATTCAGCGCTGTTCGTATTGGGAGGGGCGAGCCATTCAGCTGTTTTTACCGAGACACATAAGCGTAAAGACAAAGGCGAAAAAAGATCATTGTTGTGTTATAAATTGCCAAACAGTAAGTTTAAAAAAGGCAAGAGAAAAGTTATTTTAACATTTATTATCTCACAGATACACAACTTATAAAATACAATGTTTTACAATATAAAACAAACATGCACATAAGGTAACAGTCATTTTAAGAGAATACATTCATCTGCCAAACAAGCCAACAATATAAAATCTTACACAACAAAGTATGTGTTCTTTTCACATCTCACACAAATCAAGCACAAACATCACAGCAGGCGCCTAGGATCCCTTGTGCCATAGGCTAATGGCACAACACTAATAATGTACCAAATATCAAGACATAGTTTTAAGAAATCATAAAATCATTTAATATATATAATTAGTATTTATGTCTAGTTAACAAGTTGTTTATGTGGTAGCCACTGTTTAGCAAACTTTTCTTCATTTATTTTGCTTACATGCATTAAATTTTTCAATTGTATATATGTGTGTTTCAATATTTGAATAAAGGATTCTAGCTGGGGTATGGCTTTTCTAAATCTACAAAAATATATGTATGTTTTTGCAAGCAGTAAAATTAAATCAAGTACAACATTTGTCTCAAAGTTATTACTGCATCCAAAAAAGGACAAGATCTTCTCTGATAGTTATCTTTGGAGCATTAGTACATTTGTCTAATATACAATTTTGTAAGTTTCACCAAAAATCCTTAACATATTTACAGTTCCAAAATATATGCTGAGTATTTACTTTTTCATCTCTACCAAAGCCACAGACATCATCACCCATGTGAAATAAGATTATTTTTTTCCCCAGAGTTCTATGTATCACTTTAATTTTAAGCCATTTTAATTTAATATCTTTTATATTATTTTTTTATTTCCGATATAGAATTGGCTTATTTGCAATCGTAATTGTGTCATTACAAAAGATAGGTTCTGACAAAATTTCTTCATGTTTTTCACACACTATACTCTCTCCAGCAGCCCTATGTTCCTTGTGGAGTAACAAGGACTAAACTATACTCTCTCCAAATATCCTGTAAGCTTTTAATACATTTGTACAGAAGCTGTTTGCATTTATAAAGTGGCAAACTGCAGGGCCAGATTTGTCTAAATAATATATTATTTTATGTGAGGACATAAGATTTTTTCCCAGCTGTGATGGGTTTTCTTTATTTTACGTGACCATGATAATTTTAATGCATTCATATAAGTTCTAACATCGGGCATGCCCATGCCCTCAGCATAGATATTTGTAATGGATATTTTTCTGTTAATTTTATCTTTTTTTTTTCCTTTCCGAACAAACCAAATGATCAATTTCTGTATTCCATTTATAGTATATACTCTGGAGGGTTAAATAGCAGTAACCACAGGTGTACTAATTTTTACAAGATTAAGGACTTAAGTATTGCTACTCTCCCTAATGGAGTTAGCTGTCTCTTTAACCATATTTTGTACAGCTTTCTAATTTCAGCATGCTTGCTATCATAGTTTAATTTTATACAGTCTTTTAGGTTATTTGTAAACTAAAGGCCAAGAATTAAAAATTTTTCTGGATTCCACTGCATCTGTAAATGTGGTAAGAGCTTTATCGGTGAACTTGTTTTGCTCCCCATCCATATTGCACTTAATTTTTCTGTGTTTAGTGCTAATCCGGATGTCTTTCCAAATATATCTAACGTGCTCATAGTTTCTTCAAAAGACAGTGTCATCTTCCAAGATTAGTTCTGTATCATATGTATATTGTACTATTTTACTTTCAGACTTGTGGATTTATACCTTTTATATATTTGTTTTTCCTGATCATAATAGCTAGAATTTCTACGCACAGAATGATTAAATAAGATGAGATGGGGTCCCCTGCCAGCATCTTTTTCTAATTTGGAACCATGCTGATAATGTGCCATTCACTGATACACTTGATTTGATATTTATATAAAAATCCGTTTACAGAAAAGGGGGCTAAAGCCGAAGGAATGTAGAAAATCAAGCATAAAACTCCAACTAATTCTATCGAAGGCCTTTTCAAAGTCCAGGTATATTATTAAACCAGGCTGTTTATTTACATTTAAATGTTCAATCAGGTCATATATCAGTCTGATATTATCCCCAAGATATCTTCCACTGATAAACTCAAAATGATCCTCATTGATAAGAGATGGTAAAACTTTTTTCATTCTATTTGTAATGCATGCTGCACCAATCATATATCACTTCCTGTGGACACTGTAGGCAGTTGTTTTGCCCTTCGCAGTGAGCCTTGTGTGATCACACTTTTGTAATATTGGGATTTACCTGATCACACACAGGTCATCTATGTAAAAATCCTAATACCAAATGCTCCCTGCGTACTGCTGAGTTTGCTGTCAGCACAAATTAGCTTTTCTCTTGGTGAAAGTAGCTGTCTAGGAAATGTTAAAAGGTGTTTGGAAAGAAGTCTACAATTTAGTTCCCAATTTTATTAATCCTGCGGTTAGAATAAACCATTGATTTTGATTAGGCTTATGATTTTTTTTCCCTCACATTAAGCTCTTTATCAGTACTATTTTTTTCCTAGAGAAAATTGGTACTTGTAGCATTCTTTATATTTTTTATATACATTTACTTAGCTGCTATTGTTTTGAAGATTAGAATATTTTAAATGTGTATCCACCAATGCAACTTAAATTTATTAAATCCATGGGTCAGTTTTAATTATAGTAGGTTTAAAGTCAGGGGTCAGTTTGTGACTGTGTTTACACCCTTGATTTTTATATGACAGTATAGACTGTAATGAACTACAAATGATGCTATATTAAGTTCGTGTTGATTATCGATGTTTGTTAAAAGTAGCAGAACAAGAACATAGAATATACAGAGCTCAATCTACACCTAAAATTCAGTTTTCCGATTTTAGGAATCCAGCCCATATTATAAAATCAGTCATGACACATTACTCCACATAATTTAATATATACACAATTAATATATTTAATATACACAGAAATTTTAAGTATTGGAATTTCATTACCATTTGACGAAGATCCAAACTACTTGTATCTTTACTCCTAACTGTGTGTTAAATGTCTGTGTGTGTATGTATGCCTGCCCTTGTGAGCGAAGAAAAATTTCTGTCCTGGGTATCCTCGACAGACGATAAAGTTTGTTTTGATTTGATTTGATTTGATAAGATGGATACTATATATGTGTAAGATATTCATATCATAATATAAAATGTGGCATGTATAGATGTTATATATACGCTGCACAGGCCTGTTCTTAGCCCCCGCAGGGCCCGAGGCAAAGGGCATGTGCGGGGCCCTCACGCCACAATCACACGGTTTTAGTTGGGATCTAAAGTCACTTTTTTCCTCAGGGATATCTCGTCTTTTATCATTGACAGCACGCTGCATACACATTACAACATAAGCCTACGATTAATTTATTTGTAACGTTCGTCAATAGGTTACAATCAAAAGCGCGGGGCCCCTTGAAGCGCGGGGCCCTAGGCAGATGCCTCGTCCGCCTGCCCCTAAGCACGGCCTGACGCTGTATATATAAAGTGAAACTAATGAATATGAGTTTACAGAGGGCCCACGATGCAAAGGCCTTGTTAAAGAATTGATTGTGATTTCAGTACAGGTGGCTCATCCATCACCTGTAGTAAACAACTGATGTAGTTTTGTATTTTGTCAACTAACAGAGCTAGCACAAAGAGACTTTTAGTAATAAAAAATGCTACTTTATTTTCAACATTTAACATTAAGGCACAGTTGTATTTTTGAACGAGCTAAAAATGTCTGGGCCTTGTAGCTTCCGATTATTCACAAACTAAGGGAAGTCCCTCAGGTGATGACATCAACCTTTCAAACCTCACAAGTTGGCGTTACAGCTCATTCAGAAGTGACAATATTTACTAGTGAAACACACACATATATATATATGGCGATTCCAAAATTGTAATGTGCATGTGTTATATAGTTTTGAAACATGTACATACTCCTCTCCCACCACCTATACTCTACACACAAAAAATCTAAACTGTGTATAGGTATAGCAGATTGGTCTAAGCTCAATGGTTACAAGCTGAATTATAGATAAGCCTTTAACGCTCAACTAAAAGACAAAGGTTTTATTAGCCTTACAAACAGTTAACACATCGTAATACAAATTCTCTTGTTCAGCCAGATAATACATTGCTTGAAGTCAATAACTCAAGAAAATGTTCATGGCATTTCAAACATTTTTCATTTAAAAAAACTCAAACATATTTGAATATAAGCTGTCATAAGCTTTTCATGGTTTTGTGAAATGATTTTACCAAAAGTTTTTGTGGCAGATTCATTAAAAGGCAGATACTCTAAATATAAATTTGTTTCCTGAAGGAACCTGAAAAAGAACTGATAAGACTTAAGAGGCATAAATGATTTTTTTATGTTCAATGCAAAATTTAGTTAATGTTGAAATCTCTGACCCTGTACTCAGGCAAATTTTAAGATGATAAGAAGTCATTTTGATTCTGTTGCATTTGCAAATGGGCCTACAATAAAACACATCGATGATTCTTTGTACATATACATATATGTAGCTATACAATATGATAGTGGTGCTGATGAACTGTTTTGTTCATTGACCATCAGCAACACAGCGTTATATTTTGCTTTTACATTTAGAAAAAAGGATAATGCTGAAATTTTATTCAAAACAACTGCATTAAAACTCGTGTCAAGTTTTCTGTGAATGTGAGAGGAACCCCAAAGTGATCCATGCACAGTTAATGATTCCTTCGTTCACTGCAAAATGAATACATTATCTTTGTAACAACCATCAGAGATGATGCAGCACTCTTCAATTATTGGTTTCACCTGCAGGCGGCTAGCTGCTGTACTCTAGCAAGCAATGGCTGAGCAGTTACCAGATTGAAATCACCAATGGCAAGTGCATTTTCCTGCATGGAACTCGCAGCCTAACTTATTGTATCTGTTTCTACAAATGTTTAACAATTATGAAGTAACATAAAACTTCATTGCAACTGACCTCCACAATAAGGTCAAAGTCTTTCTAGGCTTGTTTATTTTGACTGCACATGCAATGAAGATTATTATGTCAAGGAAACAGGTATACAAAGATGGTATCATTCATGGAGACCTACATATAATGCTAGTGCTGCTTTTGGTGATAATCTTATCACAGGTAATGAAGATGATCAAGACTGCAGTCATGGTCACAGACATATTGTGGTGGACATTTGCTGAAATCCATTATAGATATACGTATTGTTAATTGGTACAAACTGAGCTGTAAGAATTTTAATGGCCTCCTGAGCCACTACTCCACCCATGTAGGCAGCAATTGTATGGAGTTCAGATGCTCCATAACGGCACCTGAAATAAAACAAATCTTCATTTCCTTTTACATACCACTGTCAATTATGTTACCTATTGCAGAACAAATGAAAAATAGGCAAAATGTTGTCAACTAATTATGGTTGAGAATATAGCTTGTCAAAAGCACAAGTGCCACATTGTCTTCTGGCTAGCACATACATTAAATGAAGGCCTCGCTAATGGCCAGAAATAACAGGGACAGTACATCAGGAGTCAAGCACTTCCACTGTGCACTTCAGACAGTTTACAGAAAACAAAAGCAGTTGATGACAAAACATGCTACAGAGATGCAGAATGCCAACATAAATCCAAGCCAATTTAGTCCAATTATAACTGCTATAGTAAAAATTGGATTTTAATGTAGTTGGCAGCTACATCTGGCATAAATGCATAGTCATTACAAGGTCCACATCCACAAATAATAATAATACAGCAATATGCTTGCACCTCTATACTCAGTGTGTAGTTAATAACAGCATGAGCTATACTTGAGTCTTTGCATTGTTTTGTGTTGACTATTTGTATGCTTGTGTGTGCACATAAGAGACGAGGGGAATTGGTGTTTTACGCCGAGCCAGCAACTAAGATTATATGATGGCAAGGCAGTCAGCCCTGTAAACAGATGCCACATGCAAAGAAAGAACATGCCCAAGACGAGAGCTGAACCCAGGACAGCCACCTTCACTGCATTGGTGACAGACACTAACTGTTGTGCCACTGGGCCACCCAAAATGATTTGTACAAAATGATTTGATTCTCATGCTGATATGTGTTGGGTTGTATGCATGCTATTTGCATCTAATTTTTAAGTAATTTCATTATATTGTATTTATATAATTCATTATAGTTGAACTGCTTTTGTAATGTGCATCTGGCCTGGTACTTAGTGGGAAATGTGCTACATACATGTAGTTCTTTATCATCACTGCAACACTGATTTACAGTCTACTTACATCTCATGCACATAATCATCTTTCACAGTACCAGCAAGTCCCCAGTCCTGTAGCTGCTTACTAAGGCAAGTCTGCAGACAAAGAAATGCATAAATTCCTGTGTCATTATGTATAGAACTGCACCTGTTGCAAGACTAACGGTTTTGTTTTTTGGTTTGTCACTGGCCAGCCCTTCACTTCCCAAGGAGACATGACAAGTGGAGGGACACTATGTGTAGGGGAGTGAAGGCTGTGTCTTCTGAGAAAGGTGTGGTTTTCATATTTTTTTTTATTTTGGAATTTTTTGTTTGTATGTTACATTTTTCATGTATTCTTTAAAAGATATGTAAGAGTAATTTCTTTTTGCTGTTCTCTTTTGTAACTGTTATAGGCGCAGTTCATTTGTATCCTGGAGTATTTGGCCAGGAAAGTGTGGTCGCTTGTCCCCAAGAGGCAGCACCAGTCTATGTAACATCTGTCCCCTAGAGCAGTTCTCAAAGTATTTGGCACCACGGACCATTTTACTGAGTACAAAATATGGTGGGCCACCAAGGCCTAAAATCACTGTGTACCCTGAATTTCCAATTTAAATTACCGAATTTTTTTCATTACAATTTAAAACTAATTTTGTGACAGTAGTATAGTAATAAGTTTACATCAAATTACATTCTTCACAAAGTACACATAACAATTAAAAATAAGGATGTGCACTGCGTTACTAAGGGTAATGGATGACAAGGTTAAATGACACAATGCTTGTGCTATGACATCAAGACTTAGTTGGTAAACCAGCATTTTGTGCCAAATAACTGTTGGGCATCGATAAAATTAAAACTCATGTGAAATCAATGCTGGACTAATTAGCATATCTGGAGGTTTAAACATCACTTTGCTGACATATGATGACAGTCAGCTGCGGACCACCTGACATGCGTGCGGCACATAAGTGGTCTGCGGCTCACACTTTGAGAACCACTGGCCTAGAGACAACATCTAAAAGGAAGAGAGTGTAGTTGCTCGGCCCCAAGAGGCAGCGCTGATTTGTGTTGTGCCATCTATCCCTGAGTGGAGGCATCTATAGTTTAAGATAATTTGGGGGTAAAGGGTGGAAGATATACATATATGGATTCTGGAACATTAGTCCCCAGAGACTGTCTCTTAGATTATAGCTGGTACAGAGGAACAACAATATCTAATGACTGAAATTAAGAGTATGGTCCGATTAGTCATCAGTGTAAGCAGTGTTAACACTGACCTTGTGCCAGACTTTAAACTCTATTATTCTTATGTTTAGGAACATTCTTTCAGGACTGCGTTTACACTAGTTAGAGATCATAGTAGTAAGGACTGACTGATGTATGCATACTGATAAATCATTTTCTACATTTACTGTTTATTTTTGTTTTTGTTACTGTAGCATAAATTTAGTTCATATCATTAAATGTACACAGGCCTGCAAAAGATGCAGATGTCAAGAAAAGAATGCACAAATGTCCAGGCATCTAAGTATATGTGAGTGCCTGTGACAAACCCATATTTTATGAATTACCTCTGTAGTCAGACAGGTTAAAAAGGGTGATTTTTGCAGCTTCTTCTTGTTCCTATTCGCCCCCAGTGGAGCATAGGGCCCCGCCATCGGACCCGGTTCTGGGCGTCCCTTTCCAGTTGGGACCATGTCATGCCAGCTGTCTCTGCCTCTCTGTGGACTGATCTCCTCCACGTCTCTCTGGGTCTTCCAACCCCGCGCATTCCCTGTGGGTTCCAGCCCAGAACTTGTCTCGTTAAATTGCTGGCTGGCTTTTGTAAGGTGTGACGGATCCAGCCCCACTTCCGCTTCTTGATGTCTTGGCTGGCAGGTTTTTGGTTGGCTCTCTCCAACAGGTCTGTATTGGAGATCTTCTCGGGCCTGATGTTGAGGATGTGGCGCAGACGAATGTCTGAGTCTTGTTGGTGATGGTGTTTGTCACACGCCATGTCTCAGATCCATACAGAAGGACGGACTTTACATTTGTATTAAAGATGCAGATCTTGGTGTGTAAAGATAAAGGCTTGGAGTTCCAGATAGGTTGTAGGGTGTGGAATGCAAGCCTGTCTTTATTCGGCTTCTTACATCTTCATCTGTACCTCCATCATTGCTGACTATACTGCCGAGGTAGGTGAAACGGTCAGACTCTGAAATACATTCTCCATGTAGTTGGAGTGGGGCTTCTTGCTTGTTGTTGACTCGCATTACCTCTGTCTTCTTGATGTTGATGGTCAGGCCAGTCATTGCTGCTTCTTCTGTGAGCCGAGTGAGCTTTGTCTGTGTGTGTTGTTGCTTGTGGGACAACAGGCTGATGTCTTCCGCAAAGTCAAGATCGTCAAGTTGCCTGGCAAAGGTCCACTGAACGCCCGTGTTGCTGTTAGAGGTTGTTCTTCTCATGATACAGTCTATGACGATCAGGAAGATTGTCGGTGAGAGCATACAACCTTGCCTCACCCCAGTCCTCACTGCGAAGGGGTCAGTCAGCTTTCCCTTGTGTATCACCCGGCATGTCGAATCCTCATACAGCTGCTGGATGATGGCAATGAACTTTGGTGGAAATCAGTAGTGCTGCATCAGTTTCCAGATGGTTTCCCTGTCTATGGAGTCAAAGGCCTTCTCAAAATCCACAAAAGTTATGTATGGTGGCAACTGTCATTCGATGGACTGTTCGATAATATAATATTTCGTAGAGTAGCGATTTGGTCTGTGCATGATTTTCCTCCGAAAGCCTGCCTGTTCTTGCCTCAGTCTCTTGTCTAGGGCATTCTTCAGTCTCTCCATGATGATTCTGGTCAGCACCTTGCTAGGAATGGACAACAGCGTAATCCCTCGCCAATTGCTGCACTGTGTCAGGTTGCCTTTTTTGGGTAGCTTTACTAGGTAGCCAAGCTTCCAGTCTGCTGGAACTTGTTCCTGTTCCCAAATTTTCTTCAGCAGGAGGTGTAGCATCTCTGCTGCGGTTGTTGGGTCTGCCTTGAGTGCCTCTGCAGGAATGCCATCTGGGCCTGCCACCTTGCCAGAATTCAAGGATTTGATGGCTTCGATGATTTCTGCCTTTGTTGGCAGGTTGGTATTTACTTGGAGCTGTTCGGCAGTTGGGGCAATGTCCAAAGTGGCTGTTGGTGGTCGGTTAAGTATTTCATCCAAAATGTTCCATCCAGCGAGATCTTTGTTCTGCATACCCGGTGATGATACTGCCATTCTTATTCCTTATTGGTCTGCACGCATTAGTGTTTTTCCTTCCTGACAGAATTCTTGTAATTTCGCATAGGCTCTTTGTGTTATTTTACCCCGCTGCTTGTTCTGCCTCTTCTGCCACACAGTGTGCAAACTGTCTCTTGTCGTCCCTTGCACTCTTCTTCACTTCTCTGTTTATATCCCAATATTTTGCTCTGAGCTCCTCTTTTTCCTGCTGGTCTTGACATTTGTTGATCTTCTGCTTCAGCTCTTTTCTTTCCTCTATCTTTATCCAGGTCTTTAGAGTCAGCCATGCCTTGTTCTGTTTTCCTTTTTTTTCCCAGAACGTATGTGCAGGCAGTCTTCCAGGTCTCTTGGAATCCTGTCCAGTGGTTGGCCACTGTTTCTTCCATGAGTCCTTCCAGGCCACAAACCTGTTTTTAACTTTGCAGTTGAACTTTTTTTGCTTTCTACAGTCTCTAGGAAACTGCACGTTGAATTTGTGGTGCGGTCTGTCTGATGTGTCATGACCTCAGCTTTATCTTCATGGTTGCCACAAGCAGGTGGTGGTCTGTGGCTGCATCTGCGCCTTGCTTTACTCTGACATACAGCAGACTCCTTCTAAACTGGGATTAATGGTGATGTGATCGATCTGGTTTTCTGTATGTCCATCTAGTGAAGTCCAGGTGGTCTTGTGAATGGTTTTGTGTGGAAAAACTGTGCCTCCAATTACAAGGTCATTGAACAGGCAGAAGTCTGTGAGCAGCTCACCATTTTCATTGCAGTTGCCCACACCATGCTTTCCCATTATGTGTCCTTTGTGTGTGTTGTCATTTCCAACTTTGGCATTCATGTTGCCCATTATGATCTTTAGGTCTCGTTTTGGAGTACGAACAACCAGTGCTTGTAGGGAGTTGTAAAAGTCTTCTTTTTCCTCTTCTTTAGCTGCGTTGGTAGGTGCATAGCACTGGATGATGGTGATCTTTCTCCCTTTGGAGTTGAACCTGGCTGACATGAGTCATGGGGAAACTGGTTCCCATGCTATTAGTGATCTTGCAGCCTCTGGTGTCATCAGTACAGCAACTCCTAGTGTGTAGTCATGGTCAGGGTCTTCATGTCCCGAGCAGATGATAGTCTCCCCTGATGAAAGTCAGGTCTGACTGTTGCCATTCCACCATGTCTCGCACAGGCCAAGGAGCTTGATGTTATAGTTCTTCATTTCATATGCTATCTGAGCTGATTTGCCTCTCTTGTATAGGGTTCTGATGTTCCAGGTCCCTATCCTGGTTTTTGCCTTGGCCGTGAGAAGATGGGTCGGCGAGCTGGCTTCCCGAGGGCTTTCACCAGCACGCGTCATAAGCCCCTCCAAAGAGGGATCTTCCAGGCTCCCGTTAGTATGCTTGCGGTTTCTCTAGCGTTTTATTTTTTGTACAGGGTGGGGTTGCTAGTCCCACCCCCAACCCTCCTCCTTCATCTGGGCTTGGGACCGGCAGGTTACCCGAGTGGTTTCCAGGCGGAGTAGATTTTTGCAGCTAGGTGGTTCTTATTTTCTGCCAAAGACTTCTGGGAAAGGCTCCAGCAGTCTGGCCTTTTAGGGGGCTGACAGTGCTGTGGTCTCTAGATACTGAATGCTACAAACTTGACTAGATAGCATTCTTCATTTTATTTGTTAGGAATATTATGCATAATCGCCAGTCTGCAAAATTTCTGTTTGTTATATTTGGGTTGAATAAGACAACCCAACCCACACCACCCCCTTCCAACTTTTGTTTCTTTGTGTCTAGGACTGTGGCCAGATATGTGTCTGCATGAGACAATCTTTTTTCTCTATAAAGGCACAGGTTTGACTTATATGCAGTGGAATCACCATCAAAGTTAATAGTTTATGTGCATGATAATATTGTGACTAAATTAAAAAATTAAACGACCCATTAAAAAACTGTGCAAATACTGCAAAAAGCCCTGTTTCCTTACATTCTGGACAAAGTAAATTTGTCCGAATTAGAAATTTTCTTACCCTTTATTCTATCTAGAAAAGAGCGGGAATCACAGCATGGGAAATTTCTATTGGCCTTGAAATGGTCTTTGTTTGAAAGGCGAATAAATGCTCTCTCTGATGGTACGCGATGTGACCCAGTTTTTTAAAAGGCTATGTCCCAGACCATCTCTATTTTCACTAATTCTACACTCAGCTAGAGATGAAAAACCACTTGGAGAATGGATAAAGGACATATCAAATGTCCATAATATGCCATAATCTCAAAAAGGCTAAAAATTACAATTTCATCAAATCCGAGTTCTGTCTGGCCTTAAGCTTACAAAAACAAAAAAACAAATATTCCTCATATGAACCAAAAATAACATCAGACTGGGGAAAAAGATAATCAAATAGCTGGCCTACCTTTAATAGTGGAATATCAGGTTCCACATTGTCATTGTCAACCCCTGGGAATCGGCTGTATTTTTCATAGAAGCGGTCCACAGCTCGCAGCAGGATGTAAAACAAGACATCATCACCTTCTTCACTCTCCAGATGTTGACCTGCACAAAACACAAAACGACCTGTCCCTTTTGACACGAAATGACTTTTCCTTTTGACACCAGACGACCCTTCCCTTTTGACACCAAAGGTATAAAATGAAAAATAAATCCAACTTCTGGCTTCCATGCATGAATGTTTAACTTTCATCAATAAGTGAGACATTTTCACACACCCTGAGACATCAACACGATCTTTAAGCATCCAAATATCCAATGAATTAACCATCAGAACAGTAATTTGGCAGCAGCTCTAAGTATGCTCGACAAAGGAAAGAAAAAGGAAGAAAGAGGTCCAAATAACAACTGTTACAAAAATAAATCTTAAATAAGCAACATTTACATATTTATAGCAGAGATTTCAGATAAAATAAAAAAAGCATAAAATCACACCACACAGAGCTTAATCTTACATAAATCTATAACAAGAAGAGATTATTTCCACCTTTTGTCACTATGTAAAACATTTCTCAACCTTTATTTTTGTAAATTAGGACCTAGATAACTTTTTTTCCAAACACTACTTTCTGCTCTACATGTAAACAACAAAGAACAAAAAGAAAGTTTGATTATGTGTTCAAATTCTTATCTTTTTCTGCCTCAATGTGTTAAAATTTCACTGTGATCATCTATAGAAATTATTTTTGTCTCTGCATTTCTGATAAAAGAAAAACAGCTTGAAAGACTATCCATGTTAACCTTACCTTTTGCTGCATTATTTAAACAAAACCAACTCAAAAGACTGTCCATCTTAACCCTTACCAAGTTCTTCTGTCCTGGCAGTGCTGTTGTTATACTCCTCAGCTAGACTTCGACATCGAACAACTCGAAGGAAAGAGGCATTACGACCTATAAATCACAAAAAAATGTATGAAAAAGGTAGAGGTAGTTCTTTGACCATAAGGTTATGAAGAGTCACAAGGGAGTGAGGTATTTGAGCTCTTATTTACCTAAGGTCCATAGCCTGTGGCTATCTCCTCTTCCTTGTTGTGTTACCTTCCACAAGCCTCTACACTCTGCTACCAATTAACAGCTGGGTCAGGGTTACAGATATGGGGACAAATACATTGTGCCACACTGGTATTAACAGATGGGTTAAAGTTAGGAAGACAGGTACATTGTATGACACTGTTATCAAATTGGTATCCACAGCTGGGTTAGGGTTACAGATAGGAGGATAAGTACATTGTGTGACACTAGTATCAAATTTGTTTCTGGGTCTGGGTTATGTAAAGAGAAGTACACAGGTATCAAGCCAGCTAATGTGCCCGTCTTTGCATGCCATTGCTCTTAACCACTAGGCTATCCAATTCTTCAGATGTACATTCAACATCTTGCCTTGATTCATTTAATAGCAATTTCAATTATTATATGGGAATGAAAAATACTGAGCCTTTCTAACAAATATCAGCTATGACAATGGTAGAATCTCTGCATTTAAAAAGACTACCAAGGCATTTAGCCGTTGTAAGCCTAATATTAACATTCAGGCTAGCAAAAAAAGGTTAAGGCTAGAAACAACAAAAGAATACAAGAGGGCATTGTACTTACAGAATGTTTTTATTTCACTGTTTGTAACTGATGTAGCCATCTGAAAAAAAATCCAAATGTGCCAAAAATAAACTGTGAGTTCATGAAGGGAAGAACTGCAGACATCTACATGACATTTCGCTAGTCAAAGGCGCTGTGTGTCAGAATTTATTTATGTTTTGCTGTTACAGTTACAGAGAAGCTGTAACTTGAACAATACTTGAAATGTGAAGAAAGGCAAGCTACTAGTGATTGAAGGAGGACTGTGATTCATGACTGCCCACAATGATGCATCCTAGTGCATCTTCTATGATGTAAGTAGCATCCCAAATACAGTAAACAGCAAGCAAGCAAGCTAGCAGTAGCTGAAAAAATGTATCACATTCTCTAGCAATTAGCACAAGGGTTAATGCCAACAATAAATGCCAACAGCTTACAGGTTAGAACTAATGTTTCACCCCGACCCACCTGTCTATTTTAAGCATTTACAGAAAAAGTGCTAGAAACCCCAAACCTACTTAATCAACTCCATCTCATGCATAATGACAAAATATACTATTTTACATCTCAACAAATCTGACAGAGCAAGTATATACAATATTTAATATATGTGCAAAATAATCTTTCTATCATATCATTGTGTTTTAATTTGGATGAAAGGTGATACTATAAGACTTTTTATAGGTATTGTCAAGGACAAAAGTAGCTTAAGGATAGAGGGTGGAGTTAGTGCCAGACTGACAGAGAAGCCATGCAATAGGTCACTAACATTAGCCAAGTCTCATATCTTTTTTTATGAACAAACGTTGACAGGTTTGTATAAATCAAAGATAGAACTGAGAAAGCTGCCATAAGGAGCAAATACTATGAAACATTTTTCCCAGAAACATGCGTAAAACATTGCAAAACTGTGCACCTATTCATTTTCCTCACTTTTCAGCTGTTTGAGGTGTACTTAAATGATTTGGTTTCTCTTGTTCTGCATGTACTTAATGACTTCATTTATGCTGTTCTGCATGTACTTAATGATTTCATTTCTGCCTTATTTCCAGAACTCATCATTTGCTATCACAAGGTTTTTGCTAAAGTAATTTTCCTAACAGATAAGCAATTCATGCTCAGCTCTGACATTAGTGAAAAAAAAAAGTATTTAGCAGAAACATCTGTCAACGGTAAGGTCTTTACCTAGCCACTACAGCAAAGCCTGTTGATCACATTCATCACTAAAGACTCACAATACTGACTTTCTGTTCCTGGCTTCAGCATTTGGCAGAAATTCTGTGAAACAGCCAAGCCATGCCTACTAAGTCCCATGTGCATCCTAAACTACTCAGGCATGTTAACAAGATAAATGGCAGAAAATGGAACATAATAATCATTTAGTAAATAGCTTTCCATTGCCTACTTCATAAAGCAAAACATAAGCTTTAATAGTCAATGAAAATCCCCTTTTATCTCAAATTCTTTTAATCTTGCATACATGTAAGATGTGGATATCTTATTCAAAAGTGTGCACCATTCATTTTCCATTTCTGCATTACAATCAGAGTCACAAGCATTATTGAAAAGTTGCTATTATTCAAACCCAAAATACTTCTAAATAATAATAATTTTAAGTCTAGGGAAATTTTCTTCCCACTATTTATTTCCTCTATATCCTTAGTCTTGGATATGCCTCAGCCAAGGACAAGGAAGTCAGTGGTATAAGACATGTGATCCAATGACCAGAGAACAACATTTAGCCTTATCTCAGCAACTGCAACATCTATTAATTCACAGCCGGACAAAGTCTGAAGGCCTCATAAACTTTAGACCACTTTGTTGACACAATCTACAGGCTCTACTGTGCAAAACACAATGTGGCCACTGTTAGTTGTCAATTTTTAACAAATACAATCAGTGGAATCAGCTAATGCCACCACAAAAAAAGCCTTTGGGATCATATAAATAAGAATATAAAGCAAAGACTGCAAACAGAGCAGAAAAGGTGCATGGCAATAAATGCCTGACAGAAAGAAGGAAGAGAATACGAAACAGTAGACAAGTCGGCTTTGGGCTCCACCCTGACTGGCTCGTCCTACAAGTAACAAAAAGGCTGGAGTTATCTGCACTTTGCATGAGTTAAAAAAAAAAGAAAAAGACAAAAAATAAGGTGGCAGGGGACAGGAAAAAAATCTGCTTTTAGCACTTTTAGCACCAAAGAACAAATATGTTGTAGTGTCAATAATGAGAGCAAATATAGCTTAACACTTTACAGTACCACATCAACTATTTGAATAAGTTCTTTCACATAATGAAATTTACATCAAACGCTATCGTTTCAAAAATTACCAAAATAACTTGAATGGACAAATACCACTTTCATCATGTCACATTTTGTCCATGAAATACAGTTAAATAGTTAACAGTAATCAAATTACATCTGACACACAGCTTTCAACAGTAAAGAAAATTTACATATTAAAAAAAAGGACAACATAAGACTTTATGACAAAAGAACAAATGAATATGGAAAGACCAGTTCTGGCAGCCTACCCTTCCCAGTTCTTGTAGTAATGTGTGAACTCTTCTTGTGACCAGTTCAACATCTGCTGCAGCTTGTTCTCGGTAAACAGTTTGCAACTTGATGTAACGGTCAGAGTCAGAGGTCATATCTGGAATGGTTCCTCTAACTGGTAGGCACCCTAAATTACAACAAACCAACCTTGGTGAACAGCTGGTTAAACAGATGACAGACACACAAAAAAAGCACAAGAACAGAGGGCGGTGAGTGAAGGTGAAAGGAAGGGAGCAGACAGAAAGAAAAAAAGGGTGGAGGAGATGTTTTTCCAAAGGAATATAAGAAAACAAAAGACCAGGACATCATCTCAAGTGACTGCAGAATATTATCAATATTTAGCCTTAAAGCTAAATGGGAACATATTACTACACAAGCTAATACAACAATCTCTTATTTTACTAGGCTGTCAATGCTCAGTCATCAGAATGCTCTAGAGGTCACTTTCTACCTTTAAAAGAAAGCACGTGTCAGGTCAGTGTCAGGTCTTTTAACAGGTAAGCACATTCTCAAAAGAAAAGAAAACTGTTACAAGTTCATGGATGAGTTTTCAAAATTATGGGACCATCACAATGACTTTCAGAAAGGTAAGCTCAAACCTAGAGAAGTTTGGCTTCATCAAAACAATTTTGCATGCTTAATTATAATGGTCTTTTTATTCCATCTATAGTTTTTCTGTTGTGAAACAAATTCTCAAATGATAACGAATGAACTTATTTAAAACAGCAAGGCAGTGTTTACAATGGCAAAAGACATCTAACATTATAGTGTATCAAAGGCATGCTTTTACAGGCAGGTCCGTGCTTAGGGGCAGGCATGCAAGGCATCTGCTTAGTGTCCCGCTCTTTTGATAGTCATCAGGGGCCCTGCACTTTTCATTAAAACCATGGGATTGAGGGCCCTGCACATGCCCTACACCTAAGAACGGGCCTGTTTTCAGGGAATCTTCACATGTAATTTTGTCTAATGCAATAAGAAGCATAACAGCAGATCTATCTGGGTTTTTTTCAATCCACGAAAATTATAGTCCAATGTATCATAGCATGTTGATTATGTCTATAAATAGAAAGCTTTGAGCATCTTCAGGAATATTCTTTTTAAAACTTACCCTCTCCTTCATTCTCAACAAAATCTTTAAGGGCGTGGCACATTATCCAGAAAGGTTTGCTCTGAAATGACAATGGTAGCAATGAAAGCAAACTTAAAAACTGAAAGCTATAAGATATTGAGCATAACTACTATGCAGGTATGCTTCCTTACAACACAGGGTACGTACTATCCGAAAAAAATAATTAGGATACAAAACAAAAAAAGACAGTCTCGTTGTCTACACCAGAGTTGGGCAAAGTTTTCTTCTCACGTGCCACTCTACCGATTACAAATTTGTGTCAAAACACTGTTAAACGGTGGTCAGACAACATTGAAACAAAATGAATACAGTCAAATCTCGCTACTATGCCACCCCGCTACTATGCCACTCTCGGTATTATGCCACTTTTGCTCGGTCCCGACTATAAATTCAAAGTAAAAAAAAATTTACTATGCCACCCCCTACTCTCGCTACTATGCCACTTTTGTGTGACTGTTAAAAGACACAAGTTGTGAAATTCCGCGCAGTGCTCGATTATTATACTGTATGGTAGTGTGGGACATCGCAGTTAGGTGGATGGAACATATATATATAGCACGCACACAGGGAGGGTGGAGGCTGGCAATGTGGTGGTCGCTGGCTGGGTGACAGCCACGTGACAGAGGGAAGGTGTGAGGGGGTCGACTAGCGACAGGATGCAGGTGCGCGGATGTGGTTGGGATTGGTGGAGGATGAAGAAGTGAGGGGGAGAATGAGAGGAGACAGCTAGTGAAGCCGACGATTCTTGAGAGCTTTGGACCAGACCTGGGCAAAGGCCTCCTGTCTCTGACCAGCCCGCCCGCCAGTATATATACTATACATATTGGGTAAAACTGAGTTAACTATATTAGTCCGGCCCTCTAAAACCATCCCAATTTCTCATGCGGCCCCTTGGGAAAATTAATTGCCCACCCCTGCTTTGGACTGAAGGGTAACTTGAACAAATAAAGCCATTTTTACGAACCCTCGCTACTATGCCAGTCTCACTACTATGCCACTTTTGCTCGGTCCCGGTAGGTGGCATAGTAGCGAGATTTGACTGTAGTCATGTTGCACAAC
The DNA here is from genome assembly GCF_003073045.1 of Pomacea canaliculata. Lineage (NCBI taxonomy): Eukaryota > Metazoa > Mollusca > Gastropoda > Architaenioglossa > Ampullariidae > Pomacea > Pomacea canaliculata. The sequence continues at coordinate 196,070 of NC_037601.1, forward strand.
ATGTTGCCACCCCCACCGCTCTCTCACAACTACATCAGATGCATTGTTATGTCTGTATTTGACTGTTACGTGTTGCCGGTTTCCAATGACAAGTCGCATTCAATAAAATGAACATAGGTTTTAAAAAAAGAAACCCAATAAACTAGTGCACCTTACATTTTGGCAGATGGGCTGGTCCAAATATGTGCAGGGGCTATACTTTGTCCACCCCTGGTCTACATAGCACATGCCATAAGAACTGCTTCACGGGTATTAACTGTCAGAATAACTTTACAGACATACACTTCTTTAAAAAAAAATTACAGCATTTGCTTTAAGAATCCTTTTATAGGAAAGTTGATTAAGAAAATAGCATTAAACTAAATAAATAAAAGATGGTTCTCTTGTGGTCCAGCAAAACTTTTCATGAATTACATACCTCATGATGAAGGTTCAGACAACAATCATCTGTGAATAGTGCTTGCACTTCAGCTGGGATCTGAAAAGTTATTCTCTTATAAACAAGAAAATCCCTTCATGTGACGTCTACATGAATAAGAAACTTTTTTTTTACCAGACAACCTATTTCTTAGGAGCTACAACTACTTGTTATGGATTATTACCCTTGGTCCTTCTACTGCCAGAGGCCCACTGAACCCAGGTGCTTCAGCCCTAGACCACTATAATAAGCTCTGCAAAATAGTTCTGCAGTCTTTTCCTCAACCCTCCATGCAGGGAAGGCTGGGAGGACATTCACATCAGGAAGTCTGATAAGTATCAAAGAAAGATAATTTACAAGGAAAGTTTCCTCTCTTCACTAACTTTACCAGACCACCCAACTACTAGGAGGGCTCCGCAGCTCAACACGAATGCTGGGGTACCACGGCGAGTGTTTGTTGGGGTGAACCTGGGTACGCACAGCAGGAGCATGGGCTGGGGTACCATGGTGCATATTTGAAGGCGCGTGTTTGTTGGGTTGAACTTGGGTATGCACATCAGGAGTATGGGCTTCCAGCATGGTGAGATTGAGGGGCAAATTGACAGTTTGTTTCCCAAGTCGTTACGGAACATAGAAAAGCTGTCACAAAGACAGCTCAGAGTGCAAAACACTGTTGTCAGTGCTGGGCGACTGGCTGACAGATCAAACCGCACAAAATAATGATGTGAAGAGAGCACATTTGAGACAGTAACTATGCGTATGACATGATCAACAGGTCTATGCACCACCCAATCCAGGATATGATTTTGTATGTGAGTGGGCTCAGTGACTGACTGGATAAGCTGGAGGATATCGAGCAGGTCCATGATCTCTGTGGTATACAGATGGGTTTTTCATCAAAACAGACACTGAAGTCACCTACGATCACATATCACACTGAGTATGCTGTAGTGGTCAAGTGGATCATGAATTTCTGACAGAAATATGTTGTCAGTCAATTTGTTTGTGGTGTTGGGTGGTGGTCTATATAAACACATAAGTCTGTCTGGCAATGAAAGTCTTGCATTCACAAATTCAAATGATGAGTTTACAAACGCCAGATCAGTGCTAAATGCAAGGGGACTCATAAGAGATGTTTCAAAGATCACAGCTATCCCTCCTCCGCAACTGGGACGGGGGAATGACTGTATACTGTAGTTAACTGGGGTCTGTGGGTGTCATTAGATGTTCCTTTTGTCTTATCCCAATGAACACCCCAGGCAAATAACTGACAAGCCAAGGAGTCAAGGCTGTAGGCAGGCAGGCAGGCTAAAGAGCCTGATGAAAGCAAAAAATACATGTGTAGCATATCCCATAAACCAAATGAAAAGACTGGTCAACTTTCTTTTGTAAAGCTTATTGTAATAGGTCTAGAGTGAAGGCATCTGGAATCAGATCTGTGTAGAATCAGTGGGGCATCTTGTGGCAAAGGACGCTGACCACAATGACTAGAGCCAATAATTATTTTGGTTAAAGAGCAGTTGTATCTCCTAACAGTCAAGTCATTTGGTAACAAAGAAAAGAATGATATACACAAGATAATGCTAATAAACAAAGTGAATAAGGATGATATATTTATAACCACAAAAATGATATACACAAGATAATGCCAATTTAAAAAAAACAAATAAAGATGATACATTTATGATCAATATAAGAAAATCTGTGGCTAAAAATAAAGACTTGAGAGGCGCTCTTAAAGTACTTACAAAGGAAGCATAAATGTAATGAGTATTATCTTCTATAAAACAGAATAAAGATATATTCATAACAGCTGCATAACATTTAGAAAAAATAGTATCTGCCAACAGCTAACTTAATTTGCCAACTCAATGTTTAACAAGAAAATCAAGAATGTTTTAGATCTAAGAAAAGAAGGACTAAAACTTTGAACACTCTTAAGAATGGTAATTTTTATTCTCACTTTTGTAGGAACCAGGGCAGAATTTACATTCTTTATGGCTTCTTCAAAATTCTCTTCTTCCTGAGGCACTCCTTCTTCACTAAGCCACACCCCTGTTTAAAAAGTACGGGAAACAATGTTCGTCTCAATGCTTAAAAAAAAAATCCATCATGCTGCCTGTTATACTGTACACTAAGAATGCCTTAAATTAAACAGAATTATGAAATGATGCTTTACGGACATTAAAAGCACATAAAATCACTGATTTACTGTTAATTCAAGCCTAAAAAAAGGATGGGAAAAAAATCACCTTTTCTAATTATTTCTTTGAGCTGGTTCTTTTCTTGATAGCAACTAGGTATCTTCCCATCATGCTGCATCAGAAATATCAGACCACCATATTTTAAGACTTCATCATTTATTTGAACTGCTTCATGAGTAAACTTCATAAATCAGGCTTTCATGATATGTACAAGTAACAAGATCTTCTTTAAACAACATATAATGAAGGGATTAATTCCTCCATCAGGTTTAATCAGGAAAATAGCAGGAATAAGTAACAAAAGATTATTTTGTCTAGAAGTAATTTCTGTGACAGGAAAATTTTACTATAAGAAAGACACGTATACTATTTCATGTCCTCCTAACTTTGAATAAAAATAAAGAACTGTAAAATGTATCTCTACTAATACACACAACCAAACTATGAGAGAAAATGTTAATATTGGACAGAGCATGCTGGTCATGGGCTTCTGGAAAAATCTTGTCTGAAAGGATTGGAATGCTCTAAAATTTGCATGACAATTCCCAGACTTTATACTTCCTGGGTAAGAATTTGACAAGATCTTTGATCATGACTTATATATCCCTTAGCATTCTTTAACTTCTTAGAAAAAATATTCTTTTACTTTCTGGGGAAAAAAGTTCTTAATAAATGACTACAGAACAAAGTGTAGAATATGTGAACATAATAAGTCAAGATCACACTGACTAATGACAATGATGATGGTTATGTACATGCTACAGATCTCTCCTATAACAACATCACTCACCTTTTCCTTCCATTCTTGCAGGTATTTGTATAGAATCAGCAGCCAGGGAGTGTGACTGTGATCCTGCAAACAGAACACACACATGTATATCTCAAAGCTCTCACAGCCAAGTGCCTGGTTTTATGTATCATATTTCTGTATTATTTACTGTTTTCTGTTCTATTTACTGTTTTCTGTACTATGTGCTGCATTTCTGTACTATGCACTATATTTCGGTATTATCTGTGTACTGTATTTATGCACTGTGTGCTGTATTTCCATACTATATATTGTATTTCTGTGCTCCCTAAAAACTGTTTTTCTGTACTGAGTATTGTATTTCTGTACTATGTACTATATTTTTGTATTCTGTTTCTGTATTCTCTGTATCTGCCACCAGAAAAACTGTGATATCAAGCTTCTATCTCTTAACAAAAGATGGCAATGCTCTGTACCTTTTTGCTCATTGTCTGCAAGTCGAAAGAATCACAAAACCTCTGCAAAGTAGGGAATGGTCGGTCAAGCCTCAGGTCTTCATGCGCATTGTCTGGATGTGATTCTACAACTGTCACATCACAAGACAATCAGCTGACCCAGATTACAGGATTAACTGAGTCATATATATATCTCCCCATAGTGTTCGCATCATTTTCAGTCAGATTGTAACAGACACTAAAATTATAAACAGTTTCAGTCCTTTTTTTCAGTTATTAACTAATATTGCAATAAAAAACTGAGGATAATCACTTTAGGTGGCAAGCAAAACAAATATTATCAAATATCAGAGCTAGTGTTGTTATCAAAGTCTCTCGAAAAAAAATTTAAAAGAAAACTCATTTCACTAATCAACTGAGAAGGCTCAAGCGTACTTGTATGTTCACGGACTACAAGACGAAGGTAGCCAATAAAACCATAACACCGACACACAAGAAGAGGAATATTTCTCTCCCACAGTACTTCTCCCAGCTGCAGCAAAATTCTGAACACATTGTAAAGAGTGCAACCATGATAAATTATCAAGTTCCTTGTTTTGATAACTGGTAATAAACAAAATATCAAATATATACTTCAAGAACATTACCATTAAAATGACATCCTTTCTTAACATCATTTTATGTTTTCATGTGTGATTTCAGCATATCAGACATTCATTTGTAGTTTAGCATCTAATAATGAATAAGACACTAATTTACTCATCAGGAAGATTCATTATGTGCAAAGAGCTGTGAAGAACCCTTCATAAAAATTCATGACAACTGCCAAGAGTAAAAACTCTAAACATGACTTTTAATTAAGAATCATCAAAGCTAGAAGTAAGGGTAAAACGTGCACTGTGACCTGTTCTCAAAGCAACTTGTACCAATAACCCAGTAAAGGAACTGTGACTTACTTTTCATTAAGGTTTGTGGCTATAACCAAAGAAAAGGCACCAAAGAAGTCAGGATTATTCTCTAGAAGCGTCTCAGCACTCTGAACAGAATAATGAAAACCAACAATTAATTTTTATCAAAATTATCAGTCACTGAAAATTGCACATTTATTTACAAACAGCCACCATTACTGGTACATGAACAAGTATCTACAGAGACATAGTGACAAGCATGCAAATATATATGTCCACATGCATGCACATGTTAATGTGCACTTTACTAATCTTTCATCTTGATCCTTAAAGATAAGTATTGTGACAATGAGCATAGATCAACGACACAAAAGGAAACCAAGGTTTTTGATTATTCCTCAAAACCAAATAAAACCTTGACAGCAGCACAGGGAAGAATGCTTCTTTAGCAAGAAAATATAAAATCAACAAGAAGAATTAAGTAGCTCAGAAAAGTGTCAAACAAAATCCTCAGCCTTATAACAATGCAAAATCCCTTCAGAGATTAAAAGAAAACTTCGTGCTATTCCTATCACACTACTTTCAAAAGAACATTTTTGAGATAGCAAACTAAATAAATGTATAAGCTTGGTTAGAGATGCTACTACCATTAGAAATTTAGTTAAAAGATCCCAAATTGGCTATTTACCTCATCCACAAAGTTTCCGGACACATCCTCATTCAGCTCCCCCAGCAGTTCTGTAGCCACTTGGGCACGTGACTGAAACATGGAGTTGAACAAGACAGTAGGAACAGCTAGACAAGATGTAACCGAGTGGTAAGGTGGGGGTTGTATGGTGACAACAACAGTTCAACACTCGATGTACGCAGGCCTGACGAGAGGGGGGGACAGGGGGTCTGGTGTACCCGGGCCCGCGGTTGTCAAGGGGGCCCGGCCTTGGTCAGTGGATTTTTTTTTCTTCTTCTCCTTTTCTTTTTCTTTTAAAGAAAGGTCTAAGGACAGAACACTCAAGCATTACACATGCAGAAGTTGAGTTTCAAGTCTGTAGAATACAATTTCGGGGTAGTGGGGCCTGTCGTGAGAAGTGTAGTCAGCGGGTATCATATTCTCGCTGGACAAGCCAAGAGGTGACGGCCGCTGGACACCAAAGATTTTATCGCGTGTGAACCGCCCTGAAGAACGTTCGTGCCATGAGATTGCTGGCTACAGGTGCCACTACGGGAGGGGGGGAATGGAGGAGGGGGCGGGCCCTGCAAGCAAATCGGAATGAACAGTGGAGATCAGGCAGGTAAGTTACTGATGTGTGCACTGGCCACTCTGTGAACCGACATGGTGGGGGCCCGCCCCTGGCGCTGCAGCCTGTAAGCGAGAGACATCAAGGATGCTGTTTTTCGTAGTTACTAAGCAACACTGAGACTTTCCTTAACCGTATCTCCTTCACCAAACAAACAACTACATTAGTCTACACAGTAGATCCTTGATACAATGACACTATATTATCCTGTAATACTATCGCAGCCAGCAAAATAGAACACATTATTGCAAAACATTTTAAAAACTGCTGTCCCGCAAATATTAGGTTTATAAATTGATCACGGTGGTTCTTTTGCTCAAGGAAGCTGTCATATATGATGCTGTATATTGAGTTTTGCGGTGGCTGCGACATTTGCTTTTCGAATTATCACATATATTTGAATGTGTTTTTAAAGGAGCTTCGTGTAACGTATATTTGTTTCACGATGAAGAATGGAAGAAAAGAAAAGTTTACAGATGTGTTATGAGTTATGACATAAGTGTTAGTTTGTCCACGTTTTCATTAAATTTCTCCATGTCTTGAACCCCACAATCAAGGTAGAGGCAAATTATGTTTTAGTTTAGAGGCCAGTGACTAAGATGACAGCAACTTCCACCCATGCCGGCCATCGTGAGCCGTAATGCATTGTTGCTGACAACACGACAAAAGGGAAAGGGGGTGGGGGTGTGATAGTTTCTGGAAGACTCCACGGAATGGACTGGGAATTAAATGGTCGGGGTTTGGAGCAAGTGGAGGTGTAGACTGACATTTTTATGAGATAGACGAGTCAGCGGTAAAGTCGCCGTGTGTTTGACCATCCCTTTCGATCGGAGTCATTGGACCAAAGAAAGCTTGGACAGTTGGACCTTAGAGATAGCAATAGTCACTTAATTTCACACTCACTCTCCTGCCTGTCGCACGCTGTCTTCTAGACTCGAAAAGCCGAGATACGCTGCACTTTGTTATTATGGTAAGTACACTAGTTTTTTATTTATGCTTCTATGATTTTCTGTTTATTGGCAAATAGCATTTGACAAGGCAGGAACATCAGTGTCAATGAGAGTGACTAGCGTCTCAAATTGACTGACAATAATGAAGTTTGTGAGAAAAGCTCATTAGGTTTGTAGCACTCTAGTAGTGTACGAAGTATAATGTCTTTGGGTTGTAGATTTGCATCTATATTCTAGAATGTTCAGCACGGCAGCAATGTAAAAGGTAGAATGTCTTTGTGCGAGGGAGGAAATGATGTTCAACAATGTAGTAATGTTCAAAGTAAAATGTCTGCGAAGAAGGGCTAGAATGTTCGAGGGTAGGGAGAAGAAATAGTAGGACTGACAGTGGGATGGCAGCTTTTGTGAATTTGAGAGAGAGCAGTTAGGCCAGACGCTGAGCAAAACTGAATAAAAAACTTCAGTGCGGAATTCAATCTCTGTGTTATTTCTGGTACGACAGCCCACACTACGTAGCCATTTGACATGTTGGTTACAAGTTTTTAGTCAGCAGGTAAAATGACAATATTAGTACTGTATAACTTTGTTCTATGAACCATTACGATTCAGCTAAAATATGCTAAACATTTATATTTTTCTGTCATTTTTACAAAACCTTCTAATCTCCTTAAATATTAAAAGTATTAACACTTACTAGCTAACTAGTCTTTAAAACAGTTGCTTTGTCTTCTAAAACTGAGCAGGTATTTTAACGGCTAGTGACTGATGGCGGTTGAAGTCGACCGAGTTTATGCTTCGTAAAAAGTTGGATAAATTCAAAATGTGTGTGTGTGCGCGCGCGCGCGTGCGGTTTTGCTAAAGGAATAATATAGGAAGGGACTTTCGATAGGTGCTGCGTGTTTGTTATGTAAGTTGATAAAAATGATAACTGATGTGCTCTGCTGTTCGTCGCAGCAAACACTTTTTTAATGAGGTTATTAACGACACTCGATGAAGACTTGTTTAGGCATTTACTTCTTTGGTTCTTCCTCTTTACATGTAGAAGTATAAATCACTTACATAGAGAACATTTCCTTGCACGTCAGTGAGCTTAGTACAAAAGGGCTATGTGATACCACAGTGTTGGGATAGACAGATGACAATTAGAAGAGGTACTAACGAGATTAGGAGAGAGATACGTCTTAGCCCTAGGCAGTTTTTAAAAGGTGATTATTGTATGACACTACAGTCAAATCTCGCTACTATGCCACCTACCGGGACCGAGCAAAAGTGGCTTAGTAGCGAGGGTTCGTAAAAACGGCTTTATTTGCTCAAGTTACTTGTCAGTCCTAAGCTCTCAAGAATCGTCGGCTTCGCTAGCTGTCTCCTCTCATTCTCCCCCTCACCTCTTCTTCCTCCACCCCTCCCAACCACATCCGCACACCTGCATCCTGTCGCTAGTTGACCCCATCCCGCTCTTCCGCTGTCACCCGCCCACGACCACCACCCCCACATCGCCAGCCTCCACCCTCCCTGTGTGCGTGCTAGGTTCCATCCCCACTAACTGCGATGTCCCACACTACCATACAGTATAATAATCGAGCACTGCGTGGAATTTCACAACTTGTGTCTTTTAACAGTCCGTGCCTCCTTTGTTTTTGTTTTTTTTGTGGCAATTGCGCCTGAGTTTGGTGAAAGGAAATGGAGGGGGGAGCGGGGTGGCGTAGCCAGCCCTGTGTGTGTGTGTTGCCCCTCTGCGATGGACAGTCAACGGCGTAATTAGTTGACGGATATAGAGGTCGTGAACCCCACGTGACTTTCGGACCTCACGTGCGGCGGAAAGAATGCGACACCTGGTCTAGGGGACTGGGGGGAAGATTTAAGGCGGACAGTAGCGTCGGTCGGGGGGGGGGGGAGAAACGAGTAACAAGAGGAAGTATCGAGCAGCGAGTTGAGGGGGGAGAGAGCCATCCAGCGATCGAGAAGCTGATTGATACAGCGGCGGCTGTTAATTGTGTTAATTGTGAGTGGAGTGTATTGATGACGGACTTGCTGTACCGTGTTTGCTACGGAGCCGCTGCTGTTGCTGTGTTTTGGGGATCGCAACTTCAATAGAACTGCTGCTGAAGGTTCCTCGCCGAATCTGCTACTGGGAGCGGTGGACATCGCCGAGCTGAGAAGTTCCAGAGAAGAACAACCCGAGTCGACGACTATAGGCGGGCAGCATCTCATCACAGCTGGGGAGTGTTGAGCAAGGGGCTACACTCTCGTACTTGACAACGACGACGACACACCGACCGCGTGGAGGGCCGTCGCTGTCGTCTTGAAAAAGTCGTGCAATGGAGTGTTGAGGACACTGACGATTTGATTGTTCGCTGGTGCCGACAACTCAAAGTAAGACTTTGCCTTTTGAGTTGACCTCCAGAGAGAGAGGGGGGGGGAAGGTCGTACCCCCATTGTTTATCTCCACCGTCAACGTTAGAGGGAGAATAAGACGGTTTACACGGACTGTGTGTTTGTGTTTGATGAACTTTTATGAGCACACGGACTGTGTGTATGTGTTTGATGAACATTTATGAGCACACGGACATTGTTGGTGGCTAGAAAGGTACTCGGAGAGACGTATCGTTAGATGTGGATTGAAACGGACATATGTATGAGAACTGTTGTAGCAGCCTGCGCGCTGCCGTAGTGTCGGTGTTGAACCAACCTAGGATGTATACATTCTGATTTAGAACGGATAACAGTGAACTTGTGCTGTATGGTTTAATTTGACCTGCTGGAAATTCTTGTATTACAATTTATGTTTTTTTTTTAGTATTTTTTCTTTTTGGTGTATAATAAATAACAGAACGTCTCAATCTGAAGTGATCTCTTGTCGTTCTTCGTAAAGAATGCGCAATGTCCGACTACCGGTCGTGACACTGAATGAAGTGTAGATATTGAGATTCTAATTGTAAACATACATTATATACTGGGAAAATAATTTACGATTACAAGTACAAGGGGCCCGGAGAGGTCGTCTGTCCCGGGGCCCGGGCTGGCTCTCGGCGGCCCTGGATGTACGGGTAGTAATTTAAGACGACTGGCCGCTAGCAGTCCGCACCGCGTGTACTCCTACCTTCCCTCGCACGGGAGATACCACTCACTTCCTTCAGATAGGAAAACTTCGGCCTTTAAGGAGATCGGCAAAAGAAGACCCATGGTCGGCCAGCTGTCTGGATGTTTCACGTCGGACCTGGCTGTGTTTAAGTCCTTTCACAAAGCGTGTCTCTAGGTGTGTACTGGATATGGCGTCGCTCATCAGGCGATTTGCTTTCGCCTGTAAATTTCTCAGTGTCGCAGCATATTCGATGACCAACTCCTCACTCTGCTGTCGGCGGTTATAAAAACTGGCGATAATGTCTATAACATCTCTCCGCTCGCCGTATGCCTCTCTCAACACATCCAATATCTTTTCCGGCGTGTTTATCATGTCATGAGGGAACATCAGAACTCGTCGTCTGGCAGGTCCCTCCAGCGCGTTCAGAATATAAACACACGCGGCACTCTCAGGCATCGGGCTTAGGGCAAGAGCTATCTCCACCTCTCTTTCAAACTCGTCGACACTTGGCCCTCCGGCAAACTTCTGAAGACGGACCAAATGACACGTTCGTACAGCCTCTGCTGTACTGTCGCCCTCTGCAGCCATATTTCACCTGCTGACACTGATCCTGCTCGCAGCGCCAAAGATGTAACCGAGTGGTAAGGTGGGGGTTGTATGGTGACAACAACAGTTCAACACTCGAACCAAAAAGCCAGGAACAGTCAGCAGGTGTGCGACCCTTTATTCTCGTACAATGGTCACGGCTGCGTCGATCGCCCGAGGCGCTAGAGGTCGGAGCTGTCTCTTCTTTGTCGTGTAGCTGTGCGCGCTGTCTCCGCCGACTCTGATCTCTTCGTCTCAGCTCTGCCCTTATATACCTCTGGGGAGGGGTAAACTTTTGCGATGCTCTGATACGGTCGGAACCATACGCCGTTTTACCCTAGCCAATCACCGCTATTTGCCATCTCTCACCATGCCCTAGCAGATCCCGCCAAAACTAACAACAACGCTGGCCTACCGGCCCTCTACACATGCATACTCCACCACAAATGAGTGTAATATGCATCCATATCATTTTTTTCCAGGTATTCTAAAATTCTATTAATCTAATGTAGACCACTGAAAAAAGCTTAGAAGTACTCAGAGCAATAAATGTTTTTCCTGTTAATAATGGTATTCATTTAAGTCTACTGAGATGAAAACAATTAATGTGAACATGGACAGCAGAAGTTTATCAAAATACAAACAGGAACAATTGGCAAAGAAACAGAGTGACTTCTCCAAATAACATCTTTATTTCTATTTTATACTTGTAATGCTCAACTATGAAACTAAAACAACTGTCATGATAGTAAAATAGACTGAAGAAACTGGAACCTACAGTTCATAGGTTAGTCACATCAGCATGATGACACTGACATGGCACTACTCACCTTTCCAACTGAATCAGCTGAAAGAAAGAAGCTGCAAAAAAAACATCATGACGACATGTTAATTGTCATGAATGGCACTGCTGATAAATATGCACTTGGATAAAACAAGAAATTTAACATTTCAACATTGTGGTAAGGCATGTTCACCTCTGAACTGTTCCACAAAACATTAAAGGTGCACTCAAATCACTCAACTAAAAAGAAAAACACACAAATAATTATAATAATAATGGATTTCTGAATGATTTAAATGTTTTCTGATCTACTGCTGTGATGTATTATTGACCTATATAAGAAAAAAAATGAGAGGAAAACATATTTTGTCCTGATACTAGAAATAAATTAATCAATATTTTAACATCAATTTTAATAGATAGATTAATATGATACTATATATATAAGTATTTTGAAGACATCATAAAATGTTCATTCAGCGTCAGACTTCAAGGCCTGATGATCTGATCATCAATGCTCCAATGGCATTAACATACTGTATGGAAATAAAGATGTCCCCATAATTCTCATCAAGAAACAACATCAACAGTATGACATTCTCATATTAACAGTAAGCTGTGACTAGTATGCAACAAGTCATGATTTATCATACACAATATTCAAAGGTTACTTAAATCTGGTTTGAATGTAATACACACAGGGCTGTGATGTAATATAACTGCTTTAGGTGTATGATTATCATCCTTGGGTTTTATATGTAAAGAGATCTCTTACTTGTTTCCGACATCTTCTGCCTGCACTTTTTTCCCATCCACAACAGTGAAAGAGCCAATTCCTGGAATGAGGCACAATATTTCTTTTTCTTCTACACGTTGAATGACAAGAACTGCATGTAGTTTCTAATTCTAAATAAAAGTATGGTGCTAGCACATCTATATAAAAGCATGGTGCTAGGACATCTATATAAAAACCTGGTGCTAACACATCCATATAACAGCACAGTGCTAGCACATCAACAAAACAGAATCTGACTGTAGACATGCTTTGAGTACAAATCCAATTTTATTCTCATTCTTTAAAAAAGCTATAAATAACAGTAAAGCCATCTTGACTCTTTGCAGACTCAGCTCAGCTACTGTGCAACTTAAGTTTAAAACTGCCAAGAAATTAATTGGTTAATGACCATTAAAAGATGTGAGCTAGAAAAATCTGTAATCTAAATAAATGTTAGGGTTTTTTTTATTATTGAATAAATTAGCACCTGACCAATGTGTATTATTTGGCAAGCATGCGCTGATCATGCTCACTACTCAACAAGCAACTTTTGCCAAGGTGGTCAACTCTGGGTAGTGGATGAGTCAACTCATGTTTGGTTAAGTCAACTTGTAACAGTAATTTATGGTCAAAGTCACAGTCGTCAGCCAGAATCCCTCTCCCTGGTGGGTGTACCTGGAAGAACGAGATTTTTTAAGATCTCTGTGCCTGTAGCTGTTGCATTGATGAGGCACACCTTGGCTGCCTCCAGTGCAGACTGTCCATGGTCTCCCCAGAGTCTGCAATTGTACATAAGCTTGTGATAATGTTCCCCCAGTCACACAGATACAACTCAAATACCAGAAAAATAGCAAGATTTAAAAAATTGGAATGAGAATTTGTGCTGATGTTATTCCTTGTCTCGTACAAAAAGTTGTCTTACGTATTTGTGTCTCTCCTTCTGCCATTAAGGAGAAAAATGAAACTCACAATTTTAATGTTGCATTTTCTAATATTTTAAAAAGAGAGACAGCAATATTTAAAGAAGAAACCTCAGGTATGTACAGTTCTTTTAGGTTGATTTATTTTCTCCATTTATTAACACCATGTAAAGGTAAACAATTAGTCTATATGTCACAAACCTGCTGCGCTATTTTTTTTTTTTTTTAATGTTTTCTTTTAGCCTGGAAGAGGACAGGGAAAAGTAACTGGAAGGGGGAGGTGTGAAAGACACCAATTACTGCGGCTGTAGGCGGTCTTTGTTTGAATCAACTGGTGTTGATAGGTTGTTTTTGTTCAAAGAACAAAGGAAAGAGTGTTGTGGTGTTTTGGATGTTTGTGGTGTGACTTTTTCCTTGACCAGAGCGAGGAGAAGTGGCAGTCTACTTGGTGTTATCAGTGCGTCTGGAGCGGATGTTTTTCTTTTGTAACAAGTCTTGAATGGACTTGGGTGTTGTAGTCCTGACTGGACTAGGTACAAATCTTGATCAGATTTGTATGTTATGTAACAAGTCCTGAACAGACTTAGAAGTCACCGGATTTGTATCGTAGTGTAACATTGAACCTGTTGAGGTGAGTGTGTATCTTTGTTGATTTTTTTTGGCGTGTATCTTTGTTGATTTTTCGGTGAGTGTGTATTTTTGTTGATTTTCGGTGAGTCTGTGTTTAAAGTTTGAAGAATGGGGACATTTCTGTATTGGATGAGAGTGATATATTTGTGTATATTTTATGGATATGGTTAAAGTTAGTTAAGTTTTGAACTTGCCATTTGTTTAAAGACTGGTCATTTTTTCTCTTAAGGATTTTTTTTTTTTTGTGTGGGTTTTTTTTTCACTTTTGTTGTTTGATCTCCGCTTATTCATCATATCTGCCTGGTGTTCACCGACCAGCGCTGAATTACAAATAATGTCAGGAAGAGCATCGGTGTCAGTGGAAACTTTGTGTTACTTTCAAGTGGATATATTTGTGTTACTTAGAAGTGGAAACTTTGTGTTATATTCAAATGGAGACTTGGTGTCATTTTCAACTGGAGACTTTGGAGGGGCGGAACTGAATAGTCGGAAGGAACATTAGATGTGTTGCGACAGTGGAAGTGTTCGGACTGTGGGTTGGGAAATTGGGGATTTGATTTGCGTTTTCTTTTACTTCAAATTATATTTATTTTAAAATTTAAATTGCTGTCGTTGTATTTATTTATTTTCCTCGTCTGAAAGGCACTGTAGAGTGCAGGTGACACTATAGACTGCATAACATAAATTTGTTATGGAAAACAAGCACCGGGATAGGCGAATATTTTAATCAACTTTTGGTACGCATTTATTTTTTTCTTTTTATTCAAATAAGATCTTTCTTTTAATAATAATTTTTATTTAGTGACTATACTTAAAAACAAAGAAAGAGAAGGTAGCCAAGGTACCGTAGCTGCCGGTCATATTTGTTGTTCTTGTCCATCGTCGATCGACTAGCGTCGGCCATCTTGACAAGGGACGCTACTCTCCGCGTAGGGTAACTGTCCACAAACTGTTGACTTGCACGTCAACGGTAAAAACGTATCTTACACCTTGCTTAACCCACCGTTTTTAACTTTAAGACGTTTATTGATGTGCTCAGTTCTTCATATGTTTCCTGTCTGTGATGTTTTGAGATTCAACTTACTTGAGATTTTATTTGTTTTACTAAACAGCTTCGTGTCTTGGCGTTGCCCCTCCTACATCCAGACTAAACTGTTTCACTTATTCAAAGTGTTGTTCACTCTGAATTAACTCCTTTCCCATGCTGGGATTGTGGTAAGTCCTGACCAGACATGTTTTAAAAGGTTATTCACTCGAAAACCATTTAGTGTTATTTGTTTCGGAGTTTACATACAAATTATTCATTTATTGTTTGCATATCGTTATGTCGTGCGATTTATATTAAACATATTTTAACTTTGTACCACAATGAATGTTAAATGTTTAATATTGAAAAAACAAAATGAAGATTTCCTTTGGTACATCTTTTTTGTTGAAGATGGCTGCTAGATGACAAACATGTACCCTCAAGCTCATAATAAAGGCTTACATATAATAAGATATAGATCACACTTTCTGCGAAGACCAGTAATGATGAACAGTAGATAACAGCCAATAGATGGTGAGATATAAATTGATATTGAATAATAAATGGGCCTAATTTCATATGCTGGAAAATCACAAAATTATTTTTTCAAGGCTTAAAGAAGTTGAAGACACCATACAGAATTTCGCTGAAACCCAGTGATCATTATGTATTTTTATGCCTCACACAATATGCCATATCTGTTAAATCCCAAGGTTTTTTAAGGAAATTCAACTTACTTTGAAAGATGGACTACTATCTCTAGTCATGGAGCCTAACCTAACCCTAACCATGGTTTTTAGCAACAAGTTTATCCTATGGACATGAAAGTTTGGCAAAATGTGCAAACTTCATGATGGTGGAAAATACCGTTTAAGAAAAGTTAGATAGAATGATGCACAATCACCCATGCATGTACCATTTGGCCACAGGTCAGCCAGTGAAGTATTTCAACACTGTTTCAAATAATTTGATGGACAAAATCTTGATAATGCAGTTGGTCAAACAACACTAACAGTTAAACTCAGAATGACAACACTCACAGTCCTGCACAACTGGTGACACAAGAACAACACAAACCACACACCTGATTTAGTCATACCAAATTAGGAAAAATTTTCAATAGACAAGAAAGATTTGTCTCATAAACTGTTGTACATTGACAAGAAAGATTCGACTCATAAATCGAAGGTGTACACTGAACTGAATATTTTATTTAAGGATTACATTACACCTCTCAACAAGTATAGTGTTAATGAGTTTACTAAACATTGTCCATAATCAACACTATATTGCAAACTTTAAAGTCCTTAGGTAGTCTAGTAACCAAAAAACACAAACAAAAAGTAATACACAAATAACTAAAGAATGGGGGAAAAAAAATTGAAAAACTGATGTCTTTAAAATCAGGGAAAGTACAGTACATTGTAGTAAATGTGCTAAGAGATAAATGTATTACTTAAGAGCAGCAATAGTGAGCACAAGAAAAAAGGATAAATAACAACATATGGCCATAGAACTTTTGGTTATTGTGCAGCAGTTCCCTTAATTCTCCATATCCGCCACCTACCCTCTATTGAATCCTTTACACGTTCAGTGAAAACGAACTTCTTCCTTAAACATTGCTCTCAACAGCCTTTCCCATAATGCTAGTCCTTTGTCACATCCTTCCTTTTGCAATATGTTACTCTCAGCTCTTGTTCTTGTTGTTTGGTTCCTCTTTGTGTTTTCTGTATTTGATTTTATTCTTTGTTTAGTACGGTTGTTTATTCTTTTATAGTTCATAGTTATTTGTTTTCCTGTCCCTCATATGCTGTCCCTCGTATGCTGTCCATGTTTCGTTCTTGTTCTTAAGCATGAAGAGCATACTCTTTATGAGTGTGAGTATGCACTTTAACAAATTTTGCAATTATCATTATTATGTAATCTGTATTTGTGGTTGTTTCATAGGTCAAATAGATACAAAAAACATTACAAAGATTATAGTGAACACATTTTCAGAAAAGTGTAATACAATTCTTCTTAATGATGAAAAGGTGACAAAGTTGGATCATGATTGAACATTTGTGTTCTTAAGTGTTGACAAAACAAAAAAAATTTTTTTAATCCAACCTACAATAAAACAGGATGATCAGAAGATATCGACAAAGATTAAATAGTGTGTTGTTAAGGGCACACATACAAATACCACACCACATACTGAGTGAAGTCAGGAAAAGGGAAACATTTTATTTTATTCAAATTAACAAATTAACAAGAAAAGTCCAAAATGTATGGTAAACAAAATTCCAAAACAACACAGAAAGTGTGCTAGATTAAAGTATTGTTGCACACAACCTTTTTTTTTCTTAAGAATCACGATTTTGCAGCTGAGACAAAAACCACTGATGTTATTGCACAAATCATCTTTGAGATTAAAAAAGCTTTACCAATATACAATTATTAAAACCCACGAAAATGAAGAAACCTCATTATGATAACTTGCCACTAAAACTTTAATGTTGTTTCTTGACTAGTCAATGCAAACTGTGTTTAACAAGACATTTTCATACTCCTACATGCAATGGTAAATTGCCAGAGAATTTAGGAATGCTAAGAATGGATGCAATCACTTGATACCCCTTCCCAAGAAAGGAAACAGTAAGCTGCCAAAACTACAGAACCATAAGCCTAAGGAAAATCATGCTGAAAGTAATCAAGAATTGCCTCAACATCACCACTGAGGAACTGCCAACAAAAGAAACTGGCTACAGACCAGCCAGGCACACAGATGAATGGATCTTTGACTGTTGCTTCTTGACAAGCACAAGCTGGTCTGGACTGCCCAACTCATCTGACAACACTCCTCATAAGACCATCCTTCACATGCAGAGGCAGAGAAAAAAATGCCAAACTAACACAATGATAAGACTTTATATATCACAAGTGCAATCAGTAGCAGCTCTATAAGAAAACAGAAGCACAACAAACAACAATACCATCACATATACATACCCCAGGAAGACCTTCACAGTCCTGTCAAACTTACATACGATCAACATTCACACAGGATAAAGGACAGCCCCAATCTGTTGGTCCTGCATGTGATAAAACTCTCCTGATAGGAGATGCCCATTATCAAAATTGTAGACACTTTGGACTGGCCATACCATGCAAGACCTACTAGCTGCTGCTCAAGACAGGATGTGTGGCAAGCCTTGTCAGCTGCTGCAGCTATCCAGTTGTTGCCACAACAACCAGTATGGGTGGACCAGAAAAGTCATTTGTTAATTGGTATCAGTCAAGAGATGAATAAATGAATGTATACTCTAATTTTAAAATATTTTCAATATAGGCATATTCTTTCAGTTTAGCCATCAATAAATTTTAAAACAGTACTCACTATGAAAAGAGTTGTTGAGTTTTTCAAGTGTGGATGCATTCACACAGAATATGAAACATGCAGCTTATTTCTGTTTGAATTCATTTATCACAAATATAATTAAATTTTAAAAGCACACAAAATGCATTATCCATGCTTACACATTCCCTTTTAAAATCAAATGAAAAGCTATGCTGGTAAGACAATCTTTCTCCTTAATAAATGAAACCACAGTATCTCATGTTCTCAGTGAAAACTGTTGGGTGTATCCACATTGAACCACAAACTACAGATTTGTGCAATAGCAAACGTAGCATTTAATTCTGATGAACTCAGAAAACACAGGCACAGTGATATGACATATGCCACAAATGATTCAAGGAATGTTCATTTGGAGACAATTTTGAAGTTTTATTTTTTGTTCTATGTTAAGCAGCCTTTCAAGACCTGTATAGACTGCAAAAGCCTAACAATCTTTATGGTCACTCATTCGTAAAAATGTCAGGTTTAATGTCTTAATAGCGGCAAACAGAATCTTGTAGTTGTGTATAGAAAAATTATTAAAAGATCCAACGCCATTTAATAATAATAATATGTTGATTTGTATAGCACTTTTCCCCACCGTCAAAGAAGGGTTAAAAGCGCTAGGCATGACTGTCCACATTTCATCACAATCGATGAAACTACAGTAATGTGCAAGAATAGTCGCATGTTGTAACTGCCTGGTTAATACAACTCACGATTTAAGTTTTCTCCATCAATCCGTTTAACAGTCACCTGCAATCCTGTTGACAATCCCATTTGATAAAACAAACCTTGTTTTTTAAAAAAAAAACAAAAAAAAAAAACAGCGAGAACTTCATGATCAACTGTGAGTACAGATATTCAGGTCAAGGTGCCACATGGCTGCAACAAGGGGAACAACACAGGAGATAAGCTATCAAGCAAGAGTCCAGAAAAAGGTAATAACAATGCTGCAGCAAAATGTTTTGATTCTGGTTTTTGTTCTTACTCTAAAAAATATTTGTAAAAAAATCTTAAAATTTAAGTAGCAAGCAAACTTCTTTTTGAACCTGAGAAAATTGGTGGGTTCGACATAGTTTTTCAGTCTTTGGTGATTAGTTGACATCACATTTTGTTGACAGCCTTGCCAAAATTCACAAGAATAATAAAAAAGAACTAAGCAACTCCAACAAATATTTTCAAAAAGGCTAAAAGTAAAAGGACTGCTCCAACCTCTACCCCCAAGCTCCCCCTCCTCACCAAAACGAGGGCTTTAACATCATAAGAGCAATACTGGTAGTCATGATATGCACTAGGTGTCTAAAAGAAACCCTGATAGCATGACAAATATATAAATAATAAACAAGAAAAAAAATAATAAAAGGGAATTTCGGGGTAACTCACAGTCATTTGAACAGCAGAGGTTAAGTCATAAAATCATAAACATGTATATTAATAACGAAATAAGTGAAACATTTAAAACAGAACTTCCAAGACATATATAGCACAAAAGATTTCTTTTTTGAAAGGCAATATTTGCAAAAATTGACATAATGCAGATATGTTTTTATGATATCAGATTATAATAATTTATGAAAAAAGGACTCTCTTTCAATTAAGGTGTCAGTCCACTTACTCATGACAGCAACACCCATCTCAATCCAAACACATATGCCTTGTTAAACAGAAATAAAGCACCCAAAGAAAGAACAGAAAATCTTCATACAAAAACAAAATTCTTGCAGAATGGAAGTAAACATTTCTGCTATAAACCCTGAATCCTCCTTTCTTCTCCTATTGTCTAGCTTTGCCTGACTGTTGTTTGCCATGAATGAATGGTGGGTGGCTTGTCTTATTTTCTAAATGGTGTAAGTGACTGAATAAGTAAACACAGTACCTGCTAGGCAACTTCTAAATGATCATTATGCATGGTGCAGATACTAGTCATCCGAGTTAATTAACTGTGCCACTTCCCTAACAGAAAGTATAAAGAGACTAAGATTGCAAATTTTTATGCACATAATGTCTATTCTCAGCAGCATAAACAACCAAAAATAATGTAAAGACAACAGCTACAGTTACAAAACTGTTTGCAAAAAAGTTTCACAGCTGTTTAGTAGACAGAAATCAGGAAAGCCTTTGTTACAAATTCTCAATCAACATGCCTTAACAGAAAGCACACACACGTGCACAAGTATTTTTGTCTTCTTTTGCCTTTTTCTTTAACTCTCATATAGTTTAGAAGTTATCTACAACAAAACATGTAACTACTGGCTTTTATCATTCTGGCAAAAATTATTTTGACAAACTGCTCTAAAGTGCAAAAGTATATGTAAATTGCTTCATCATTTCACAGTTTATGGTAAAGGAATGCCCTTCAGCAAAAACTACAATGCCAATGTTAAACCCCCAAAAGTGGAATGTTTAGCCTTTCATACAAAAAAAATCTCTTCTTGTTGGGAACACATTTTTAAATAAAATACCCACATTATAATGGCAACTTTTTATGCAAATAAATACCAAGCACCTGTAAGGAAATACAGTTTTGGGGGAGAAAACTATATTGCACTCCTGTGTTTTAAACTTTGGCATGCTTTATTTTCAATATACTTTTTCCAAGATCCATTTTGTGAATATATGGTACCAGCCACAAGCTTTCAGACAAGTTCATGGGTAAAAACAACCTGGATGTAAAATTTATTTTGAATTTAGGACAGTCACACCAGATATGAAAATCTCTCAATGCATACCAAAGGTTCACATCTGAGTATGTATTCTCTACACTTCCAGTTATTTCTTGTTTGACCTACTGAATGCAAAGAAGATTCATATTTTCTACTCAGTCTATTGAAAAACTGACAGAGTTTCAATTTACAAAAAAAAGAGTCTTTTGTTTTTGAAGATATTTTAGTAAGCCTGCACACAGAAAGCATGTGGTAGGGGAGGCGGGTAGTTGGAGTATTTCATCTGTTGAACTTAGTGGGACAGCAACCTCATGGTAAGGATGAAACTTTTGGTAAGATATGAGAGGACCTTCAGTGAGATGACACTACAGTACTGGTCCTAATCATCATGTAGAAGATTGATCTGATCACAAAAATGAGCCCGGAGATGAATGCACCTGAAAGCAAAGACCAACACAATCAAGCAGGTTCAGCAAATCGTCTTCCCTGTACCTAAAGAGGCATGGTGCATGCAAACTACAAGAATTGCATGCATATGCACCCACCAACACATAAACATAGGCTGATTGACATTGCTTTCCACTTCCCACTTTTGTTTTCAAATGTTATGATCTTGCTCTCCAAAATAAGAATTTTTGCACCTCCCTAGAATGAAAAAAAATTATATTTTAAGCTAAAATGAATCCCAATTTGTGTTTACAAATGTTCTTGAGAGCAATTATTCAGTATTTTATTGCATCAAGTTGATATCAACATTGCCTGTAACTCACCAATCCAAACAACATAGATCCCACCATTTGATTTGGCCATTTCATAAGTTCCAACCTGTACACAAAAGTTAATGATGTTATGAAATATGCCACACAAAAAAAAACCCAAAAAAACTCCAAGAGTATTTTTCATCACTCCAATGAGAATATAAAAAAATTTATATAAAAAAAAATTTAAAAAAACAATGCCGTGTCAGCATAACCCTGTCTTCACTCCTCCCCACCATCAATAGTTGTCATTATCATAGTAGCAATTAATCATACTTAGCATCACACCATTAACATCATCTTCATGTCAGTATCATAGTAATATCATGGCAGTATCATACCTAGTATTAAAGAAGTACTATCTTCTTCAGCATCATACCTAGTGTCATAGTAATAACTTCTCAAACTCTACATCTCTTTTTCCTTTCTCACTTGTTTCCAACAGGTGGAAACTGGCCAGATTAAACAACACTTTCATAGTTTTATGGAGAAAAATTTTTGTAACTTACAGGCATTCCCATATTTAATGTAGTAAGAAAGTATGACATTTTTACATTTACAACTTGTTACATTGAAAGATATAAGGGTTAGGGTTAGCCTCTCAAACATTTTCACCAAGGCAAAGTCTACAATCTTTTCTTGTCTACCCCTATTAACCAGGAAGTTGCTTTTTTTAAAGAATGAAATTACAGTCTGAATAAATGTAGACAGACAGAGGCAAAGTTTTAGAGTAACATTCCATAGTAAACAATTCATTTAACATTCTGTAATTCAAGTATATCTCTTTCATTTCTATTTATGAAATAACTGTTAACCTCCATAATCAGGCTTGTCAACTTTAGACAACCTAGCAAAACACAGATATTCTGACAACCCAGCCATATAGTTAAGCAGCATGATGATAATTTCTGATGAAATTTACTCTTTGGATGAGGATAATTATGACCCACCCCTCTGTCTTTGTTAGACTGTTTAAGTGCATGACATTTCCTAACAAATCTAATTGCTGAATGCTTAAATATGTAGTGTCTAGGATTTACTCTGTGCTTATGCTAGACAAGGAGTTAATGAATGAAGGCACAGAAATGATTATAACTGACAAAGCAACTCACCGTGACCCCAATGCCAGCACTAATTAAGGCCAGTCCAAGCACCAGACAGATGATGCCTCGCACACGGACAGAATTGTAACCAACTGATGACCTGTGAATGCAAGAAATCTTGGGAATGATAATGTAGCAGATCCTGAGTATACAAGGAAATTAACAGAAATATGTTCTGTTCACAATTATTTGTATAACATATGACTAGAGACAATTCACAAGCTAAAACATAAACCTAAGTCAGACAAGAATTAAGGTAAAAGGTACTGATGGTTTAAAAGACTGCACAACTTTCACAAAAATGTAATATGATTTCTTTCGGACCTATTCAAAACTATTAGGGATCTTTAGAAAAAAGTATTTGTGTTAACTCATTCTAATACCTTCATGCATAGATTGCTTAAGCTCAGTGCTTACAGAATGCCTTCACATGTGTGCTGTTATTTTTAAAAATTATCATTAATAAGAAATGTAAATAAAATCAACACACTAAATGAACCATTTCCAAACACAGTCATCTTCCTTAGACCATAAACAGAAATTACTTTTGTAAAAACTTTTTGTAATTTCCCATCCCATCCCCCCTTTTACTGCAAAAATGGCGTCAAGCAGAACTGTACACACCAAGTACTGCACAGTTAAAATAGCTTGTGACTTCTTAGACATGATAAGGTTTACCCAATGAAAATGAAAATCAAGAAGGCAGTAGAATCGACGAGCCTTCATTTTCAGGTAATTCATTAATTTGAAGATTTGATGAAAATTTTACAAATTCAGCAGAACTGGTACAAGCAGTACAAGGCTACTGGCAGAAAACTTTTTCAAAATTCCATATGACATTCTTCCTTCTGGACTTGCAAAACAGTACACTTTCAGCATGAATTTAGGTAGGAGCAGTTGGTTTCTGCTTATTTTGTATACTTCTTATGAATCTGTTATATTTTTTTAAGTAGTTTTCAAAAAATGGGTTATTTTTGTGAATTCCAGGGTAAGTAGCTCCAACACATCACTGCATTGCGAATGAGTTAACAGGGCTTCTGCTTATGCAAAAAAAATGCATACAGTACGCATTAATAGTTCGGAGGACCCCTTCAATTTTCGTCAATGGGGTCCCCTTCAAATTTGGGCAAAGAACAGGGACCCCTTAAAAATCTGAAGAAGGGGTCCCTGGGACCCCAAAGAATTTAGCCTTAGCAGAAGTCCTGAGTTAATGTTTTAATATATGTTTATTGTCAGGATCCTTTATCTCTGATGTCAAGAAGCTGCATCACCATCAATTTCTGCATCAATGATATATGATAACAAGTAAAGATGAAATATTAGCTCTACTATGTCAAATTTATTGTAGTTGCAGACCTATGCTCCACTGGGGGTGATTAGGAACAAGAAGAAGATGTCAAATTTATTATAAAATATCTGACATAAATGAGACTTCTCACCTAACCCTTTATTTTATCACACACATAAGGCCAGAACAATTTTGTATTTAGACCAGCCCCACCCTGCAATTAACCGACCAGATATTCGCATAGAACATCATAGAACAGTGCACAGAGTGGCAGAGGCAGCTTTATATTAACTTCGTAGATTTCCAGAAGGCTTTTGACAGCATCCATAGAGAGAGCCTTTGGCACATCCTGAGAGCATACGGAATACCAATGGAAATTGTACTGCTGATCAAAAGCTTCTATGCGAACTTTTCATGCTGTGTTGGAAACAGTGACATCTACTTTGAGGTCGGGACTGGAGTGAGACAGGGCTGCGTGATATCTTCCCTGCTCTTTAACCTTGTCATTGACTGGGTAACGCGCCATACAACGGAAGATGAACCAAGGGGCATACGATGGACACTCTCCACGAACTTAGAAGACCTAGACTTTGCCGACGACCTGGCCCTGCTGTCACACACCCACAGGCACATGCAGGAGAAGACGACTCGCCTGCACACTTTTGCGCAGCAGGTCGGACTGCACATCAGCCGGATAAAGACAGAAGTGATGACCCTGAACACCATCAATACAACACCGATCAGCATAGAGGGAGAAGACCTGCCGATGGTTGAAAGCTTCACCTACTTGGGCAGTGTGGTCACGCAAGATGGAGGAGCAGGCCGTGACATCCAGAGCAGACTGAGCAAAGGCAGGGGCATCTTTTGTAGCCTACGCAACATCTGGAAGTCGACACAGTACAGCATCAATACCAAGCTGAGAATTTACCAGAGTCTGGTCATGTCCACTCTACTGTATGGCTCGGAGTGCTGGCGAATGACTAACAGCGACCTCAACAAACTGTCAGTCTTCCACACCAAAAGCCTGCAAAGAATCCTGGGCATCTTCTGGCCAAGGACAATCTCCAACGAAGAACTACTTGCCCAGTGCGGGCAGGAGAGTATGGCCACCATCCTGATGAAGAAGCGATGGCGCTGGATTGGTCACGTCCTCCGAGGCGGGAGCAACTCCATCACAAAAACTGCCTTACACTGGACGCCAGAAGGAAAACGCAAGCGAGGCCGGCCCAAGATCACCTGGCGCCAAACTGTGGAGGCAGACATGAAGACCCTAAACCTCAGCTGGGGTACTGTGGGGAAGCTAGCCCAGGACAGGCAAAAGTGGAGGACCTTTGTCGCTGCCCTACGTGCCGACCAGCATAACGGGCAATAATCTAATCTAATCACCCTGCAATTGTACACAATTAGAAGCTTTCTTACATGATTTTAACATGTATAAATTAGTATCCTTTACCATTTGAAAAATAATTGTGCACTCTGACAAGTCTCTAATAATAGATGCTAATAAAAACATCAAATACAAGGATCATTACTTTCCTTTGATTAAACAATACGCATTAGAGAAAGCTTTAATAAAATATGAATATGGAAAAGATGGTAAATCCTCAGCTTTCAATTCTGTTCGTTAAGACAATAAGCAGACATATACAAATATTTCACAAAGCTTTGTAGTAATAGATCTTTGTAGCAGCAGCAGCTTTAAAATCAGCTACTTACACCTTTCTACAGTGAGGGCATCTGGCAAGTGCTCTTGCGACCACACTGAACTGCACACCAAGAAAAGGCCTATAGCTCAGCACTCACAACAGAACACTAAAATTTAATATTTCTAATCTTCTGGCATATAAAAATACTTATGGCACATCAAGTTATCAACACATCATCTAAACCATCTTCAAGCAGACATCTATGTAAGACTTTCTTAGATCCAAAGTGTTGAGGTGTCTGACAATACTGCCAAAAGTGTCAGATAAAAACCTTGGGACATTTGTCCTGTTGTTTCAGCAGACAGTACCTTGTATGTAAATCAATCGCACCTGGAAGTTACTAAACAGGTGGCATGTTGCATAACTGGCAACTAATCTGTCAGTATATATATGAATTTTTCTTCTCTGTTTAACATTTGTGCAGTCGTATCCTCTTCCACAGCACAGCAGCAGGTGTTACTTCCCCAGAGTTAGGCACAAAGGTTACCCACATCCCCACCCCACTTCAGCCATAGCTTCTGACACTCTCCCTTGTGAATAGAGCAGCCCTGCATGATGAGTTTAATAATAATAATATGCTTATTTATAAAGCACTTTTCCCCACCATTAAAGGTGGGCTCAAAGCACTTTACTAAAAAGAAAAACACAAACATAATAATAATGAATGCTGGTCTCAAAAACAATCACTGAAAACTAGCCAAATTCTAGCAGTAAGATCATCAGGATAATTTTACAATCACAGAGAAATCGCCAGATTGTTTTCAAGAACAGGAGACAGAGGCCGTTAGTGGAGGAAGACGTCTATTGTAAGAAATGACACAGCACAACCACTGAAGAAAAACCAACAGGCTGGTATCATCCCTAAGTCAAGATCCTCAAGTTGCACGGCTAATGTCCCCTGAACACCTGTGTTGTTGTTAGAGGTTGTTCTTCTCATGATCCAGTCCAAGGCGATTAGGAAGATTGTCGGCAAGACCATACAACCTTGCCTCACTCCAATCCTGTTGTGGATCACCTGGCATGTCGAGTCCTCATGCAGCTGCTAGATGATGGCAATGAACTTTGGTGGAAATACATAGTGCTGCGTCAACTTCTAGATGGTTTCCCTGTCTACAAAGTCAAAAGCCTTCTCAAAATCCACAAATGCCACCTCGCTGGCAACGGACAATTGCGTAATCCCGCACAAGTTGCTGCACTCGGTCAGGTTGTCTTTCTTGGGTAGCTTTCCTAGATAGCCAAGATTCCAGTCTGCTGGAGCTTGCTCCTGCTCCCAAATTTTCTGCAGCAGGGGGTGCAGCATTTCCTCTGTGGCTGTTGGGTCTGCCTTGAAATGCCATCTGGGTCTGCTGCCTTGCCACCATTCAAAGACTTGATGGCTTTGACGATTTCTGCCTTGGTTGGTGGGTTTGTGTTTACTTTGGTAATGTCCAAAAGGGTTGTTGGTGGTGGCTGGTTCAGGATTTCTTCAAAATGTTCTGCCCAGCAAAATCTTTGTTCTGCATCCTCAGTAATGGCGCTGCCATTCTTATTCTTTACCTGCCTGCATGCATTGGTGTTTTTCCTTCCTGACAGAATTTTTGTAATTTTGTATAGTCTCATTGTGGTATTTTGCCCAGCTGCTTGTTCTTCCCCTTCTGCCATTCTGTGTGCAAACTGGCCACACTCACACTGGACCCATCCTGTGGTCTCTGTCTCGCTGCTCAATGGAATCCAGGCAAGCATGGTACCTGCCATTCCGAGTGATCCACTCTCCTCTATGTTCTGGAGAAGTGTCTTGACCTCCCTAAGGCTGCTGGGATGTGCTGGATGAGTTGCTGGTTGCCTTCTTTGGCCAGGTGATTTGCAATCTCATTGTCTGGAAGGCCAACATGAACTGGAGCTCACCAGATATTTGTTGGTGCTGTTACTGACAGTGTGGACCACTGCGCATTGAGCGTATCTCTGTGATGCGGAAACTGGCACGTTATAAAACTACATCATCATCATCATCATCATCATCATCATCATCTTTAAGGCTCAGGATCCATTGTCAAGAGATTGGAGAGTTCCCTTGCTGCCTCTGAAGATGCAGCCTGGGATTCTTCCACTGACAGAAAGGAACTGCTGCTTCTGAAATCGTAAGGACTTATGCTTTGAAGCTGGAGCACGGCACTTCTCCCAAAGCTAGGATGGATATGGGTTCTCCATCTGTAAATGAGATAAAGATGCTGCTGGGTGGCTTTGTCTTCTGCTCCATGTATGCAGACATGAATCCAGACCTCGTCAAATGCACAGGTGACATCTTCTCTTGGAAAGAGTTCTCGATGTCTTAAAGTAGGACGGCAAACTGGTCTTCTGTGCTTATCGGAAGGTCATTGGCTTTGATAAAGTTGCTGTATAGGGTGTTGAGTTCAGAACTCCAGTTAGTACGGTAATCTTGCCATCTGCCTTTGATGATTGTTGTCTTTGATGACTCTAAATTTGAATTAGGGTTAGGGTTAAGATTGCATTGGTGAAGCTTTCAGTATCTTTGTTGGCATTATGGTCTGAAACTAAGTAGTTCTTTTGTTGGTCTCAGTAAACTTTTTTAAAAATAATTCCAGCTTCGCATTTTTTTTAAATAATTTCAGGTTGGTGGGAGTGTACAGTTGTTTGTCAGTACATTTAAAATGAAAGCAGAAAAATGTGCTTACGAGAAACATCTGATGGCAATACGCACACTTCACCTGCTGGGAGTTTGGTGACTGCACAGTTGATGTCAAATGCGGTGTGCCCACATTTATAACACGCTGACTGCAACACACATAAAAAATCTCAATTATTTTATTCTGATGAGCTTTATTTCTTAATGAGTACTTATTTTGGTGGTGAAGGATTATTATCTCCTGGTGCTTAACAAGCACAAAAATATTCTCTCATATATCTGTCTACACCTCTGCCCTTACAAATTAATTTGCGCGTGTATACAAAGATGTGCATAAATAAACATGTGTATACTGAACAAAACAAACAATTATGCTGAAGAATAAATCATTTCCATACCCTTTATTGCTAGCAATCACACTGTATGATGTTTTCTTTCATAGTAGGTCTTAGATAACAGAAACAGTGTTGCCAATCCTATAGCTATATTTGCAGCACTTTTAGTTCTAAAAGGTAATAGCTTATTAAAACTATTAAGGCAATTTTTAAGCATCTGCTCATAAATATCATGATCTTCTCAGCAAAGACATGAATGGGCACTGTTCTAACTTTGTGTTGATTCTTTTTAACTATAAGAAATGAAGCATTTAACTCTCTGATATCAGGCAGTCCTAAAGGGATGCATGATAATGCAACAAACTCACCAGTTTGGCCGTGGGCATGCTATGCGCTGGGCTGTGCTGCGACATACCAGAAGGCAGTTGCATGGACATCGTACATACTTCTTGCCTGGAGGTGGGGCTTTAATAGGCTGAGCAGGAAAAAGTGTGAGAAAATGTTGTTTGGAAACTATTTTGCTAATGTGCTGAACGCAATTAAAGGCTGAGGTTAGGGTTATTAATTTGACATACAAATAGGGCTTTTGTTTCAGATTTCTGCCCGAATCTGCCAACCTTAAAGGCTAAAGGATCAGCCAGTCAACTAGAAAATAGCACTAAAATAGTGAGAATGATGTGCTAAATTGTTTAAGTTAAAAAGTGTGGGTTTGAATAAGGTAGCTCTGGAACACAGCTCTAACCAGTTTATGAGGATGCATGTGTTTGCTTTCAGTTTCATTAGTGCAGTTGTCATACACAATACTGCCACCCTAGACTTGGAGATCATGCCATAAAATTTGGAACAAAATCATAGTCATAAAAAAGTAAACAAACAGGCAAACACTTGTCTGGTTATATTGAAAGTAGAATCTTTCTATAGGTCCTTGCAAACACATGAAGCCAATGCCTCATAGGTTCCTTGCTTTTTTGTTTGTTTTTAAGGTACAAGGCAACCAAGACAAGTCTGTTGACATCCTTAACTAAGCTCTGCCTGTCAACAGACAGCAAGCTTTCCATGCTTTTTGCAATGTTGCAAGCTATAAATCATGGTTATGATGGCCAGTTGCGAAAATGGTTAACAGTGTCCCAACATTGTTCAAAACTTTTAATGTGAAATAGGTACAACTGTATCATAAAATATCAGCAGCCTGTATTCCCTCATGAAAGAGTGTACAAAAATTCCAGCCTTCACAAACCTCCCTGGAGCTGTTTTAGAAACAATAGTTAAGAAAGTAATTCTTTATCAGCCCAAGAAAATCGGTGAAAATATTTAAAAAAATTAGAGTATCCATCATTTGTTTCATCCCTTGCCATTCCCTTTAACGACATTCTTTCTCCACCTATCTTACAGCATGGATTCTTCTTATGTTAGAGTACACCGAATAAAACTAGCATAAAAATAAAGCAATCTTAGTACTTTGCAAACACTGTGCTAATTAAACTGTCTGCTGAAGACAGAAGTGGTGAAAGCATTTTTGTGGATGAAAACATGCTTATGGTATAAGAATGTCAGTTATGAAAGATTTTTTTTTAAATCGAAAACGGTTAAGTGGCCCAGCATCAAACATACCTTTTTTAAACATTTATCTACCTTTTCAATTAATTTGAAGATTTAGATTTTCCAGCTACAGAAAAGTTGTCAGCTGCTTAATATTTATTTTGATCTAACTGTGCTAATTTTTGCCTTGATCTTCAGGTTTCGCTGGTCAGAATAAGATTTTTAAGGGCCAAATACATGTGCACAAGGCAAATTGTGGAAGGCCTAACTATATGAATCACCGTGGCTTCTTGACACACAGAACACTTGACCACATGTAAGTGCTGCTTGCCCTCAATGTTTATCATGGCTTGACACACACGACAGTTGATCATGGGTATGCCCCCCTGTGGGGTGGCTGTATATGGTGGGGGTAGTTCATCTGGTTCAACAGCTGGTACTGATGCTTCACTGCTTGGTGATGCTGCAATGACATTCAAACAAGTGCATCATTACTTACATAAAGTGATTTTTATATTCACAAGTAAGACTTTTCAACATTAGCTTACCTTCTGTAAGCAAACAATAGCTGAAAACACAACCAGCATAACCAAGAACTGTGTACGAAGTGTTCTTTTGTGGGGCTTCAGTATCACAAGACGTATTCAATTGCCTAGGCATCAAACAGCATAAGGTTTTCATTCCCTCCCACCATCACCCAACAAACAAAAGAGATGAAGACAGCAGATTTCAAAGACTTAACTATAGCCCAAAGTCTGTTAAGATTATAAACTACATGTACTGGTAAGTGGGAAGTCTTCAGTTAAATCCTAATGGTTCAAAAATCTATTATAATTATAAAGAAGCTAGCAGTAAGTAGGGACCCTAATGCAGTAACTGGAAGAAGGAAGGCTGTCACGACTTGGGCAGCTCAACAACACACTCGCACCAGACAAATGCACGTTCTTTCAACACACAATAAAACGATTGCCTGAGGGTGCCCACATCATGTTCATTTCGTTGTCAAGTGTCAAGTTGTCTTTATAGACTACAAGACAAATACTTATTCATAACAATTCGCCTCAACACAGCGCGCGTTCTAAAGGCTACACCTACGAACATCTAAACGATCTTTACATCCGGGGTACTCCCCACCGACCCATGATCAATCTCAACACATAGTCACATCTTACAAAGTATGAAGATTATACACTCCTCGCACTCTTTTCCTACTGTTTAGCAATATGGTTCCACTTCTAATGTTTCGGTTCAATTATCTGTCTTATAACCGCCCTAGCGACCATCGTGTACGTTACTCACGGTTCATCATCTCGATCGCTATTAGGGTGTCGCCCTCCACATCTCCTGCCCAACTATACAATCCTAATACATGTAACACAATACACTTCCTGTAGAAACCACCAGTTGATCCTTGCCCCGGGAAGTGGGTGGGCTAAGAGATTCTGTGGTCGCTGGGGGTAACTCGATATCGGCGGCTGACGACACGCGAAGGCCGTACAGTACACACTGGTCGTGTCGGTGAGGAGGTTACCGAGGTACTCCGCGGTGACGTCACGGAGATAACGGTGCTCCTAGCCCACTTACTGCTGGGTGTTGGACCAAAGGCGATCAAGGAATGGTCCTGGGAGGCGATTCTTCCTCATCCAGAATGACTCCAGTTCTTTCAGTCCATACAATTAAAACCTGTAACTCGAGGTTACACTATACTACTATTCTAAACGATATTCTCAAATCCACACATCTTCCTCTCATATGTTAGTGTTACCATCTTTAAAACCTACGTGAGTTCTATTACAATTCCATAAGCAATAACAGAAAAAGATGCCACACCTCGTCTAGCGGTCTAGGCGTCAGTACCGCGCCGCATCCAGCGTCAATGGTCACTATAGGTCTACTCTGTATTATCAGCTCGGGAGATTTGCATGTCGTGACCCAAGCACGTCTTCTTCCTTCGGTATTCCGGACCCAAGTACATTTTCTACCTCGTTCCCGACAAAAATCTACTGCTGAGCTGGGTTCACCAAACACTTCGTCTCACGGTTAACCCTTTCCCCTCCGACATTCTCATTCATTCTCCCATACATTCAACATACACCTGCAGTCCGTAAGTCGCAAAGGGGTTAAAATAATCTTTAAAAAAAAAAAAAATGGATGTGTTTAAGTGGATTGCTGTCTGCTAAGAGCAACGCATTGCCTCTTGCGAAGTGATCCGCTGTTAGTCTCGGCGAGCCTAAAAAAGAATGTGAATAAACCGGAAGCTTTGACGTCGAATGCCTTGTTTTAGCAGTTAACTGGAAAAAATCATCTGCCAGCTGTCCAGTAATACAAGTTCGTGAAAAAACGGTGGCACGGACACATATATTATGTGACACATGTATTTTGCTATGATGAAGAATGGAACAGGTGCATGAACCACTAGCTCTGACATGAATGTACAATACAATAATGCAAATCATCATTATCTATCCCTTCATCAGTACCAGCCAATCCTGAAGCAAGCTGGCCCATCCACAGAACTGGCCTGCTGTTGTCGGGGCGACGAGACTAGAGGCAGCAGCAGCCATGGCTTGCCATCTGGGTCAGTCCTGGGCAGTAGCAAGCATTTCTTGCATGGAGTAGTTAGTCCATTCCTTCATGTTCACCCCTAGTTTTTCTATAGTCTAACGTCGCAGTTCTTGCCCTCTACTGATCACTGGAAGAACATTTTCAAGAGATTGTCAAGCCAGGTGATATCGCTGAATCAGACCAGCTTGTGCCATTTCACTCTGGCAAGTAGGGTCTACGGAGGCCCCACAAGGGTGATTTGAACAAATTTGTTGGACTTGTATTCTTTGTAATAGATATGGAGTCTCCTTAAGCATTTTGTTTTGAATGCTTGGATCCTTCTTTCCATTTTGGTCAGCAAGAAAATGCAGTTTGATGGGGTGATGAAGGTGGTAAAGCTTACACATTTGCTTCCTATAGTCTGTTCAGCCTGTAGTTGGTAGTAAAGCTGATACATTTACTGTCCAACAGTCTGTACCTGTTGGTAAAGCTCACACACAGCATATGCTTGTTGGTAAAGCTTATACATTTGCTGTCCCATAGTCTGTATTTGTTGGTCATTGCAGCATTCCTGGTTTTTAAGTTGAAACATGAACACTGGCCCCAGGGAACCAGGCACATGGTGATAGTTAACTTTAATTCTCACTACCCATGTCAACATAAGTTGCAGGGAAACTCTACGTACAATACTCACACGTTGATCAGCTAGTTTACTATGCAGGTCATGAGCCCCCACCCCTGCTGTTTCCTGAACACAACATTTGATGTAACATCTAAAACTAACAGATTTATTTAACATAGAAAAAACATGCAAATACATACAATAAAATGCTCGTCTAGGGAGAGCCCCAGTGTTTTCAGTGCTAAGCATACTTCCACTATTCTAGTGCTGTTACCTCTCTCTAAGCAACCATTCACTCTCTAAGGTGACCAGACGTCCCGCTTTAGGCGGGACAGTCCCGATTTTGACCTCGTGTCCCGCCTGAATATCGGGCGGGACCCCCAATGTCCCGCTTTCTGGCTTTCTGGCAAGTCCATCAAATGTCCCGATTGTCTTTAAAAATCACTTTTTTCGGCGTTTTTTGACGGTGACGACACCATCATCAGCACGCGTCCCGCTTTCGCCCCCGAAACGTCTGGTCACCTTACACTCTCACATGCGCATAACTTAGCTCTGATGTTAATCTGTTCTTGTATAAGAGGGTCAACAGCAGTAGTTTGGTGGCAACCAATAGTCCAGCCAGCAGTCACAGCACTTTGATGACTTTCCCTCAAAAGTGTGTTTCCACTCAATCTGCCAACCATGTCAGAGTCGAGCCTTGTCCCTATCCAAGGGCATACACAGTGTCTTCGAAAAATTATATGCCACTTACAGCTGCTAAACAAACAGGACCTTTATGCAAAGTTCTCTGGTTTTTTGGAGTGTGGGAGAATCTAACAGACGTTCTCCTCCTTTGAGAACGATGACTACTGGTGGCCCTGACATCAAATGTCTACCTCTCACAGATAGTGCAAGTCCTGGTCACATAGCCCTTTACTTTCCACGGCGACAGCATGCAGTTCTGACAGTTTCTTGTCACTGACTCGCCCCCTTGCTCAAGGTTCTCTAACCCAAGAGTCCTTCCTCCCGAGTCTTGCCCTCTTGGCTTAAGACTAGGTCTTGAGGTAAAAGTGAAGTTGGCCTTAGAGATGCTGAAGTTGCTTTGACTGCTGACCAGTTGCTCTAATGTCGTGGCGAGAAGTGTCCTGCTGGTTCTCTGTTTCCTATTTTACTTTGCACATTCGCAACAACACATCTGAGGAATGCCATTGGTCACTCACTCATCAACCAATCAAGTAGCCAAACTTAACAAGAGAATGACCCCCCCCCCCTAATGACACTCTGCTCCACCTGCTGTGGCATGGTGGACAGGTGACTAACCCCCACTCCCCGTCAACCTGGCCTTACAATTGACTGGCTGCGCTTGGCTTACTATAACCACTTAGGGCTGTCTCCCACCTATAACACCTCTGTGCTCATGCCTCATACTACACCTCTACACTGGCACATATATCCCCCCTTTCTTATGTAATAGGTCTCTGGCTAGTAAACAACCCACCCTAGACCATAATTGGGGCAATTGTTACTTCCCCATTAAGATTACCACATGACATTGGTAAAGCTTATACACAGCATGCAATTTGTGGTAAAGTTTATAGATTTGCTATCCACTAGTCTGTTCACCTGGTACTTTCACAGGCCCCAGTTATCTGCCTAATGCTCTTTGTACCACCTCATTGGTAATGTGGTCTTTCTACATGGATACTAATGGTAATTTCATTACCAAATCTGGTATCTTAACTACAGTGTCACATCAATATTGGGACTTTACAGGCATGATGGACAACTATATATAAAGATAACTATCAACTCAAAATCGGTTAAGCATATTCTGGGGTAGTTTACCTGAAAAGCAAACGTTGCCAAGATCTATACACATTAATGTACTAGTATAAAGATTATGTACATATAAGTTCTCACTGAATGTTTTAGCTCAGTTTTTTTTTCACAAGTTGTTTTAAGTTGTTTCCTGACATGAAGCCGGCAGCAAACCTTTAATGAAATCAGACTGTCCTCATCATGTTACTATGTTTACAGTTTTGTGTTTATAGTTCGCAAGAAATCAACAAGAAATGGCAGCGCTTTGCCCATGTCATCGTTCAAGATTTTCACCATTTTTTTTCTTTGCAATTCACTATTGCAAATTTCTCCTTGTATTTTACTCACCATAACTATCACTTGTAGGAGAATATGGAGGTGGAGCAGCTGAACTAGTTATCCCAGCCAGCAATGGTGTCCTCTCTTCCTCATCCGCCATCTTTCGTTACCCAATTGATCATGTGACCACGAGGACAGTCACATGACCTGATAACATTTACGTGTTGCGCTATTATTTGGCACTACACCAATATTACTATTAATAATAAGTTTTTATAAGAAAAAGTAGTGTTTTATATAGAAAGATAAAGACCTCAACAAGAAAATACTGCAATAACTAAATCTGTATGCTATCTTATGATAGCACACTAAGCAAAGGTAAGTTCAATCTCATGGTTAAATAAAGGGCAAGCGTTTCGGTTTCTCGAGAAATAAAGTGGCATATAGACTCCGTGGATGTTGCTTTATCCATTGGGTAAAGAGGTCTGGATAGAGGTGTTTTCCTTGATTTCCACATCCGACAATTTTTCTCATTTCTTCCCATCCCACTTCTCTCTCTTGCTTGATGAATACGGCCCCAGATTACACATTCAAAATCTAGTTACTAACACCTAAAGGTATGTCTCATTTGTTATCTCGTTTGCTCAGTGAGGTGATAAGCATTTGTCTTATCATAAATTATGCAGGTTTGTTTTTTAGCTGTTGGCGTATAGAGCAGTTTCAACACAATCAAATCTAATAAAACAATCACAAGCAGCCGACGATTGCACACATTTATCGACTCCGTCGTAAAAGAGTTCCAAACTGCCGCAAGACCTCCGATACCCGGATGTTTATATGGCAGGCTTGCAGTTACAGCGAAAAGTCGGCTTAGGAAGCATAAAACAGTCGGTGAAATTGCATTGATATTTTAGATCAGTCGTCCAGAAATATAGAATTAGTGTGGATAAAGATAATATCTTATTTTAATCTATTCAGCTTTATTTTTATCAAGCTGTGTACATCAAAATGTTACACGTGAATGTCGTCTGCTGTTCATTAAATGCTACATGACACACCATTCTACGTCCGTGGTTCGATCGGAAGTGAGGAAAGAGCGTATACTAGTTGGGGATACGAAGACCCACATGACTTGTTTTCATTTGGCATAATTTTAAAAGCCTGCAAGTATTGGTAAAAATGGATGGAGTTCAAGGAATGCTTTACAGCATCATTAAACTACCTTCTCCAAGAAACTGAGCTTGACTATTTGTGAAAGTAATGTTGAAGTTCTACAGTGATTATGGATTTACCCGAAGAGTTAGAAAATGGAAGGATGAAGCAGGTTGTTTGCTGTTCAGTTTCAGGATGTGAACAAATGACTGATGATCCATCAGCTGCAAAGAAAATAGTTGATCCTCAGACTAATTTTTTTGTTAGCTCCCATCATGATATGATGTCACTTGCCTTTTTTCAGGGTCTTATTTTTGGAAAAGTTTTGAGTGTGTTGTTGACTCACTTTTCTAGTGTATTGCATCAGAGTTACAAGAATAATGCATTCAACTTAAAGGCTGTAGAGAGATTTGCTGAGACCGAAGAGAGTTCACCAGATTGTGTATCAGAAGTCATATGCCTAAACACTCAAAAGACATCTCAGCTCTTACAACAGACAGTGATTAAGAAGTTGCCACAGATAATCTCTCTAGAACAGCCCCGCAACACATTTTACTTTCCACTACAGTCTGGTTTTTCAAAGGCAGTATGTGCAGAAACCAAGAGCTCAGAACGTTCAGCATTGTATTCACTGAGATCTGTCTCGAAATCTTTCCCTGAAAAAAAGAAAACAGGTTTATCATGCAAGACCAAGATTTCCAAGCATTCAAAAACAATGCTTGCAAGCTCAGCTGCCACCAAACCAAATAATTGTGTAAAAAGATTAAGAGGAAGTGTCCAGCAACAGAATATCAAATGCCGTTCAAGAGGAAGTCATCATGCACTAAGAGAGAGCAGTCCTTGTGAAGTGTTATCTAACTCAGTCAGTTCTGAGGATGCAAATGTGCAAGAAGAGCTCAAGCTACAAAGAAAGAAGAATTTTTCATGCAAAGAGTGTCAGAAGACTTACACATCGGTCAGTTACCTGATAGAGCATAACAGGAAATGGCACAAAGAAAAGCTAACAGTGTCATGCAAGATCTGTTCCAAACAGTTCAGCTCATGGACAGGCAAGACATTACACATGCGAATGAAGCACAAAGTTGAGAAGCCACATGAGTGTGAATTCTGTGGTGAGACCTTCTCATGTCACAAGGAATATAATGCACATAAGGCACATGCCCACAATGCCCAGAATGTTGTGTGCCATATATGTGGAAAGAAATTCAAGTTTAGAGGGGCTCTTAGACCTCACCTGGATGCACACTTTGGCATTAAGCGCTATTTCTGTGAAGAATGTGGCAAAGGGTTTGTTCGAGTGACATCATTGTATGCTCATAAAACTGTTGAACACTCTAAGATAGAAGAGAAAATTTTTAATTGCAGCATGTGTGCCAAATCATTCTCTGCTAAGTGGGTGCTCAATCATCATTTATTTGACCGCCATCAAGCTGGTCCTTATGCGCTATCACTGGTGAGAGATGTTACTACAGCAGACAGTGCAGACTGCCAGGTGTGCCGTAATCTGTCACAGGGTTCTGCAGAATCCAGTGCCACAAACCAATGCCCACAACATAGCTCAAAGCTCATGTTTCCATGTAATTTGTGCAGTGCTTCATTTAAGACACCAAATGGCTTAAAGGTTCACCTCAAACTACATACAGGCATCAAAGCTTTCTCTTGCTCATCATGTGGTAAAAGATTCACCACCAGAGAGTATCTGAAGGTTCACATGATGCAACACCAAGAGCCAAAGTTTGAATGTGATATTTGTTGCAGGAAATTTACATACAAGTCCAACATGCAAAAACATCTTTCTGTTCATTCAACTGCAAAGCCATTCCAGTGTGATGTATGTAACAAAACCTTTAAGTTGAAAAGTGCCCTTACCACTCATATGAGGGGCCACAGGCCAGAACTAGCATTTACCTGTAATATCTGTGGGAAGGGACTGACTCGTTCACTGCACCTGAGGAACCACATAAAGAAAATGCACCCAGACACAGTGTTAGATGGCTGAAGCAATGTTGTAAAATTGTTTCTGAACAATAGAACTGGAAGTGCTTTCTTCTGTGATCTACAAAAACACTGAAGCGTTGCCAAGTATGATAAATGTGTTTTAATTATGTCATTTGTGTGAAGTTGAAAGCATACTTTTTATGAATGGTTCATTAACCCAACTAAGGAAAACATGAGGGAAAGTTTTGTAACATTTTCTAGAGTTAGTCTATGTACGCATTTTTATATTAAAAAAAGGGGCATTTTGTAGAAAAAAATAGGGAGGGGACGGGGAATAGTTTTTAAAAAGTCTTTTGCTCCCAGTTCTCTCAAAATTACAGCTGAATCCAGATAAGATGAGAATCAACAGCAAGTAGGAACTTCCAATCCAACTTTAAGGAGAGAATATCCTGGAAACAGATCGCTTTGTGTATCTAGGGAGCATTATCAACAAGGACAGTAAAGTGGATGATGACATCAGAAACCACATCAACAAGGCCAGGCATCCTTTAAACAGCCTATGCCCCATCTGGAACTCCAGAGCATTATCCTTCAACAGTAAGACCCGCATCTTCAATGTGAAGGAGTCATACTGTATGGTTCTGACACCTGGAGAGTGACAAACACCATCAACAACAAGCTCCAGACCTATACCAACCGATGCCTATGCCATATTCTGGGAATAAGGTGGCCTGAAAAGATCTCCAACAGCAGCCTGTGGCAAAGTACCAACCAGAATGCCACTAGCCAAGACATCAAAAAACGCAGTTGGGGCTGGATAGGACACACCCTGTACTAACCAGCTGACACCATTGATAGGCTGGCACTTAACTGGAACCCTCAGGGGAAGAGAGTTGGGAGACCAAAGCAGACTTGGAAAAGAACAGTAGAAAGTGAGGCAAAGGACATCGGAACCACCTGGGCCCACCTGAGGGATGCTGCCCAAAACCGGGTCCGCTGACAAGGTGTTGTTGCAGTCCTGTGCTCCTCAAGGAGTAACAAGGAATAAACTAAACCAGATAAGAGAAATGAGTGGAAATTTTGTATACATTAAAATTTTAAGTTTTTTCATCTTTTACAAAAAGAGGATAATCGTCAAATTTGTTATGAATGAGTTGCTTTAAGCAAGACTGTTCCATAGAGATACAGTTGTATATCTTACATGATTATTATTGAATGGATGTATTCATATCTCTGTGTGTACATGTGTG
This sequence comes from Pomacea canaliculata, assembly GCF_003073045.1. Taxonomy (NCBI): domain Eukaryota; kingdom Metazoa; phylum Mollusca; class Gastropoda; order Architaenioglossa; family Ampullariidae; genus Pomacea; species Pomacea canaliculata. The sequence continues at coordinate 235,830 of NC_037601.1, forward strand.
CGCATGCATGTTTACTTGTCCTCATGTATGTTTGCAGGTAATCATTTACAGTACAGTTTCAAAAAGTATAGTCTGCTGTGTTTTTAAGACTAATAGTTATTATGAAACATTATGTAAATTTTTTGTTTTTGCTGAGAAATAATACCCTGTGTTCCTATTATTGTCTAAAAAGTGAGTGATGTCGGTGCTGCCTGTGCACATCCATGTACATATGTAAAGTTTGCATAATACAGTTATTGCCATAGTGATGTCTTGTTATCACATTAGTAGGAATCTCTTATCGAAAGTCTTTCAAGTACAGCCTAGGTCACTGTCTCATGCTGCGTCCCTACAGCCAACCAGCACTAGAGACTGTTGTAGTTTGATGAAACAGTATTTATTAAACATGAACAAAATGGCGCTACCGGACAGCTCAAACACAAAAGTGAACTGACTACATAAAACCCCGGATGTACCCTCACTGGATACCTCTTATCACAACAGTCACCAAAATAATGAAAATAGGATCAGCGATATTCTGATGAAGGCTTTAATAAAATAGAGTGTTTTTGCAATTATATTTAGTATTTGTTTTTAGTTCTAGAATTGTATATGACTTGATTTTCTGCCACAACATTGTTTGTGGTGTGCTATACCTCTGTCACATAAGATAAACTATATACTTTTGTGTCATTACTGCTGTTGTGCTTGCTTTATTTCTTTAATTAAAGGGATATAGACAATGAACTCACACTGACAATATACACTGGTGTGTATTTATAAAATTCACAGGTCATTGAAGCAAATATGTCTACCTGTATGCGTTCAGCGCTACTCATAAACAGAAATAAACCACATAAATTTCAGTATCACAAGGTTCTTGTCACATTTACTATTCTGCTGACTACAGAGGAGAAAGATCCATTAATAATAATAGAGGTGATTTCTATAGCGCCATTGCCATTATTAAACAGCAACCTGAATGGTTTGCGTTTGTTTTTTTGTTTTTTTTAAGATATCGGTAGATATAGGTGATATAAACCTGTAAAGTTCAGCCCCACAAACCCATCCGTTAATTATCCGCTACGATATGAATTGTCACTCTGATTGGTGTTGACGGCTAGCAATGTTGTGAATGGTGTACCAACGTGACGAAGTACACAGTTAGCGTGACGTAGTACACTGTTAGCGGCGCTCGTTGAGCACAGGTACTTTGCTAGCGGATAATTAATTAGCGGATGAGTGTTTAAGGCAGGCTCAGTGCGCGTGACAAAAACAAGATACAATAATGCTAACTACTAAAGGCACGACTAGCATTGCTTTTCACCTTGCGGAAGCAAGACGCAATGTGGGCGAGGCCGCCTGTGCCACACCCCTGTGGGCGTTGGTAGCGGTTCACTTTACGCATGAGTGAACACAGAGTGATTACGCCTCTGTGCATTCCACAAGGCCGCTGACTTCAATCCTGCTGACGACAGTGGCATTGTGCTCACCATCGTGCAAGCTCTGTTAACAATGATATAAGTTATAACAGATATTTGATGCCGTCGGCAGCACGGAGTACGACTAACTGTCGCCCTGTGACGTCACATGAAGTAAGACGGTCGGCGGTTGGCCCTCAACCTGACCTCCGGTGACGTCACAGCACGAGAGTTCACCGTGTGCAACACAACTGTCAGCGTCGTCAGTCATGGTGGGAGATGTTTGCCAGTCCCTACACATACTTGTGACCACTTACTGGACTGTACATCGTTCTCCGAGATGACTTCGCCCCACAAGACTGTTGTGGCCGCGGCCACCACCGACGATCGACATGTGCGAAAGGTAGGAATGGTGGCGTCAGTATTCCACGAGCTATGCCGGGAATGCCAGCCTAAGTGTTGACGGCTTGTTCCTCCACAAGTCAGACCTCTCGCTGCGAGCTGTAGGGAGGTGGTTGGGGGAAAAGAGAGTTTTTAGGATGGAGTGATGCCTGTGTACCCCATCCTTGTTCATATCTGACCTTTATATCATTAAAGTTCAGAGCGTAGTTACTTTTGTCGAGGTTTGAAGTCTCAAATCGTCAAAGGCCCGTGGGGTACAAGCGATAGCCGACAAGTTGGTGTTTTCTACATGGGGCATTAGTGTGCCTTGTTACGGTTTGTGTGCCAATAAAACCACAACAAAAGTATTGGACACTGGTCACAGGTCACGCCCTTACATCTGCTCATCTGGATACATGTTTTATGTGCGGCCTACAGACCGCTCTGTATGTATAGGTTAGGTACTTTCCAGTGAAGTAAGGAAGAGCTCGGTGCCCGTTTGTTCATATGCCGACACAATTTTGAATGGGAAAAGTATGATTTAGTATTTACAATTATTGTGATTCCAAACAACAACAACACATTTAAGTTCAAAAGATATATTAGTAACAACTGGGTATTCTCCTTCAATGTAAGGTTAGATTAGGACAGTAAGTGCCGCAGTGGCTAAAGCGCCTGTCACCATGTCTGGGAGAATCGAGTGTCGTGGGTTTGTTTGTATCTCTATTCTGACATATACCTGTCTCTGAATGTGACACCTGTTTACATGACTGACTCTCAGTGATTTTCTTGGGGTACTATAATATTAACCTCCTTGTGTGTGAGTGAGAGAGACTGAATAATTAGCTATGATTTGAATGATGGTGAGTAAATTTGTAAGACGCATTTAATGTATACTGATAAGTGTGTGCTAGTGCGACTAAATGTATGCTCATTGAATCTCCCATTGTTGGTAGGATAAGGTGCTCTATAAATCAACATTTATTATCTGCTTTTATCAGCAAGTGAGAAGTAGCTGTTAGGCTTTACTACAGAATGCCACAATTTAAATGCAGAGGTATGCAAATGCTGATGAGGTATGTCAAAGTCAACACATGGTATTGTCAATAATACTATGCAAGAGTTTTCAGTCTGGAGAGTTGCATGACTCTTGTGATAAGACTTTCTCAGGGTTGATTTTATACATAAAATTGACTATTCTTTATTTTGTAAAGAATTGTTTTTATTTTGAAATGAAGTTAAGTGCATACCAATGCTCAGACGACTTATATTTGCATCTTTTAATCAGGGCATGGAGATATGTGGTTAATGTTGATATTCTTGTACATAGCTATCACAAATAACTGGTCCAGGTGCATTTTCCAGTCAATATTAAGAGTGTAGTTCCTTCAGACAGAAGTATATGTGTGTTTTGTTTGGTCCATTGTCAAGTGCTGATCACAACTGGTGAAACATGACCTAAGCTCTTAATTCTAATCTTTTGTTTACAGACACATGTGCATCTCTCCCTGTCTCTGTCTCACAAACACACACACGATCTATCTTGTGCATATTAGTATGGGCATACAAAATTTCCACATTTATGCATGTGTGGAAACAGCTTTAGGAGGATGTTGGATACTGTCAGTTTGTAATTTTTTTTATGAAGTTTTTGTTTGATATCAATGTGTTCAATTCACTTATTTCAATAAAAGCTACAGGCTTACAGTACACTGGTCAACACATTTTTACAAAAGTTGTGTTACTGAAATAAAATTAGTCATTTGCTATCAGTTTTTATGTACTCAACATGAATATGATAGTCAAAATGCAAGATTGGCTCTAGTTTTTTTGTCAAATGCAAAAAATTATTGTATACATCATGAAATGCATGCTCATAGTAATTGACCTCTGGCTAATACCTGTAAAAAAATCTAGTCATGGACTACGTCTTAGATTTCTTTGCCTGTCTCTTGTACAGCTGTTCGGAAGCATCTCTGGGGAGTCTCCAACAGTAGTCAGCCAGCATGGTAGTGAAAAATTTTTCCTGCTATCTTTTTTCCGTTGTTTTAATATCTTGATGAAAATGTTCACCATGTTTGTCATTAACCATACCACAAGTTGTCGGGAAAGAAATCCAGATGGGAATGAAGGAAGTGGATCTTTAGAGACATTCCCGAGAAAGTTAATAGACACTAGGCACAGCCTAAAGACGCAGTTTTAAATAGTCTCATTCTTTTGGGTCATGAGTAAAGCAGCCATGAGGCCTTCAGTATACTTCAACAGAATACCAGATTACCTTCCTTTCTGAAGAAAGGCACCAACTGTCGATATGAAGTAATTGTGACATCTTTATCTACAAGATTCCGTTGCTAGAGTCTTGAACCTAGCCAGTCTGCCTTGTTCTTGTTCTTGGATAAGTCCAAATAACAAACCAGGCCATTTAGTTCTTCCTGGACTATTCTGCATGGGGTTGATGAGGCATCACAGTGAAAATCTGGACCACTGCATGTTGACTGACCAGGAAAAGAACAGGTTGGCTTACCCTCGTCCTCATCAGCAAAATCAAGAGAATATTCTGCTGAAGGTTCTCTAATAGGAATCCCTTACCATGTGGAACTGGTCTCAATGCAGACCGCAATGTTGGGGTAGACTATTCTTGACTATTCTTTTGCTTCATTATCCTGACTGGAAAGAGGAGAAATCAAGCAAAAGTAACAGTCATTTGTGTGGTTGCTAGGCTCTCTCCACACCACAGGGACTGCAAATGGCATTGATGGTCTTTTGCCATTCACCCACTGTGAAAGCTGTGTGTCACATGTAGCACAGCATATATGCAGGGCCCAAGGCTTGTCTTGGTTGCCAGTCTTGCATCGAAGTAAAGATGATTTGCATTCTTCACTTGAGAAGTGATGCTTTTCTTCTGGTTGGCAAATGTCACTTCCCCACAAATACAACAAAAATTGTCCCCGGTATTAACGCACTTTGGATGTAATAGTGTTGTGTATTGTAACTAAATGAATAGAATAATAATAGTTTTATGTAACAATAGCTTACACTGCATCCCACAAAGTCTGAAATAGTTTAAATGCTAAACCTTTTTGACAGGGCTACATAGTACACTGCTGACTGACGTCAGCTTACTTCAGCAGCCGCCTGGCAGTAGTGCTGCATTGGATCAGAAAATGATGCAATAAACTCTGGATGACGTGTGCATGACTGTATTATGCAATGTGATGCAATATTACGCCATTCTAGGTTTATTTAGAATGTTTCTACAGTCCTACTGGATACATTTACACGGTGAGAGGTAGACAATGAACTACATCAAATATCTTCAAAACGAGAGCCAATAAAAATGTTCATGGTCATAGTTGTGTTCAGCACACCAAGATACTACAGATAAGGACTTTTTTAAGTCAGTAATAATTTCAGTGTTTACAAGCGTAATCACAATCAGAACTATCCAATGGCAATCTACCTTAGTTGGTCATGGTGGCTACTATTTATTAATACTAATAATAAGAGCATATCTTGTGGGTGCACATGTGTGTGAGGTTTGGGTTAGCCATGTGAGCATGTGTGGGAGGTTTGGGTTAGATGGGAGTGTGTGAAAGTTTGCCACAGATGTCTTTCAAATATGCCCTTTGAACACAGTTTCTAGAGCATCTGGAGTTTTAGGCTAGAACTTTCTGTCTGGCTGCTGTTGCATATTATTTTTAACTTTCATTGTTTTTATTTGTTGTACTATTTCTACTGTTCATATTGTTCATGTACAATTTGTACTGTCCATATTGTTCATATACTTGATCAGTGTACACTAGTTGACACTACTTTTATGGTAGAGAATTACAAATGTACATTTATTATTATAGCTTATCTGCCTATAAGTATTTATACAGGGTTCCCATGTCCTTACAAGGTCCTTACAAGTCCTTACATATTGAATTTTTGCCGTAAGGCTTTATAAGTCCTTATATTTGCCATGCGGTCCTTACAAATTGTCACACAGGTCCTTGCATTTTCTCTGTGATCCTTACAAGTCCTTATATCGATAAAATATTACCACAAATTTATTTTCGGAGTCGACTTTGGCGCAAAATACCGACGATTTTTCGCCGCATGTTTGGTCTACACATCTGTACAACACTAGTTGCCCTTCCGTATTCGCAAAAAACACTATTTTTTCAAAAGGTCTTTAGAAACTTACTCTTTCTTGAACCTTGATCTTCTAGTACTACTGTGCATAGCTCTATTTCTCTCTCTTTTCCCGTTAGAGTGTGTGTGCGAGAGAGAGACACATGAACTGACTTTTGTATTACACCAAAGAATGGCTTTCAGGTTTTGCAATTATTATTACTTAGATTTCTAGAAAACTTGGAACATTAACGGTGTATGTTATCAGCGCGCTAAGGACACTTTTTAAGTTATCTAATCTAAATGTGGAAGACAGGCATCAAAATTAACTCTTTGATTATTTATTACTAGAAATACATGTATTTGAGAACATAGAGAAGACCACAGATTCATAAATAATACATCTTTCCGACCACACAAGAGAAAAACTTAAGCATTGATGACTGTCACTTAGGTCCTTACGAATGCATGAAAGGTCCTTATAAGGTCCTTACTTGGCACCATCCCTGTCCCTGGGAACCCTGTTATAACTTTATATATATATATATTTGTGTTTTATTTCAATTTCTTTCAAAAGAAACTGTTTTCACAAAGTAGATTCAGTTACCTGACTTCACCATACATAGTTGTTAAGGTTCTGCTGGCTTGTAGCACTGTTGAGGCTGATGTCTTTCTTACCTCTCCCACAACCCTCTTGGTAATGCAGAGATAAAGCCTGCTGCCCTTGTCCCAGCCCCTGCCTTAAACCCTCCTGCCCCACTTTAGAACAGTTGCATGCCTTTTAAGCTGAAGCATCATTCCCCTTGCGATAACTGAAAATATCCTCTTGTGCCTGTAAAAAAAATGAGGGGAGCCCCTTTGTCCTTACAAATACGTGTGTGGCCCAGTTTGAAATCTTTGTTCATCTCTTGGTACTTATGTCCATTTGTTTTAATATAACATTTATTTGCATATGTACATGTAGTCTGTAACATGTATTTTTGTATGTGTAATGTTTATTTGTATGTGTACATGTAGTCAATGAAGAGTGACTGACTTGTGCTCAGCAGTGGCACAGGCAGCATTATTCACTGGGTACATCAACAGGAAGCATGTGTTACAAAGTATTTTGATAAAATTTTATGATATCCAGTACAGAAGAAATACTAAAGCTCAGGTGTTTTGGTCACAGTCAGGGTTAAACACTTGCTGTCCAAAATGGCATCTATAATGCTCATGCATACAGAGTTCTTTCCCTTTTCTCCCTGCCTTTTTTTTTTCAATAGTGTCTTGAAGTAGCTATTACAATATCTGCATTGTCATGTTTCTCTCATCTGTTTCTTTGTTATAGCTTGCACAGTAATTATACTCATATTAACACCAGAGCATTCATGCTGTTGGCTGTCTGGTATAATTTTCATTCTATAAATGAGATGGGGCAAGAATTTTATATCATACAGAGCCACAAACCATGCAAGGGAACTCAAAAAAGATTTAGTGTCATAAATTGGAAAACATAAACATGTGGGGTATTTTGGTGGCTGGAGGTCTCAGCACATAAGACAGTTGTTAATAAAACTGGCATATAAAAAAAAAAATATTTCATCATTACTGATAATCAAATATCAAATTTACATGCGTAAAAGCATGAGACTATTAAAGCAGTTTTTTGACATCAGGAATGAATATTACAGGCACATTGGTGCAAGGCATTCTCTTTTTTTTTTTTTTTTTAACTGGTTGATAAAATGCCAGGTAATACTCATTGATATGTTCACGGGTTGCAGGAAAAGGGGAGATATCTGAAGTGAAATCCCAACAATTTGAACTTACAGTCTGAAAAATCTTATGAATAATAAACAGTGAAGTAAGGTAAAGGTTATCTCAAACTTTTTCAGTCATTGGGGATGAAGATGTTAACACTTTTCTTGAGGCCGATTTTTACAGATTTGGACACCAGTGGTTTAACCACTAAAATAATGCAGCTATCCAGTTCTCACACTGAGGGTTTGGGTGGATTGCTGATAAAAAGTTAAGAATATGATCCTAAGTGGTAAGGCACATCAAATTTAGACACAAAAACACTTTGAATGGTTCAGGTCAGGATTAAAGGATAACATAAATCTACAAATCAGCCAAATTGTATTGCTTGTTGAAAGCATATGATGTAGACTAATCTACAGAAATTAGAACAGAGGCTTCCATTCAATTTTAACCTTGAAAGTAATATAAAATGGGGTATCCTTATCCACTTATGAAAATGATTATTTCTTTCAGTCAGTTCTAGGTACTGTAGGTAGAAAAGTTACTCTTGTTACTAATCTACAATTTCTGGCTGTTGTATTCACTGGCTTTAGAGTGAATGTTCTACAGCTGCTATCATCACCACCACTAGTACCTTCGTTATCTAAATATTGATGGTGTGATTAGTACAGCTATAGCAGGTCACACTTTTGTCTCTGAAACACTGAGTTGTGAAGTGTTACAAATCTCATCATGAGGACAAGGTGGAGCTACATGGAACATGCTGATAACCCAGGCTGCTGTTAACAAGCAGTGGTCATGTCACAGCATACACATGTGCTGAGGTCACATGCATGCACATGAAACTGAGGGCAACAACTGCATGTTGCACACATTAGATAAGGACATAGTGCAAGTGTAAGGTATATTGGAACATGATCTATAAATCCACGAGGGATATTGGTGTAATAAATCATGTCAGGACAAGTGAGACTTGCTTAAGAGAGTTTTTAGTTTCTGAATTGATATATTAAACTGGCTTTAGTTGATATATGAAAGTGATATATAGTTGATATATGAAATTGTAAAACTGCAAATATCATATAGAACACAAAATGATATATTGCAAGTGACAAATACAAGGTGTACTTTTCTGGCATCTCACTATGTTTGTTCAGCCTTCAGGCACAGGTATTGACATCAGACAGAGCATTGCTTTTTTGTTCTGCAGGGGTCAGATCCGCTTGTGCAGACTGCCCGAGGCAAGTTACAGTCTCGACGTGCCAAACTGAATGAACAAATCAATAAGGAACTACGCATGAGAACAGGTGCTGAAAATCTTTTCAGGTAAGCATGAGCAGCATTTAGGCAATGATTGCTACAATTGAGGCATGCATTTAACTGGACACTTAGTTATGCCTTATTGTCATACAATTAACTTTACAGTAGCGGTTGTGATGGCGTGTATTTGCTAATGCTGATTGCTTGTTTTCAGTGACTTTTTTGTTTTTGGTCAAAGCCTATGTCGTTTAGAATATTTCTATCATTTCAATACAAGTTGTGAGAGCATATCTACATTCCTAAAATTTCCATTAACTGCCAAACACTCAATGAAAGATGTTGTATTTAGAAGAATGAACATTAGAAATCTTACCTGCATTTTGGAAAATGGTCAAAGCTTATTTTTTGCAACATCCAAAAAGTTGGCATACAGTTATGGCAACATCTCATTACTATGTGCTATATATATATACACACACTATATGCTATATACACTATTTACAATATATACAGTACTATATGCTATATATAAGCACACTTCCATGTGCTATACATATACACTACTGTATGCCCTCGCTCTATGCTTAGACCTCTCACATTGCCCCAGAAATATCAGAAGTTAATATTTACACCAGTTTTTCCATGCCTTAAAAAAACCCCAAGTTATTGCAATGTGGTGTCAGAGTTTGTTATCAGCACTTGAATTCACTGTCATGTTTTGATATGGCCAGGCCTTTACTTCCCTTTGTTGAGTGTGAAAGTGCTGGCACAGTTTGACTTTTTTTTTCTGAAATTGATTGGGTAGTAGGGAAAAGCAGCAATAACAGAGGTGCACCAAGTGAAATGTCAGACATGACAGTTTGTGTAACTGAAGAATAGTAGAATAACATACTGCTGAGCAAGGGACCACCAGGTATTGTAACATCCTTGTTCTGTTGTGTGTGATTGCTAACACAGAAATAGAAGGTTTGGGTAATACAGTGATTATATGATCATTCAGACAACCTGATCTCTTTCTCTGTAATTTTTGTTGTTTGGTTTTATTTTTATGTAGCCATTCAGCGCACTGTATTCTTGGTGTTAAGTTTAATGTCTTTCATCACATTCACACAGGAGTTAAAGTTATTGTCATTCACCACATTCGCACAGGTATTAAACGCTACTGTTATCCACCACATTTTCAGTTATGTGTATTTTTGTATGACAGAGCAACAGGAAACAAGAAGCTGAAGGAGCAAGTGGCAGTTGAATTATCTTTCTTCAACTCCAACATTCAACTCTTGAAGGAGGAACTGAGTGAACTGAACAGCTCCGTTCACATTTATCAGCATGACAAGTAAGTGGTATTTTTGTATGTTTTTCTGTCTAGTGTGTGATGAGCATCATATCAAATGACTCATCACATTAGGTGCTTTAATATGTACTGCCTCATCCATTTATCTGTAATGCCTCATTCCATCATCTGCAATGCATCATCTCATTATCCAATGTTTTACATCATCATTTGCCACATCTGATTTTGTCATCTAAATTCTTTTAAATTTTATGTCAGAAGCAAACATCTGGTTTTACTACTACTACTAATAAAGTATACACATAGCGCTATATCCCAGCCCAAAGGGTGAGCTCATAGCACTTTACAAATAATTATTATAATAATAATAAAAAGTAATCAAGGCTGTGAATGTTCCTACTAATGCCCACACCACTAATCCAGTCCTAGAATAGACTACATAGATGCCAATTGTCACTGCAGTTTATTCATTCCATGTGCCATTTACTTGATCAACTCTACTGGCTTTGATTTTGTACTAGCCTGAGGTGACCTAAGGTCACCAGTTGTATCTACTGTTGCTGGGAGTGTGTGTGAGAGAGATAAATTATTTCAACATGTGTATGTATGCATTATCTCTATATATTACTAGTACGTGCAGTATCTGGAATTGCCCTTGTAGATCAATAAAGTTGTATTGTAATAATTATTTTGCTCCTCATAGGGTTAATCTGCAGAATGCCTTTTTGCAAAACCATAATGAGTTACAAACCATAGGAAGGGAGTTTAGATCTACAGAGTCAGTATTAATTTGAGATAAAAGCAGATTAATTTATACTCACAGCAGTGCTGTCCATAGATATACATGTATCATACATAGGTTGGTAGGATTTACATGATGGCAAAGCGCAAAGCAGAGAGGATAGAGCACACTATGGTGACTGTGTGACCTTCTTACAGATGAATTAGACAAAGAAACTGTTACGGCTGTAGACAGAGGAGGCTGGCAGTCGATAAGGTGATAGATCAAAACCCAAAAGAGCACAGACAAGCAGCTCAGCATGATGATGAAGAAGCATGCTTCAAGTTATAGCTATGAAACTTGCAGCAAGTCAAAATAAAAATCACAAATACACAGAGCTACCCCTACTCAAGTTAGTAAGCTGAAGGGACATCACTGTGTTTTACTTACACATGGTAATGGTATGGATGTGTGTGTGGGGTATTTGTGTGTGGATGTATGTCTGTACAGTTGTGTCAAGTACACTCCCATGATCCCTTTGGGACTGAAAGAGACAAAGGATTTGGATTTCAGCCAACCATTGAAGGTGAGCTAACCAAATAGTTTAAACTGTTTGCAAACACCACAACAGAATTTTCAAACTATATTTGTAACAGTAACATAAGATAGATCACCAAGAAGTTTGTGCCTTTTTATTTTTTAAACTATAGGGTCTCAATGAAAACTATAGAGCTATGCTCTGTGACCAGGTGTTCTCTAGGTGACTGTAGCAAGTTAGTAGTATGTTATCATATTGGCAGTATATTGGTTAAATGTTGAAAGGTAGAGACATATGTAAAATTATATTTTCAAATGATTATTGTGATCTGTCAATAGGATGTCATAATGGAGCATTACAGCGAGGATCCAGAGAAATATCTGAGTGAGATCAGTGAACTGACACAAGTGCGTCAGGCAATCCGAACACCAGAGCGCACTTACACTGGCATTGAGTTGCTAATTGATTATTTCAATCAGCTTTATTATGTTGAGAAGCGCTTCTTCCACCCAGAACGCCCACTGCCTTTATATTTTCACTGGTATGACACATGTATGATAGATATACTCCATAATGAGTTCTTGTTTTCTTCGTTATAAAAGATAGTTATGTGCAGAATACATATTACTATGTTTGTAAGTTATACGAGAATATTCATGAACATAAGTTGTGCACTATGTTGGATGTAAGGTATACAATGCTATACACCAGGGATGCCCAACCTACGGCCTGCGGGCCATATCCGGCCCGCGACACGGTGCCGTCCGCCCCGCAAAGCTTCTGCCCACAGTAAAGGAAATCGGCATGTTAGTAATAAAGAAAACCTAAGAGAAAAAAAAAAAACCAAAAAAATGGAAGAAGAAGTATTAATCCCTACGTAGGGGCGTCTCTCAATCTTTCGATGGATTTCATTCTAGATTTTCGTCTTGGGAGGAAACCAGTGTTTGAGAACGAGGGACACCGCATTCCACAGGGGATTAGTGATCTTTTGATTGATTAATATTTGAATCAGTCGTTAAACAGATTGAAAATACAGACTCCGGGCTTTCTAGCAAGGTATAAAACAATGGGGTTCTGATAAGGAAGCAATACCGAAACAGCGTTTGAATTTCGTCATTTTCCTGTGGAAAACAGGATGGATCGCCTTGGGGTACCTCGATTAAAATGTATTTTCAGACAATTTCTAACTTTTATTTTAACAAGACAACTTCAAATATCTCATTAATTAGTACATAATTAATGGTAAGTACAACTTGCTCCTAATAAAAATGGTATCTGTTCTATTCTATGTTTTTTTCTTTTTTGTATTTTTGCGGTGAAGTGGCCCGCGACACTGCTCTCCGAAATGCATATGGCCGGCAGGCCGAAAAAGGTTGGGCATCACTGCTATACACAAATATTATCAAGTCAGTCTAATTCCATTGTGCTTGTACCAGGCACATGTGATAGAGCATGCAAGAGAAATAAAGCTTAATGACTGCGTATTTAATCTTTCAGGTATGATTCTTTAACAGGCGTACCTAGCATTCAAAAAGCAATTGGTTTTGAAAAAGGAAGCATTTTGTTCAATGTTGGAGCACTTTATACACAGCTAGCCTGCAAGCAGGTAAGGACAATAATCTTGTCTGACACTGTTTTATGACTGTGGTTGGTGGTAAATAGAGAGAGATTAAGCAGAAAAAGTTATGAAAAAAGCCAGGCTTTAGTAAAAAGACTACATCATTGTTTTATCAAAGGAAGCTGCCAGTGTGTACTGTACCCATATGTTTGTACGGGTGGTCTGATGGCGCAACGGTTAGCATCTGTCATCAATACAGTGAGGGTGGCTGTCTTGAGTTCAGCTCTCATATTGGGCACACTGTTCTTTCTCTGCGTATGGCATCTGTTTACAGGACTGGCATCCTTGCCGTGATGTAGTCTTAGTTGCTGGCACAGCATAAAACACTGATTCCCTCCCCTTTCCTCCATGTGTTTGTTAATGGCAAGAGAAATGTTAATGTAAAATAAAAATTAATGTAAAGAATGTGGGTCAGTTAAACTATTATTAAAATGTGGACCAGTCAAGCTATTATGACAATATGGGTCAGTAAAGATATTAAAATGCAGTAATTTAGTAATTAAAGTAATTGATTATTAGGTCAGTAAAGCCATTGATTATTAGAATGCTAGTAGAATGTGTGAATGTGTAAAGAAGGTGGTTTGCTCAGGCTGGATGTTAGCATATATGCCATGTGCAGGACCGTACAAAGAGGAATGGGGTGGTGACAGCTTGTGAAGATTTTGAGCGGGCAGCAGGTGCTTTTCGCTATCTGGAAAGTCACTTCCGCAATGCTCCCAGCATGGACATGCAGTCAGAAACTTTGAGCATGTTGACCTCACTCTTACTGGTGAGTTGACATCACTCTTACTTGCCAGTTGACATAATGTTTATTGATGAGTTGACCAAGCATTGGTGAGTTGACAACATGCTGCCGAGTTCACTATGTCAGTCATCTTAAAGTAGAAGCAATAAGTGTTTGTTGTAATGTGTTCTGTTCTATGAAGTGGGATGTAAAGTAATAATTCAGCAAGTGACTTTGTTTTTCCATGGGTCTAGTCCCAAGCCCAGGAATGTGTGCTGGAAGAAAAGCTTATGACATGGGGCAAAGAGGGTGTCCTTGTAAACGCTCGTCTGGCCAGAGAAGCTGCCATGGTAACTTGTTTTTACTATGATAAATAATCTTATAATAGTGGTTGTCTGTAACACCAATGCTTCACTTTGCTAAGCACTTCATGTTGTTTGTGCATTATCTAACTTGTTTTTGCTATATAAATAGTCTTACAGTAGTGGTTGTGAATCTAAAATTAAATTTAAATTATAATTGTTGTTAAACAATAATGTTTAGTATTTTTATTTATACTTGTGTCTTGAGCTGAGTGGAGTGTTATAAGATCACAACTTACAGTAGAAAGAGCTACAACTAGTATGCTACTCAGTATAAGACCACACTTGAACCATTCCATATGCTTACAGATCTCTATCCCAGTGCCTCAGATCATCTGAGTAAATATCATGCATATCAATTTATAAACTTTTATTCAAAATAAAAGGTTCCAAGATTAGGCTCCATGTCTTGGTGTATTTATAGTGAATATTATGTATGGAAATCAACTTGGAATCATTTTCCAATACCTGTTTCAGCAATAACTGGATTTATAGTTAATCTTATCTGCACCACTTTCAAAGAAAGATTCTATAAGCCATTGACCTTGACATTGTTACCATGAAAGTACTGGAGAAAATCATTACAGCACTGATTCTGAATGGCACTGAAAAATGTCTTAATCTACCGCAATTAGCTTACCAGACCAAGAGAGGTGTTGATGATACCAAACTGTTTATCCTTCATACTCTGTATACACACCTTGAGATGCTATTAGCCCATGCAATATTGCTGTTTGCTGTATCTTCCATCTAGAACACTCCTTGACATATTTTCCCTTGACCAGGCTGGTGTCATGGATTATTCACTTTCTGGCTAATATGCAGCAGAGAGGTCTTGTCAGTGGATTTTTCTGACTCCATCACAGCATGCACTGTGTGCTTTTTTATCCCTGCTTTTGTTTACCCTGTGTACCAGTAGTAAACATAACAACACTTTGTCAAATTCTCTGATGACACTGCAGTGTTCTCTCTTCTTGGCAGGCCTGTAGACATCCATGGCACAGCCTTGGATAAATTTGTTGCTTGTCACAGTGACAGTTTGTTAAATCTTAATGCCCGTAAAACCAAAGAGGTTCTTTAATTTCCATTGGAATTTTTCATCAAGTCCCATAAATGTCTTCCATTATGAGGTGGACTTTGTGGACACACTTAATTATGTGGGCATCATCTTTGATGGTAGACTTTGCAATGATACCAACACTCAAGCTATCACGAAGAAGGTGCAAGACCGCCTCTTCTCTAGAAGCTGAAGTCTTTCTCGGTTTCCCGGAGATTTGTTATCTGTCCTACAAATCTCATATTCAGAGTGTGCTGTCCTTCTCATTCATGTGTTATTACAATAATTTGCCATTCAAGGACAAAAACAGTTTGAATTGTGTTGTATACTGCTTAAACAAGTTATTGGAACACCTCAGAATGACTTTCAGATTCAGTGTAATAGGCTGACATTTTCAAAACGTCTGCAATTCTTCTTTGCTGTGAAACATACCCTATCGGAAAGTTCCGTTAACTTCTGTCACGCCACTGATTCAGTCTGTGTATGCAGGACCGACAATTTAAAGCTGTTGTCTCTGCTGTATGACCTCTGAGTGCTACCGTGTGGAATGAATTGTGATCATATGCAAGTCTGAAGTGTGAGTGTATAAGGGCCTGTCTTGTGTGGCGAGTATGATGTCAGATGTTATTTTTAATGTTGTGCTGTGTGGTTCTAACCCTTGCATCTGTGCAGAGCTGCTACTAATTGTCATCTGGGATAAAGGAGTTTCTGATTGTATCTCATATTAACCTCATCCTCTTTATGCTGCCTCTAGGTGTCAGAGAAATATCGTGACACGCATCGCAAGATGTCTTCAGAAGTGGTGAAGAGCTACCTGCCCTTCCCCTGGATAACAATGGCTCAGACAAAACACTATTTCTACAAAGGTTGTGCACATTTCTATGTTGCCATGGCACTACTAGAACAGACAGGTAAGGGTTAATGTGCTTTTTTGTCTGGAAGAGATAAAATAAATGTTATCACTTGCAATCGACATCATTTTAGATTCCAAACTAAATGAAACAGGCAAGGAAAGATACCTTTTGTGTAAGGATGATGCGACTGAGAATCTGGCATTGTATAAGCTGTTGCTAACAATATATTAAATGGTTGTTTCAGACAGTGAAGATATGGACAAGTTGCAAGCAATGTTTGAGAGTCTGTATCTGGGGACAGAGTCACAAGATGAAAACAATGGATTGCAAATACCTCAGTCTGAAGAAGAGCGGAAAATTTTAGGTATCGGATGTTTGACTGCTTTATAGTGTCACAGACCACAGAACCTTATTTAATTTCTGTATTCAATAATACCTTTACACTACTGGCTTTTGACTAACAATGTCCAGATGTAGCAGATGAACAGTTTGCACTGTAGGATTTTAAACAGTTTACTTATGTTTTCTCTGTTTTTACCTGACAGGAAAAGCGCACTTACGCGAGGCAGTTCTAAGCCACGAAGAGGCGCTAAGAGTTCATGACCTTTGTAAGCAAATGCGAAAGATTGACACATTTCGTGATATTCTACAAAAAGTACACGCAAGGTAAGCTCTGTTTTCTTTTCATGATGGCAGGATATTGTACTTCACTTGTAAAAATGTTCACTAAAATTTGTTTTTAAAATTGAGCTATCTGAGTTGTCTGGTTTTTGTCGCCATACCTGTTTATTAATATGATCATGGCTGTAATTATGTGTGGGTGTGTCTTCAATTATGGATGTGGGGGAAGATGTGTTTACATATATACAAATACAGGATAATTTATACAGTACATGTATATAAATACAGAATAATTTATAAGGTACATATATACAAATACAGGATTAGCTCACCTGATGACTCACATAATTTATTAAGTACATGTATATGAATACAGGAGAATTTATAAGGTACATGTGCACGATTATGGGAGTAGCTTAATGACCCACATAATTTATAAGATACATGTATATGAATACAAGATTAGCTTACTTAAGGACCCAACTTTTAGGACTGTCTTGACACAAATCCTTATGTTACCATGCCCTGCTGATGTGTTTGTGTCTGGCAGGTCCATACAGAAGTTTTCAGGTCTTGAAGAAGAAGATGACTTCACTCAGCTCCTGACAGCCCCAAGGATTTTTGGCAGGACAGAGCATGATACTGTGCCAGTTGCCCCAGACTTTTCAAAATCTAAAACCACTGACATCTTTTGGAAATTGGTAGGTTTTTGTAAATAGCATATAGCATGAAATTTTAAACATTAGGAGGTGCCATCCAGCAGCTAAGCTGCTTGCAGAAAGAGAATGTCATTATTGTCTCTAGAAGAAGAATTTTTCTTTCTTATAAGGAAGCTTTATTCCATTTCTTTGCTTTGAATCACCCACTATTTTAAAGACCTACCCAAGGAGTGATACCTTTTATATCACTTATTAATACATTGAACATGAAATCATGAGAAGACAATGAATATATAATCTTCCTTTGCTCATTTCCTCATTGCATATTTTTTCCCTATCTCATTCTTATGTGAAGTACTTTACTGCTGCCAGGGACCTATTGCCATTTTCAATTCTCGTAACCAATGGTCACCGCCACGTACGGTGGTGTTACAGCGGTCACCATCAGAAGGCTTCGGCTTTAGTGTACGAGGGGACTCACCTGTTATTGTGGCAGACCTAGAACCAGAAAGTGTAGCAGGAGTGAGTTTATTTTATTTATCTGCGAACAGGCTTATTTGCATTATTAGTTTTATTTGTATTATGCTGATAAAAATGGTTTTAGGAGGAAAGTACTGCGTTAACAGAATTTTCATATTTAGCTATAGTCATCAAAATTCAGAAATTTATGCAGTTAAAGCGTTATTTTGTTTTCTAACATATAATGTTTTCAGTACTTACATTCATAACTAAAGCAGACACAAAATGTGACGTTTGATTCATGTGGTGATTAAAATTGCCTGGCCTCTCATTTTGTTTCTTCAGCAGAGTGGAATTCGTGTTGGTGATTTTGTGGTAGGAGTAGCAACAGTGGACACCAAGTGGGCTCGCCATGAAGAAGTGGTGCAGCTGGTGCGGCAAGCAGGGACAGAGTTACGCCTTGTGCTCATTACACCCATGGAAATCAATTTGCCTGACATGTCACTGACACGACCTTTCTCTACAGTCAGGTAACTGCTGATGTTCACCCACACTGACTGTGAAGTCATACTGAATCACCAGAAAATATAGCCTGGAGATAGAAAGTAGCAGTAGTCTTTGTTCTTAAATCTAGTAAACATTGGACACTCTTAATATGCTAGGAGACTGCATAGTTTCCTGATCAGGGTTATGCTTCATTTTACTCTTTCAGCAGCATCCTTGATCTTGTGTTTTGTATGTGGTCAGCCTTGCAAATTTATTTTTTTATTTTTTTATTTTTTTTAAGTACTTATACATGTCTTTCAATATTTGAGCTTTCATCTCCTCAGCCTACCAACCTCTCCAGTGAATGAGAAGGCACGCAGTCGAAGGGACAGCACTTCAAGTGACCGCAGCAGCCGGAGCCGAATTAGTGCTCCTTGGATATTCCGACGGAATTCTTCACGTGATAAAGCAGAACAATCTAAAACATCACCTGAAGATACCGATGTGGACACAGTCTCTCGATAAAGCTGCTAGTGGAATGGATGGGCAAGAGATGCTAGAAGTTTGGTTTGCTTCGTGTGATGAGTGAGAATTTGACCATGTGCTGTGCAATGCAAAACTTCGGCTGAATGTTGTGGATTCTCAGACAGTTGTGGATTCAGACTTCAAAGAGCAACAGAAATGAATACAAACTACAAGGTGGTTGCTACATGTAGGGCTGACTCTCAACAGCGAGTAAAACATTTATATATTACACATCAGAGGAAAATGGTATTAAATTAAGGCCAAACTAAACTATCTTGGCTGAGCCAGTCTTGCACTTGCAGCCTGGTGGTGTATGCTTGTCAGATCTTGCAGATGAATGATGGTGATCTTACAGCTGAATGCGCCTGATTTTACTGATATCTTGTGATATTTTACTGCAGATTGGCAGGTTTTTTTTTCTAAGTTGTTTATTTGCTGTGTTAAAGAGAGAAATTGCAGGCCTTTGGTCTTCCAAGAAATGCGTGTTCCCACCTGTTTTTAAATATTAATGACTTGGGCTTTGTGCTGATGTCTTGTGTGATGTATATTCATCCCCTGCGCCAAGCATACTCATCAAGTTCATTTAATTTGTCATAAAGATGTATATGGAAAACTCACAGATGGGTGACAAGGACTCAGGGGAGAATATCCCAAATAACTTTTTGTTTGAGAGGGGAATGACAGGGTGTTGTTTGCTGTGCCTGCTGAACAATACTTTCCACAATATTGTAAATCATATTTTTTTGAGAGTTTATCTTCCTTTCCAAAAGTTGCTATTTTCTTGATGCAGCTGTAAAATTTTAATGCAATATTTTAAGTGAAGCAGTTCAAACAATGTTTTGTGCAGTGCGCCATGCATTGTTTTACTCTTTGCGTAGGCACCAGTATATCTTGCAAGTCACTGAAGCCAGCAATATCAGTCTTGTGTGGAGGAGGTGGATAGAAATTTTGCTGATTCTGAATGTAAGAACTGCAGGGCATATCATTAGTTATTTTGCCATAACATTAGATGAAAAATTTGCTGTCCCTGATTTGGTATATTGATTAAAAAGGTTACCATCCTTAAAAATAATAGAAGTGCTACTGTATACTCTAACATTTATAACAAGGGTAAGAGCTTGGAAAACAGATACTATATCATAGGTGTAAAAATAAAATCCTTTTTTTGTTTGAGGGTAGCGTGAAGGTCTTAAATATAAATGTTAACACTTTATTTTCAGATAAACAAGAGATATGACAAAAAATTTAAAATGCAGAAATAAGTTTTAAGAATTGTATCACAGCACAGAAAAAATGTGAAAAGATGCACAGATAAAGTCTTTCAGTTACCTCAGTATCTGAGATGGGTTTTCACTGGAAATTGGTGTTAATAAGTGCTGTTAGGTGGTTGTGGTTGTGGTTGCTGGTTTAACATGTTTCCTCTTTGACCACTGTTATTTTTGTGAACATTTCTACAGTATGTGGATATTAAGATTTGTTTCTGTGATGTGAGGGTTGGGAGTAAAAGCTTTTCAAAGCGTGCTTGAAAACATGTCTGACACAAGTAGGTTTCACATAAGCCTCAAAAATTGTTTCATTGTGATCTGAAGTTGACATGCTAGTTACTAACCCACTGATTTAAAAAAGACAGGGTTCCCAAGGGGTGGAGATAAGTGACTCTCCTGAAGACAGTATTTTCATTGATCTATCTGTATTGCCCTCAACAGACAAACTGGACACTCAGGCTAGCTTTTTTGACTATCTTTCTGCAGTTTATCATACTGCGTCTGACCTCTTGGGTCTTCAGTTATCTTCATAGTGACTGTAAGCACAAAATTAAGATCAATAGCTGTGTGGCAGATTTTTAAAAACCTAAAGAAACACCTGATTTATGTTGTTCTTAGTCAGCGTGTTGCCTTGTATATTGCAACAGTTTTTGATTCATTTACATACTTGTCAATGCAGATATATCTATTCAGCTTGGCAAAAAACTTTTAGAGCATCTTACCACAGGCTTTAGTGGCTAAATGATTTTTTTGTGGCTTTTTTAAAAGAAAAGTATTACTTATAACAAGCATTGATAACAATAAAATACTTTGTTATGATTGTCATGAATGCCTCTCTAGGAGTAGGCAAGACAGCTTTTATTATGTCAGAATTGCATGGGGTAAATCTTCATACTTATAAATGAGGATTGACAGAGCAAATTACCATCACTGTCACAGCTTATTACTCATTACACGCTCACACACTAACCCTTATATATTACATGAAATGTCTTGTACACACACATAAACCTACCTTACACACATATGCATACATGCACAACCAAATGCTTTTATAAATATATGCATGCACACGCTGGCTGACAAACAGCTTAGTATGTAGCATATGGATGGTGTAGGGAATAAAGTTGCTACTGTACCTTTCTATCAAGAAACTATTTGTTGCCTGCTCATCGCAGCTGTTAGTTTTCAACAGTTGCTTAGCCTAACAATGTCATTCCTATCAGAGATCTTTCCCATCAGATAACGTGTATGTTGTGAGGTGTGAGATGCATTGAGGTATTACTGAAAGTTGGTTACTTTAATCTCCTTACTTTGTGATACATTGCCATAATTTGAATTGTTGGAAGCAACAGATTTTATATACTAGGCTAGCATTCAAAATACAGTTATCAGGGTTTTAAAAGTATTCATTTTTCATTAGATATGACTGCACTTTTATGTATGAAAGTTTTGTTTAATTAGAAAATTAGGAGATTTATTCCTGATTTCGTTTAGCAGCTGTTGTTTTATTACCATGCTTGCATCAACACTGAATCGGTGCCGCTAATTGTGAGCAGAATGACAAGAATATTATGTTACTTTGAGCTGTGTGTTGCTTCAGTTTTTCTTTGTTGTAAGGATTAGGCATTTGGGTTTACTCTAAACTTTGCTGACAGTGTACCTGACTTACTACTTGGATTTGTGTCAAACTAAAACACTTTTGGTTTGAAAGTGATCTTCCAGAATGCTATACAATACCAAGGATTTTAAATGTTTTACTGCCATGTGAAGAATACTGGGAAGTTTGCTGCCTAATTGTATAAGTTTTTGGTATATTCAAAATGAAATTTCCAGTAGATATGAACAGTATTTAGCCAGATCTGGAAATGGTTATTATGTTTTTGGATGTCTGGCTAGTTTTAAACCTCTGCCTATGTCCATATAAATTCAGGAAATCCTTGCCTTATGTTGTATCCATTAATTGTGCCCTGAATTCTTTGTGAAATGAATAAATCCACCATGCTTAGTTTAACATTGAGACGATCATTGGTTAGTTTAACATTGAGACAGTCATTTATGTAGATGTTTTTGGATACATGTGTATCTGCTGATGTCCATAGGGGTATGATCTTGAAGTTGAAAGATTTGTTCTCAAGCAGTGGATCATCCTTGGTCAAATAAAGGGCTTTCCATCTTCTTCCCCACACCTGTTAGAACACAAGACTTAAGCAGCCATGGCATCAGTATGCATTGCCAGCCACTCTAGCTATTTTATCCCATCATTACTTACTGGAGCAATTCTAATTAGTGCATTTACTCATTTTTATGTCTGTTTGTGACTGTCTTTTGCCTAGGAGCAGTATTAAAGGCATGCATGTTTGTAGTCTTGACTCAACTATAAGCATAAACTGTTAGGTACTAGTATTACATACGCTATAATATTCATCTATCTTTTACACTTTAAAATTGCAATGTTTTATATGCTGTTGATGTGAAATATCTTAACTTCAGTGAAACTATCTGCCAAAGAGCAGGCTTGTCTGTCATCATTCTGTCTGGTCATTACCTTACATGCCCATCAGGTTATGTTGACATGCACATGCCACAGGCTTTATGTTTAAACTCTTTTTATACAAGATGGTCCATGCCACCTTTATTTAAGTAATAAAATACCAGTCAAACCTTGTGATCATGTGTTCCATCATGTGTGCTTGTTCTTGTAACTTGCATGTAAACATCATAGATTTAGCTTAAGATTCCTGATCAGCAATTAGGATCACTTAAAAGGTCTCATCAAATTGTAGTATTTTCCTAATTGATCTGCCCTGCAAAATGTTAAATTTGTTTCATATCCGATGAAAACCCCCATAAAATGAGCCGGGATCACATTCCCAAGCCATATGTACATCAGTAATATAAACAAGGAACATTGATAACATGTCAAAAGTATACAGCAACATGACATTAACTAGATGATTTCCTGAAAAAAAATGAAATATATTGCATCACAAGACAGGCCAAAGCTGCTAATTCCAGATACATGCAATCAGGAATCATCTATTGTATTTGTAGCATAGCTTTAAATTCATTTTCATCAATGTCAAACTGTTCCAAAACATTGTACATTGCTGAGAAAACCCAGTTAGATCTTTGAGCAGAAACACCAGAAATTTTCAATATATTTATTTCTCTCGCAATAAAATCACACTAAGCCTTTAGCCTCAACTGGTAATAGGTAATCTATCTTTGCATGTACAAATGACATTTTCATATCAAGACTAAATAGATTAAATAAAGCAGCTTTCACAGCAACAAATGCCCTTTCAGAGGAATGCAGTTTACACAGGGTATTAATTTGAAAGACGGTATACAATCCATAGACTGTGATGTTTTTCAGAAGAATGCCTGACTTTTGATCTTCAAAATTTAGTAAAAGTAATCACAGAAAGGTAGTCAAGCTGTCACATTTAGACGTAATACAATCTACACTGTCTTTTTGAGAAACAGTTTATTGGAATATCAGACCACCCTGGTGAAAAAAATCACAAACTAATATCCCTGGACTGCTGGCAGACGATTTTTTCCAGTTACATGTAACTGCTAAAACAAGGCATTAGACCACATAGCTTCCAGTTTATTCACATTTCAGATTTACTACTAAAACGAGGCATTAGACAACATAGCTTACAGTTTAGTCGCATTCATTGTTTAGGCTCCCCAAGACTAACAGCGGATCACTTCGTAAGAGGCTAAGCGTTAGTCTTGGCAGACAGACAGCAATCCACCTATACACATCCTTGAAAAAATGGAATTCTCCAGTCACAGCTGGAGAAAACAAGTTTGTTCATGAAAGCTGAGTGCACCAACTACATGGCCATGGTACACATTTGCATGCAGAAACACAAATCATAAAATATTTAAAAGATGTGTTCCTCTTAAAGGAAATCCCTAATGGAAATTTTTTTTACAGGACAGAGGTTGATCAGTAAGGGTAGTAACATGTGCAAAACATTGGTTTACATTTGATCTTTTTCAGGGGAACAATTTCATAGTAAAGTAAGATTTCCAACACACCTATTATTTCAAATACTCTCAAAAGTCTAGTAAATAAAACGTAATTTTAAAACCCTTAACAAGTTACGCAAAAACTTTAGCAAATTGTTTTGTGGAAAACCAGTAGTTAAATATAAACCAGTTGACAAACTTGTAAAAGACTACCACATAATATTCGCAGAAATAAGGTAAAAGCAGCATAAATAACAGCAAAGCACATACCGTAGACCATGAGCCATGAAATGTACAGCTCAAGGTAATTTCCTCCACTCCTCACCTTTGTTCTAAAATCTAAGCCACACCATTTGAGAGATAGCTTCACTTTGATAATCACAGGTCTTAAATTTTTCTAGAAGACAACATAAGGCATGTATATGATTTTAGAACACTTAGTGCAAAACTAAACAGTAAAATAAACCAAACTTTTATTTAAAGCCATTTTCCATTATGAAGCAATTCACTTAATTTAAATGAAGTGTATGTATTGGCTTCCTGATGTTTATATGCCTTCACACATGGTTAGGCATGTCATTAATGTAATTCATTAACTGAATTAATGAAGAATTGCAATATGGTTTCAAAAATGTCAATTTCACTACATGATAATGAAATATCTTGGACTGACACAACAAGCAGCCATGTATTACAATTAAAAAATCTCTGGAATTTGTAGTCACAGTTTACTGTATTATGTCTATGGTGAATGACAAATGTTCACAACATTCACCAGACACAATTTATATTTTCACCCAAAATGCTTACGTTACACGGGTAGGTTTCTCTCTTAAGATAATTAATATCACTGAAGCACCAAAAGAAAAAAAAAGCATTTCTAATAGTTAAAATGCTTATATCCAGCATAATCATTGCTGGACATGGTTTCTTTAAAACAGTGATGCAAGCCAGACAGTTTTTATTTGTTCTGATCTCCCTTGCAATGGGATGCCAAGCTGCAATCCTTTATAATGGTGTCCTTACATGTCCAAGAATAAACTACATTACAAAGCACCTATTTCTTTTTACCGTTTGCACTTAAAGCTACATGACTAGGTTTAAGAGATAACAGCATTACTGCTACATGTATTCTAAAGAATCATGGAACAATCAACAAATTGTAATATTTTTGTACAAAGTGAAAAATAGAAACAAGCAAACTGAAGGGTTGGGGGGGAGGGGGAAGAAGGAGCAGGAGGACTCCACTAGAAAAAAAGAAAAAAGAACCCAGGCAAAACTATACGAAACACCAGGATAAGCACTTGAAAGTTAAGAGCCAATCCTCAGGATATTACTGGATCATATCACTAAAATCTGCTTGCACAAGTCATTTGAGACAGACACAAAACAAAGCTAATACCACGGGAACAGTTACAGAATTTCAAAAGGATGCAGCAATGCATTGTAGAGTTACCAATAAAACACTGCCATGTGTGAGGGGTGGCTCTCAGTTTCCAGTGGTGTTTGGGGTGAAAACCTCATTCAGCTGCTGTGTCACACGGATAAAGGTGGTTCGGCGACTGAGCTCTTTCAACTTAGAGGCACCTACGTACGTGCATGTGGACCGAATTCCACCTAGGATGTCTTGAATGGTCTTCTCTACATCGCCACGATACTCTATCTCCACTGTCTTCCCTTCAGAAGCCCTGCCAGGGAACAGACCGAAAAGATCTTAAAAGCAAAATTCATCTCCTTATTTCCCATGGCAGTATCCATGCTAGGGGACATGCATAAATGCATACATATAGACACATGGAGATGCACACAATGACCTGTAATACGTGTGCACACACACAGATAAACACACTGACCTGTAATGCACACACAGACATATGGGGATGTACACACTAACATGTAATACACAGACACATGGGGATGTACACACTGACCTGTAATACACACAGACACGTGAAGATCTACACTGACCTGTAATCTGCAACACCTCCAGCATGCTTCTCCATAGCCATGGCAGAACTCATTCCATAGAAGAGCTTGAACTTTTTGCCATTTCGCTCAATAACCTCGCCACCTGACTCTGTATGTCCTGCAAACATGCCGCCTAGCATGACAAAGTCAGCGCCTGCCCCAAATGCCTTGGCCACATCTCCTGGGCATGTGCAGCCTCCATCCTGAGGAAAAAAACAAAACAAAAGCAATGAATATAAAATAACTTGTTCTATTGTCAAAAATGACAACTCTCTATCACAAAGCATGTTTATCAAGGGGAGAAAAAGGACAACTATTTATAGTAAAACACGTTTAACAAGGAAAAGAAGGGATAATTCTTTATTGTAAAATGTTTAGCATACTTACAGAAATAATATGTCCCCCTAAGCCATGTGCTGCATCAGCACACTCAATGACAGCACTTAACTGTGGGTATCCCACACCTGTCTTTCTGCGGGTGGTGCAGACAGATCCTGGGCCAATTCCAACTTTGATTACATCAGCACCTGACAAAATCAGCTCCTCTACCATTTCTCCAGTAACAACATTGCCAGCCTGAAAATGGATACAGATTGCGGAAAAAACACCTAAATGGAAAAACAATAATTTTGTGGACATCTGTTATAAGGAGACCTTTAAGCAACTACAACTAGAAAAAAACATTTGAAAGGAAACACTTTCTACTCCTCTCCCAAAACCTTCTATAGCTTCTTGTACATAGCTACCCTGTGCAAAACAATCACTCTTGCAGTAATTTAAAATCAAGTCTCTTCTTTTTAGCATCCCAAATCTTTTCATATGCTTGATGAATGATATCGAACAGAATTAAACAAGTTTTGTTTTTTCTAACCAAATGCCACATAACTTACCAAAATGGTATGGGAAGGGAACATCTTGCGAGCATCCCGTACAAACTGAACAAAATGCTCTGAGTAACCATTGGCAACATCAATGCAAATGTACATTACTTCTGGCACTGCTTCCAAGATGTACTTCAGCTTGCTCAGATCTCCTTCACCAATGCCAGAACTGGCTGCTACATACTGCCACATCAAAAATACCTTTTCTTTATGTGAGCACTTGGTACAAATATCCTTTCTTAATGAGAACAGTTGGTACAAATATCCTTTCTTAATGAGAACAGTTGGTACAAATACCCTTTCTTAATGAGAACAATTTGTAAAACTTCTTGCATTTTTATGATAAAATTTAGGTTTTGCAAAAATATTTGGAAAATGTTTTATTTGTTGCATTCCATCCTTCTCACTCAAATTTAACATTATACAATAATAATGGTGGTAAACCACAAAATAACACATAGAGAGTAGCATGTGTACAAACTATGTAAATACATAGAGAGTAACATGACATGTAGACAATTATGAATACATAGAGAATAGTATGATGTTGTTGTTGTTGTTGTGTTTGAAAAGGGAAAGTGCTTCCACCGTAAGGCGATTTCACACTGTGGGGGAGGGGGTAAGGGAGTTTAGGAGAGGGGAAGAGTTTGGAAAAGGGGGGAACCGGTGGTAAGATGGGAAGGGAAGGGAGAAGGGTTGCCATTCATGGTTGCCGTAGGAGTTGTCTACTGGTGCCTTTTACCATTTTAGGTGCTGCGCTTATGATGTCCTGGAGGCCTGCCAAGTCCGCAGTGGTGGTGAATTGTCCAGGTTACCAGATCCTCTTTGTTACCATATATCTATATCCTAGGCTTTTATTTAATTTAAGGTAATAAGCTTATGCTGCTTTTTTTTTTATTTTTTTAATAGTTTGGTTCTAGTGCCGATGGTCAAGCACCCGTCATGCAGTTTTTCCCTATGTAGATATATTTTTAAGGACTTACTCAGGGTTACCTTCAACCTGTTTATATGAGCTTAGCATGCGGGTGTATAGTATGATGTGTAGATGAGTCGATTATTATATAGAGAGTAGTGTGATGTGTACAAAATGTATGAATACATTGAGAATAGCATGATGTGTAGATGGGTTGATGAATACATAAAGAGTAGCCTGACGTGTAGACAATGGATGAATACACTAAGAGTACCCTATGCAGAAAATGTATGAATACATAGAGAGTAGCATATGTAGAAATGTATAAGTACACAGTGAGTAGTATGCGTACACAATGTATGAATGCATAGAGAGTTGTGTGATGTGTAAAAAATGTATGAATACATAGAGTAGTGTAATGTGTACAAAATGTTTGAATACATAATGTGTATATTGTAATGTGTACAAAATGATTTAATACAAAGAGAGTAGCATGAAGTGCAGAAAATGCTGCAGCCAAACCTTTATACTCTCTTTGTTCTGAGCAGCAAACTCCTTCCAGGCATCTACAGAATAGTGCTTGTGGATAGCAGTAAACACTTTAAACTGAAAAAAACAGCAGCAAATGATTATTTCATAACTGTATGATACACACACACATATGCATGGATAGATGTGCACAAATACACACATACATACATCAAGGGTTACTACAAAAGCTGAAGCTATTATTGTTATTACTATGAAGAGTTCTCATTGACCTGAGTGCTGGTGTATAACCTGGAGGTATGTCAGTTCGATTTCCACCAGACACAGCAAACCTCTCCTAGCTGATCCAGCTGCCAGTAAAGCGTACCTGACTCTACAAGGGGTTCGATATCCGTCAGGCCCAACAAACCTCCCTCAGTTGATCCAGCTGTCAGTAAAGGGTACCTGACAAAGGGTTAGGGAAGGTAACACAGAAAGAGAAATTGCCACCACCCTCACAAAGAAAGCTGACCCTTAGAAGAGTGGTTTCCATAACACATGACTCCCAAACAACTGAAAGAGTTAGAGTAACCACCTTTAACTTTTAAAGAACAAGAAATATTGCACTCAGTTTTGTTTCTAAAGTCCAAAAAGGCAGGAATCTCCCATTAATTTCTGAACAGCATATGTACAGCCTGTTGCGAGATTTGTTTTCATGTTACTATTTTTAAATGTTTCACGTAGGTTTTCTGAAAGGATTTATTTAAAAAACAAAACTTTAGCATGCATGTGGTTTAAAATTTCAGGACCCATTTCATCTAAACCCTCATGCTCAATATCATGGCAGCTTCTTCAAAATTTCAACTTTTGCTTTAGATAGTGCTATCTATAACTACTTGCACATTTTGTATACTGTATATTTGCTGCTGGTTATCTGCATATATTAGGTTAAAATAGATTACTAACCCGTGACAACTCTCTGGCCATTTCAAAGGTGCCCACCGTGTCCATGTTGGCAGCCATAACAGGGATGCCAGTGTAGGACTGACCTGAGTTTCGGAATGTGAAGGACCTTGTTAAGTCAACCTGTGAACAATGTGTGAACACTCTAGAACTGTTCTTTATTGAAAACAGCTAAACATAGTAAAATACAATATCAAAAAAGGTCAGTTAATATAAAAACAGTTAAACAAAAGTTTATAAAATTAGTTTCATGTGTTATGGTTAAGAAATCACATTATAACCCCAGATAATTCGATCAGTTAGTTGAATACATTAGATCTAAACATGCCATACTGAGCTATGATACAAAAACAAAAGGCACACAATATATGATGAGGGAACTAGTTTTAACACTCACAAATGACTAATGTAAGGCAGTCACGATATTTCTTTATTGTAGTTACTCTGATACTATTTATCTGCCATACGAAGCGTGTCAAAAACATGTTTGCCAAAGATCACCAGCCCGACTAATCATCTGAAACTTCTAATGGGCAAAGCTGCTATTGTGAAGTTTACGATACGTTAAAGGTGTGTGGGAAAATATCTTGATTTTTGCATAAGCTCAAAAGTTGCACATGAAGGACATCTTCAAGTCCATCTTGCTTACATCCGACCGGCTTCGAATGGTACTTCGTTTTGGTCGTACCAAAACATCCTTGAAATCAAGTTTAATATCACTGTCGATTCGTGGCATCCTTTCACTGAAGATAGAGCGGAAAAGCAAATTCAGAAAGCCCCTGAAGAGGTTAAAACTATATGAAATATCTGGCAGCCGGCGAATACAAGCAAGTAGACGCCGGAAGGGAAGCTACTCTGAGCGCGGAAGACAAGAGTTGTCGGTCTGCGAATGTCGTTGGTCCACAAGATCCACGATGTTTGTTCTCTTAATAAGCTGACGTAGTTAGCCGCGCAGAAGATCACCATGATGTTTAGTTCTGTTAGTAAGCCGTGTAGCCGGACATTTGGCGCGGCGCGTGTTTTCCTTCAAGACATCTGTGCAAGGAATCGTGTTAACCATGCCGCTGCAAGCACAGGTTATTATTGTTAAGTTATAGACTTAAAAAAAAAAAAAAAAAAGCTCGACGTCTGAGAGTTTAAACTAAATAGCGCTAATATTTCATACCTGCTAAGATATTTTTTTATTAGTTTCTGATTTTGGTCATTTACTTCATCTCTCATAGTTCAGTCATGTTCCGTCTTCAGCTGGGGAAAAAAATCTGCCTAGCATTAAGTTAAAAGGATAATTTTAAAAAAGTAGTAGCCTCTATGCACTGCCATGGATAAAACGTGTACAGAGTATGGACAGAGTTATTGAACGGATTGTGAGCTGTTAGATATCAAATCAAATCAAATCAGACTTTATTGTCTGTCGAGGAGACCCAAGACAGAAATTTTTCTTTTGCTCACAAGGGCAGGCATACATACTCATACAGACATTTAACACACACAGTTAGGAGTAAAGATACATTATCATGGTAGTTGGATCTCCGTCAAATGGTCAATGAAATTTCAATACCTTATATTTCTTTATATATTTTTTAAAAAATGCGTTGGCAT
This sequence comes from Pomacea canaliculata, assembly GCF_003073045.1. NCBI lineage: Eukaryota > Metazoa > Mollusca > Gastropoda > Architaenioglossa > Ampullariidae > Pomacea > Pomacea canaliculata. The sequence goes on from NC_037601.1 coordinate 266,692, forward strand.
TGCAGACTGCAACGAAATGTGTCTGAACTGCATTTTCGTCATCCTCCTAGTACTTTGTCAGTTAAGTTATATCATTCATATTAATTCATAATTTATTCATATCATTCGTTCAGTCAGGCATGCTATATGCACTTACGGACTACGTGATCTGTGTGCAGCCACTGTTCCTCAAGTCGCACCTCGTAAGGACATGCCTCCCAAAGACATGCGACCTCTGTACATGGATGCCCAAGCAACAACTCCTTTGGTGATTAGATATAGCAATAATGTCACCGTTTTTTTGTTTTTTTTTCACTGTATGAAGAAAGGATGTTAAATCTTGCAAGCATGTAGTCAGTTGCCTTCATTTTAGAAATTTAAATTGACTTAAGTCAAATGGTAAGTTGGGCTTTCTGACGTTCTGAATCATGCTGAAACAATGTTTCGGGGAAGCAAACTAATTGTTTACTTAAAATCAGGTCTAAAACAGAGGTCTGAGGTGATTCAAGTAGGCTGGGCTACTGTTGAGTTGTGCTGTCAAGTGATATATCTGAACTGCTGTGCATGAAAGCTGACGAGAATATTGGCATGAGAAGAGGATTAAGAGTGACTACTGCATGCTTTGATATGGCAATCATTCTGGAAGTAGTCAGGCCAACAATCTCAGTATGAAAAATGGAATATGCCATTGCAAAACAGAATTTACCTCTCCTGGTGTGAATTGTGTTGAGACCGGTTGTATTACTAGTTGAATTTAAACAAATCCTTACAGACAAATGAAGCCAGTGATATTCACAGCCTGCTTTTTCAAAGGTAGGACACAGCCAAGGCAAGTCCTAAGCTCTGTCTTTCCACAGATTGCTAGGTCTCTCACAGATTGCGAGCTATAAATGAAGGTCACACTGGCTAGTTGACAAAACAGCTAACACCATTGAAATATCTTTTGATACTTCTTGTCATATGTGTCAGTCGCTAAACTTTGGACACTACTGCAACATTGGTTGACACTTCAGGGCTTCTGCTTACGCAAAAAATTGCGTACAGTACGCAGTAAAAGTTCGGAGGACCCCTTCAATTTTCGTCAATGGGGTCCCCTCCAAAGTTGGGCAAAGAACAGGAACCCCTTAAAAATCTGAAGAAGGGGTCCCTGGGACCCCAAAGAATTTAGCCTTAGCAGAAGCCCTGCACTTTTTCTGTCCAATGTCCAACTACCAACTGTCCACTTAAGTCACTGAGAAAAGTTTGTTGTCTTTCACAAAAGAGTGCTAACATGTCTGCCTTCATAAATCATCCTGAAGGTATGTTTTAGATGCAATTGTAAGTAAAAGATTATTTTGCAACCAAAAATTTGGATGTAACATTAATCAGAAAGTTGGTATCAGTTTAAGTCATCTTATAGATTGACTTTTTTTTCCCCATTAAATAGCATATGATCCAGAATACACTCTTTTTTTAAAGTGTGGTGTGTCTGCCTGCCTGTTCATGTGTACATGTTTAATCATATCCAGACTCATGCAGCAGACTGCACATGCACACACATTCAGAGGTGAAGAAAACTTGAACATTGACCAAACTAAGCAAGATAGATTATGGTCTGATAGTCTTGGTCTACAGTCGGGTGGGCCACTGACCCACATGAATACATTAAAAAAAAATTTTAAGCCATTAATAGTTATTCTTTAAATTGAGACATTTTAATTAATAGGAAAACTAGTTTCTTGGTGTTTCCAGTGTTTCTCATATAACATTTAATGTGTGTCCTTAAAGGATCCAAGAGTTCTGGATAGGATGTTGCCATATATGGTCACTTATTATGGAAATCCTCATTCACGAACTCATGCCTATGGGTGGGAGAGTGAAGCTGCTGTGGAACTGGCTCGAAAGGTAAAATAATCTGTTAACAAAGAGGACACAGTACATACACATAGTTGCCTATTGATGAAGCGGACACGTTTGTGTGCATGTACACATTAATGTATGTGTGTAGAATGCATAAATGTCCATTTATTTGCATATTCACATTAATCATTTTTTTACTTGTATGCAAATTTTCAAACTTAAGTTTCTTTTTTATTGGATTCAGCATGTTGCTGACTTAATCAAAGCAGATCCTAAAGAGATTGTGTTCACCAGTGGTGCCACAGAGTCTAACAACATAGCAGTCAAGGGAGTGGCACATTTCTACAAGATTAAGAAAAAACATGTTGTCACTACCCAGATAGTAAGAAAATATTTCATCATATTATGTTTCTTTAACTCATAGAGCAAAAAAAAAAAAGAAAGTAAACCTATTTGTAAAAGCTTCTTTAATATTTTATGTCAGTTCTTCTTTCCTTGACATATCATTCTGTGGAACTATGCATGTTTTTTCATTTTTGTTAATGTTACATTATAATTATTGTGAACATTACATGATAAACTTAATGCAAGAAAAATGATGTTGAGGAAAAAGAACACACGATAAAGTTTCTTGGTCTATTTAAAAATTTCCAGGAGCACAAATGTGTCTTGGACTCATGCCGTGCTCTGCAAGCTGAAGGTTTTGATGTGACATATTTACCAGTGCAGAAGAATGGTCTTGTTGATGTCAAGGTTGGCCACTTAGTTATTTTTGAAGAATCCGCTTAAAGTAATGCACAGCAGAGTTGTTAGAAGAGAAAGATTTTTGTTCAAACATTAAGAATTTATTATGTCACATGTATTTATTGTGCCTTCGCAGTGTAAATTTTTTACTTTTTAAGTTAGAGTATGATTTTTTAAAATTGTGTGTATGTGTCTGATTGGGGTGGAGAATGGGCGAGGTGAGACTTACATGCATACTGATAACATTTCGAAGGACTTGGAGAAGGTACTGCGACCAGACACATCCCTGGTATCCATAATGTTGGTCAACAATGAGATTGGTGTGCGGCAGCCTATTGAAGAAATAGGTTTGTATATCAAATGTATTCATCCATTTATTTTATGATCTTTATGTAAGTCCAAGAAGAAAATTACTGTTTGAATATAATATATAGATATTTGATATGTCTAAATGATGTAGGTAGCGGCAGTCAAAATTGTACTTCCTGTATATCACTTTGAAATGTGTTTTTCTGTGATGTGTACATAAGCACAAGGTAAACAAGGAAGGTTCTATCATTGCTAGAAGCAGAGATACACTACTTCAAAGGCGTGAAGTTTGTTTTCATCACATTTTGAGAATTTCTTCCCAGCAAACTTGACATTTTTTTAATGACAAGTGAAAGTAACAATGACAACATTTTGCAACTAAAGGTTGCTCCTAGTTCAGACAAATGAGATCATTGCCTATGTCATTTCACCTTGAGCATATTTGAGGGCTTTAAAAACAAAAGTAATGCACTATTGCATCTCCAAAATGACAAAATCTACAGACAACGGCAAATACTTTGTACTCAATTTTTCTAGGTTTACTGGTGTCCACATTGTTTGTATCCATAGCCCTAAAGCTTAATAATTCTCTAATTTACTAGGCGCAAAAATGTGGAATTAACATATTGTTAGAAACACCTGTGTCGCGAACTCCAGGGAATGAGTACTCAAAAAATAGTCAGAAGGTTGCAATTGCCGTTGCCTCGGGCTAATTACACTCTAGATCAGACCTGGGCAAACGCCGGCCCGCGGGCCGGATCCGGCCCGCCTCCTGTCTCTGACCGGCCCGCCCGCTGGCCGCCCACCAGTAAATATACTATGTATACAGTATTGGGTAACACTGAGTTAACTATATTAGTCTGGCCCTCTAGAACCATCCCAGTTTCTCATCCGGCCCTCTAGAACCATTCCAGTTTCTCATCCGGCCCCTTGGGAAAATTAATTGCCCACCCCTGCTCTAGATCCTTCTACCATCTCATGTTGATATTTACTGTGTACGCATAACACTTACACTAAATTGCAAATTAATACTCAAGAGTTGTTACACATCAATTTACAAAAGATAGAGTACTTCAAATTCCAATTATGGCTTGTTCTCTAAGAGTCCCGTTAAAACTACTCATGGCTAAGCCAGGTATCACCAGTCACTACCTTTACTACACACACCACACAGGCTCGTTTGGCACACACTCGCCACTTATCTCTTCACACAAAAGTCTCCTGCCACATGGAGGGCCCTCTGATGATCTTGGCGTCTGGGAATCCTGATGTCACTCCGTCGATCGTTGCTGCCTCTTTCACGAGCACTGAGCGCTGTTATTTGTGAAGACATTACATAATCTTTATAAGTGGTGCTCAGCATTAAATTTTCCAATGGTACTGTTTTCACTTTGTCAAAAAAAAAAAAAAGGTGATATTATGTACTAAAAAAGCAATTAAAAAACACCGTGTTTCGGGCTCTTTTATAGGGTTCAGTGTCTGTTACTAGGGAACTGCTGCAACCTAAATGATGTGTTAATGCTGCGTCATTATCTGTGTGCTTATGCAACAGACTGGCATAATTTATGTGACAGTTGTAACTGTCAAATGTAAAGAGTTTGAAATATGTCTGTACAGGAAAACTGTGTCGTTCCAAAAATGTGTTTCTCCACACCGATGCTGCGCAGGCAGTAGGAAAGCTGCCCATTGATGTCAATGCCATGAACATTGACCTCATGTCCATTAGTGGCCACAAGCTCTATGGGCCTAAAGGTGAGGCTTTCTTGATACTAGCTCTTGTTGAATCTTTTCTGCACTTCCTTGCCATTACTTTCAAGAATTCAGTTACATGGAATTCTGTAGGTGTTGAACATCTAGTTCTGTTGAAATCATTTAATATACCAATCTTTAGATAAAGTCTTGTTCATGCAAGCACTTTTAGAGTTAAGGTATATAAAGGGAAAGTGCGCTAAGGGCATTTCTGTTTGATATCAAGAGTTAAAAAATCAGAAGTCCACACAACAAGAAAGAAAAACAGCACAAGGAATGGCTGACTTTAGGGACCTGGCAAAAGATAAAGGAAAAGAAAGAGCTGAAGTAGAAAAGTAGAAAGTCAACCAATGTCAAAACCAGCAGGAAAAAGAAGAGCTCAGGGGGGGAATTGGTGTTTTACGCCGTGTCAGCAACTGAGGCTATATTACGGCAAGCAGATGCCACGTGCAGAGAAAGAACAGCGTGCCCGAGACGAGAAATGAACTCAGGGCAGCCAACCTTCACTGTATTGGTGACAGGTGCTAACCGTTGCGCCACCGGACCAAGAGCTCAGGGCAAAGTACTGGGAGATGAACCGAGAAGTGAAGAAGAGTGCAAGAGCTGACAAGAGACAGCTCGCACACTGTGTGGCAGAAGAGGCAGAACAAGCAGCCGGGCTAAATAACACAGAGATACTATAAGACATTACAGGAATTCTGTCAGGAAGGAAAAACACCAATGCATGCAGGCCAGTAAAGAATAAGAATGGCAGCGTAATTACCGGGGATACAGAACAAAGATCTCGCTGGGCAGAATACTTTGAAGAAATACTGAACTGACCACCACCAACAACCACTTTGTGAGATTGCTGCAGATGCAGAGCAGCTCCAAGTGAACACCAACCCACCAACCAAGGAAGAAATCATCAAGGCCATCAAGTCCTTGAATTCTGGCAAGGCGGCAGGCCCAGATGGCATTCCTGCAGAGGCACTCAATGCAGACCCAACAGCCACAGGGGAGATGCTACACCCCCTGCTGTAGAAAATTTGGGAGCAGGAGCAAGTTCCAGCAGACTGGAAGCTTGGTTACCTAGTAAAGCTACCCCAAAAAGGTGACCTGACACAGTGCAGCAATTGGCATGGGATAGCGCTGTTGTCCATTCCCCGACTTTGCAGATGACATCAGCCTGTTGTCCCACAAGCAACAACATGCACAGAAAAGTTCACGGCTCGCAGAAGCAGCAGCGATGACTGGACTGACAATCACCATCATGAAGACAGAGGTAATGTGGGTCAACAGCAAGCAAGAAGCCCCATTCCAACTACATGGGGAATGTATTACAGAGACTGACCGTTTCACTTACCTTGGCAGCATAGTCAGCAAAGGAGGAGATGAAGATGTAAGAAGGCGAATAAATAAAGCCAGGCTTACATTTCACAGCCTGCGACCTATCTGGAACTCCAAGGCATTATCTCTACACACTAAGATCGGCATCTTCAACACAAATGTAAAGTCAGTCCTTCTGTATGGATCTGAGACATGGCGTGTGACAAACACCATCACCAACAAGACTCAGACATTCGTCTGTGTCACATCCTCAACATCAGATGGCCCGAGAAGATCTCCAATACAGACCTGTTGGAGAGAGCCAACCAAAAACCTGCCAGCCAAGACATCAAGAAGCGGAAGTGGAGCTGGATCGATCACACCTCGTGAAAGCCGGCCGACAATTTAACAAGACAAGCTCTGGGCTGGAACCCACAGGGGAGCCGCAGGGTTGGGAGACACAGACAGATGTGGAGGATATTGGTCCACAGCAAGGCGGAGGCAGCTGGCATGACCTGGTCCCAACTGGAGAGGGACGCCCAGAACCAGATCTGATGGCGGGGTGTAGTTGCAGCCCTATGCTCCACTGGGAGTGAATAGAAAGAAGAAGACACAACAATTGTGAAATAGAGATTCTTTAATTATTTGAATCTCCCCTCATGTCAGATGCTGGAAGGTGCTAGAGCAGTGTTTCTCAAAGTGTGGTCCATGGACCACTAGTGGTCCGCGGGCATAAGTCAGGTGGTCCGCGGCTGACAGTCGTCATATGTCAGCAAAGTGATGTTTAAAGTGATGCATTCCTCGCATTAACATTTTAATTACAAATAACGAGGTACATAGTTTTATGTCAACTTTTTACTATACTACTGTCACAGAAGGACATTTAGTTTTGAATTGTAATGAAACAAATGCGGCAATTTAAATTTGAAATTCATAGTACAGACTGATTTTTAGGCCTTGGTGGTCCGCCATGTTTTTTTACTTAAGCCTTGGTGGTCCGCCATAGCTTTTACTTAAGTAAAGTGGTCCGCGGTCCGAAAAACTTTGAGAACCACTGTGCTAGAGGATGGAAGAAAGGGCAAAAGAGTCTACTCGTTTGATTTTTTTCCCCTCTCGTTTTGATTGTATCTGTAAAAAAAATATGTAAAAATATATTTAAAACATATTTTGTTTTAATTGTACAAAAATTGGTAAAATAAATTTTTTTCCTTAGGTCTCAGGATTTTCGTTACAAGATAAGAGTGTGTGGGACCTCAGGGTGTTCCAAGAGTGCCCCTCACACTTTTATATTTTAAGTTGTTTTAAATAAAATCACAAGACCTAAGGAAAACAATTATTTTAACCCTTTTCAGTACATTTTAAATAAAGGTTTTTTTTTAATTTACTAATTTATTTTAATCGTTTTAGTCTCTTATTTTGTTGTTGTTCTCAAATCACAAACACTTCTGGGCTTAAGTCTCAGACGATAATTTTCTCTTGCACTTTTGCCTGTGCTGCTGCAGGTGTATTTTTCTTTGCGATGCGGTTTCACCCATCTGTGTTCTCTCTCTTGCCAAAGGGTCGAGCATCATCAGTATGACTATTGTTAATCTAGCATCTGACTGAGGGGCCACAGTCTCTTTCCACACACATTCTGCATGCCAGGGTTTATCAAATTTTTTTTTCGTTGTTTGACAGCCACGGGAAGTTTAACAGCAAACATTCACACGCATGGTTCTGCATGGCAGCATTTATCAATTCTTTTGTTCTCATCCAACTTCACTACCTTTTCACAGGCCGAATTAGGGGAAGTAACTTATAGCTTTTGAGTCTAGGAGCAGTAGTTACCTATCTCCCCTAATTCGGCTTACAAAATTAACACAAAATTATTTTACTACTTGTGGACTGCTGGAAATGATTTAAGCATGCACTCATTTGATTTCTCACTTTAGAAGGTTTGCAGTGTTGATTTTTTTTTTAAATATCAGGTGTAGGAGCATTGTACGTTCGGCGAAGACCTCGTGTGCGGGTGGAAGCTATACAGAGTGGAGGTGGTCAGGAGAGGGGAGTGCGCAGTGGCACAGTACCTACACCTCTTGTAGTGGGACTGGGTGCCGCATGTCACCTGGCTGCAAAAGAGATGGATGTGAGTTGGGTTAGGAAGTTTGACAGTTGTATGAAAAAGTCATCAGTATCTTGTTCAGAAGGGAAAGGATAATTTATATTAAAAAAAAACTTGCTCAATCAGATCTAAAAAAAAAAAGGGGGGCGGAACTGTTAAGAACAAAATGTTCATTTTACAGTTTAATGCCAAACACATCTCCCATTTGTTAAAATGTTCATTTTACAGTATGATGCCAAGCGCATTTCCCAGATGTCAAAGCGACTTGTTGACCGCATCATGGCTGAGTGCTCCCATGTTGTGCGTAATGGGGACCAAGACCATATGTATCCAGGTAAATCATTTGTAAGCAGGTGTAAATTTCCAGGTAAACACTAACATTTACAGAGCTCAGATTTGTACCCATTTTCTGTCTTTTTCTTTGCATAACATTAATAAGCTAGTGTTTTTCAGTTGATGTCAGCAATGGAAAGTTACTGCTTTAACTATATTCTGCAAATAGTGAAACAATTACAATACACGTTAGACGGTTAGAGTGTCTCTTCTTATAGTTGGTCATTATTTCTTTTGTCTTTTTGTGAGCCAGGTTGTGTAAATCTGTCATTTGCATATGTGGAGGGTGAAAGTCTGCTGATGGCACTCAAAGATGTGGCTTTATCATCTGGAAGGTGAGAAAATTCAATACAACATGTGAAGTATGCTACGGTCGAGAAATATAATTGTCAAGCTTTTTGTGGCATTTTATCCTACACAACTTTTATATTGTGCCCCCACCCCACCCCAAAAAAAGAGATAATGAAAAAGTTTACAAACGATGAGATATTTTTTAAGAAAGAGAAAATAGAGTTTCATCTATTAATGTGTGCAACATATGTGAATCTTTAAATACATTAACATGGAAATTAATCTTTCATTGATATTGAAAATATTTCATCTGTCATTTAAAAGAGTGCTTTGAAATAATTATCAAATTATAAAACCTACAAATCAAAATAATGTCTGTAAAGAGTTGCATTCCAAGAAACACTGCTGTAGAAAACCACAATGAGGGAACCAAAGAAAGCATTGATGTTAGACTTTGCACTGTTGTCATGGATCATGAGTCAAGCACCTGAACAATTAGGGATTCCTACTTTCTTAAAATCTGCAATATGTACAGTGCCTGCACCTCAGCTTCACTGGAGCCATCGTACGTGCTGCGTGCTATTGGGGCCGATGAAGACTTGGCTCACTCTTCCATTAGGTACACTAAGTTTTTTGTTTTAAATTAATGCAAGGTGGTATAGAAATGTTTTTATAAGGCAGTTTGCAGCTTTCTGATAAAAGGAAACAGTTTAAAACTTTATAATTCAGTAAAGCCTGCCATATTTGGACCTTCTGACTTACACCTTCTCTTTTGAGACACTTTTAGGCTGCATAGATTGATTGTCAATACAAAATGACCTTTTATTTGCAGACATAAGCAGGTTGTGGATACAGTAATTTTAGAGAGAAAAATTTGTCCTTTATCTGTTGTGAATGGACAGTTTGCTTTAGTTTCATGGTAAATAGTCAAATAGTGTAATAGTATTGGTCAACATTGTTTGTGATGGCCTGAGAACACTTTTTTTTTTCAGTTGTCATACATAGGTATCATATACATGCGAGAAATGTGTGAAGAAACCTAAAGGGTTTTGCAACTCTAATTTTCCTTCCACAAAGAGTTATTCCAGACTTACAAAAAATAAATAATAAATAAAACCTTCCATTTGAACCAATATCTTTTTAACTTGTAGCATCTGTTACATTTTTGTGATACATTTATGCATCTCTGAATAATAGCATATACACCTTTAATGGATAAACTGCATGTACACTGCTACACTTGGATGAGTTATAAAATTGCTCTTACACTCTCCCATAACTGTCTTAACTATACTATTCCTGACTTCAAAAATGATGAAACATTAAACAGGAAGACACTTGTCTTGGAAGGCAGTTTTTAGTAGAATGGAGAGTATCCTTACATTGCAGGTTTTGCTGTATTTGTGTTGCTAAAGTCTTGTGACTGTAATACAAAGCTGTAAAGCACAAAGTAAATCTTACCATATATCACCTGTGGATCTCGTTCACTTGTTAAAAACATCAAGTGTAAGGACTCAGAGGGATTATGTACTTATGCTGATGATGCTATTATCTGGTGACACCAAGATTTGGCATTGGACGCTTCACCACAGAAGAAGAGATTGATTACACAGCAGAAAAATGCATCCAGCATGTCAAGCGGTTGAGGGAGATGAGGTGGGTGAAACTCTAGCAGTTATATATTCGTACATTAAATTCTGGCAGTTATTTATTCTTACAGTAAACTCTAATAGTTGTTTTTACAGTGAACTCTGGTAGTTACTCTTACAGTAAATTCTGGCAGTTATTCTTACAGTATTACATGTTGCTGCTGCTTTCCAGTCCCTTGTGGGAAATGGTGCAGGAAGGAGTAGATCTGAAGACTATCAAGTGGACTCAGCACTAGACAGACAGGAGTGAGCAGACTTCACAAGATGAGCAGCAGTTGGAGGAGCTGCATGTGATTATGGAGTTGTAGGACCTGTTATGGTGCTGCTCACAATTGTTAGAGACTCTACAACATTAGGAATTTTTTAATTCAACACTTTTCTTGCTGTCTTGCCATGTGGAACCATGTGCTGGAGAGGGTTTATGTGGGAATGAGAATAAGCTTACTTACACAACTTGGTAGCTTCCAAAATAGGACCTTGAAATGGGTTAGGGTTGACCATAATGTTGACATTGGTTAACTATGTTGTTATGAGTTAGGGTTATATACCTAGTGATGATACTCTGAAACCTTGAACATTATTTTTCTTCACTTCTGCACTCATAAATAGTAACACAAACCAATTGTTTTGATCTTTTGGATTTCATGATACTTTTTTGAGTCATTTAACAGTACTAGAGTTTAAATATTACTGAAGTAATACACCCTCACCCAAAATGTTAATTCTGAGTAAGCTAAATTAACTTATCGCTGGCCATTACAACTCATTAGTACATTTAAAGTACAATGCAAGAATGAAAGTTTGAAATCTTGTACTTAGCAGCGTCTTTGTTGTCTTACACTTAATTTTTTTGTTTGATGACAGTACAGGGTCAAGAGAGAATACTCTTACAAAACATGACATTCAGTGAAACTATTTCACAAGGTACCTGATACTGTAGCATAAGATACATTTTATATTTCTTGCTGAGACCTTTTGTGAATTTGTATTGATACAAAATGTTTACCAAAATACTGTGCCAATGCTGGTTGGTGTCTTCTCAAAGTTAACTCCTGGTACCATCAAATGTGTATTTTTGGGGCTGTTTTTTTATTATTTTCTTTTTCATTTTCCTTTTTGCCTTTTTATGTAGCATTAGATCCTCAGCATGTGAAGGAGATGTCTCATTTTGTGTCTGTGTGGGGTGGGAGTTCTTGTAAGTAGCAGTTTTAGTAAAGCTAATAAGTAATTGTAATAGATCAGTAAATCTGTATTTTCATTTTCTATCCCTCTTCTCTTTTTTTTTTTCTTATGTGTAGTCAGCAGGCATCATCATTACAATGCAGTGGCAGTCTCACATTTATTCCACAAAATCCACACCCATATTCACACATGCATACAGTATTAGTATGAAAACTAAGACAGTTTAGTTTATCACCTTTCACAACCCCTAAGTATTTGAACTGAAAAGCAATTTTCATTGGTCCATTGTTGATGGTAACCTGCTGTACTGTCAGTCTTTTCCTGATGACATTCAATACTGTTTCATTACTCACATTCAATTCTAAATAATTGTTTTCGCACCAAGTGACAAATGGGTCTATATTAGGTTAGTATTCAGAAGCTTCATTATGAGAGATGCACCCCATGAAGGCAGTCATCAGAGAACTGATGAAAATGATAGAAATGTTTTAAAGTCTATGGGCTTATTTGTGTTATATTTTGAAGCCCATGGGCTGATGTGTATGATGTGAGTAAAAAGGTGATTGTATAATTCCTTGAAGTGTCCTAGTGAATGTATGGATGGTGCTGGAAGAAATTGCAAGAAAAAGATGCTATAATGTTTTGTTGGTCTTGTTTTGCACAGAAATCAAGAAGTGCTCCAAATATTTAAAAATTGGTACATGCTCAACATTTTTTTATTATTTTTAAATGTTCAAATTCCAGGCTTATTTTCTTAAATATAGCAAGAGTTGTGTGTTTGGTTGTGAGCTATAATAAAGGAAATCTTCAGTAAACAAAGGCTGATTACTAAACTTTAGTAATTCATTCCACACTTTTCTTTTTTTCTTGCTAACTCTCAGTATTCAATTTGATTGTGTTATTCAGGAGCTTTTTATTTCACTTATGAAAAGGAGGCTATCAAAATCTGTACTGTTAGCATGGTATGGTATGGCGTGAACAAGATAACCAACAATGTTGTCATTATTTTTATTAACTCAAAAATTTACTAAGTGTGGAGTTTTCAACAGCAAACACTAACAACCAATGAACAAGTGCAAAACATTAAAGTGTGTATCTTAGTATCTTAGATTTGTGAAAAATCAGTGTAATAGTTAAAAGTGTGCTAGTTATCACATATAAAACAAATATTTGTTTTAGGGATAGATAATATCAACAGTGGTCTGTTTGCACTGTAGTACATGTAGAGGAATATAACCAGCAGAGGAATGCTGTCACAGCGATGTAATTGCATGAATTCTCTTTCAGAGTTTTAGTGCAGTCAGTGAGTGTTAAGGTATGCCATAGGATTTTGATATGGTAAACAATCGATAAATGAGTGTAGATGTGTTCTACATGGATAGAGTCAGGTTTATTCCTTCATGAAAAACTAAAGACCAGCACATTTTCAGCAATAGAGATAATAGAATTAAGTTGAAAATAGTTTTTTGTTTTTGGTAACGTGTCGTCAGCTTTCTTTTCATTATGAGCCATTGTTATTTCTCTACACTCCAGTTCAGTCTATAAAAGTTATTGTCTTATGGTTTAATAAGTTTGAAATTGCTGCAGTTTAATCAGCCAATAAAGGTCTGATTATTCAGTTTGACTGAGGCATCAAATGATATGTACTTTTTGGTTAGCTTTTTTTAGCTCCTCATTGCTTAGGACACTTTATCAAGTACAAAAGTTTGACACCATGTGCAGAATTCCACTCGGAAATGATATGTTATTGATATATATATATTACACACAATATGTAAGTATGCAAGTATTATTGAGAACATGGTGCATTTCTTTAGACACAGTGTCCAAGCGTGCAAACATTGTTGAGAACATGGTGTGCTTCTTTCACTCCCTTAGAGGCAGCATGGTGGATCAGGCGGTGTGACTCTCTGGGGATAGAAACAGAAGTATAGAATGTAATCATTGTGTCCAGACAGTTAAATTGAAACACTGATCTTATAGGGTCTTAATCATTTTGTCATTATACCCTCTTGCTTACCATGCTTACGTTGGAGTCACACCTGCTGAGGACTTACCTTTTGTAAAAGGTTAAAACAAAGGTGTCAAGGCACTAACCCTGGCTTAAGGTCAGTCTGGTAGCCTTTCAAGTGACCAATAGCCAAATTATAAGCAGCATGTGGATGTCCCTGGTCAGCAGCTTTCCTGCAAACCATGCCTGAGGTTATGATTTTTTATAAATTGTCAGATCCCAAAATGTCAAAACTTTTAGGTGACAATAAATCTGTATGACAACATCTTTGATTTGTCCAGTGTGTAATACTCTATTTTCAGAGTGAGGTGTGGTTCATTCATCACATTATTCATACTAGCTTTCACAAATCTATAAGAAAAAGGGGGAACTGCAAAGGCTGAAAAGAAAAGCTTCCCCAAGATGGTTTAAAAATAGTCTATAAGCTCACCTGAACCACTCCATGGCCTTGTCTGCATGTTTCTCTACACCAACACCTGTAATGCATGCAAAATAATTTGTCAACAGCTGCAAGCCACCGGCTGATGAACAAATAGTTCAATTTCAACTGTTTACCAAAGAAACTTCACTGCAGAAGAACTGAGGCATTCAGTATACCCGCACGTAAGGACTTACTACTACTCTTGGAAGCTGGTTCATTCCAATCCTAGAGTGAAGAGGCACAATAGCCTGTATTTTGCTGTCTTGGACTGCTGCACACCTTCCTTTAAAAACTGTTTAGTGGTAAGCAGGAAATCTGTTGGCTATTCATTTACATTTTTTGGCTGTCGGGGATTGGTGTTTCAACTGCCGTTATACAAGAATAGAGGTAAGCACTAAATCAGATAATTTACGTGGCTACTGGTACCTCCCTGTAAGCTGTTTACCAACACTTGTATAGTGAAAAGAATCATTAGGCATTTGTAATCCAGGCCTTGTAATTGTCCAACCTAAAAAAAAGGCGAAAATCTTTCTGGTAAGGATTGGGATTCTGCAATTGGTAATCTTCCAAAAATTGAAGATGTAGATTAATGGATCAGATATAGTAGATTTTGTTCTTATTACTGAAAGGACTCCTTCTTTACTACCAATCTCTACCAGTAGTCTTGGTATCAAAAGGTCAGTTTGCCAGCCTATTGGTTCAGTCTCATTCCACTCTTCTTTGACTAAGCAAGCCATTTGGGAAATTCACTTTGAAGTGTTTTTACTTATTGAGCTCTGATGGGGCAGATGATTTATTACACACATCAGCCTCTATTGAATGATTTTTTTTTAAACATTGTAGGATTATAGACATTCTCTGTTTTGTTACACATCAAAGTAGTTGTGATAACTCATGAAAACAGTATTAAATGTCGTTATATTAACTTTAGTTAACACATTCTATGTTGTATCTTCTTTATTTCTTTCTCAGTTCATGATGTTTAATGCTTTATTTAACTTTGACCGGCTTCACTATGAGGTGTAGGTCTGAAATGTAGGTCTATAAACATGAAGGTATAAAGTGATGTGTAACATGTCTAAATATCAATTTCTGTTGAGAATTACAGCACTTGAGTCATTTCAAATACTGAGAGAAAGGCACAGGTACTGACCATGCAGTAACGCTGTCCACCTGATGCTGGGCCTCTGAGTATCCCAGGTGGGCATAACCATGAGTGACATGAAAAATGAACATATTCAAAGTAGTAGTAGCAGTACAGTGCTGCTGCCACAGCCCCACACAATGACAACTGCCTGAAAATAGGACAGTACACATCAGCCCATTCACTTTATGGAAAGTATTACTGCAACATGTAGAACTTCTTCAAGAAGGCTTGAAAAAAGAGTTTCAACCATGTTTACTTTGTAGTGAAGCAGATAAGGTAGTATGTAATCTACCACAACTGTCGATTCTTGTGGGTCTTAGTATTAAAGAATTCAAGTCTTGCTCTTTGTCATCATTTTTACCTTTCAGTTTAGGGGTGTGCGTGCACATGCAGGCATAAGACTCGATTAGTGTTAGGAATAGACAGATCTCTTCCTTGAAATGCCTTGAAGAACCAGCATGAGAGACCTTCCCCAAAAGGGATGTTTTTGACCCAGTATTTAACATCACAAAAGCAGGACTAATATGAACGAAGTACTTGGTATAAGCCTGATGTTATGGTAGTGCTAGACCCTGTTCCTGGTTCAACTGTGTTCTTGCCTGTTCTTCCGATAACTGTTCCACAGAGGGGTAAGGCTCATGATTGATTCTTTGTCTTCCTAGACTTTTTGGTACAGAGCACAAAGACTTCTCATCTCCACTTTGCTGGAACAGCTCAACAAGGACGTTGACAAAGCCAATTCTACGGATGTTCATTAAACTATTTTGTCCGTTGCTAGCTTCTAAAATTGATGTGAGCAAACATTGCATCTGATACATTTCCAACTAAAACACAGAGTAAAGAAACAAACTTCTATGTCAAGCTGACTCCAAGCTTTTATCCAATCAGAATCTGTTAAAAATCTACTGAACACATTTCTTCACAAAGTCGTCTAACTTCCAACTGGATAAAACGTGTATTTACAGTTTACATTTTTCTTTGCAGACCGCGTACAAATTTCGTTTAGAAAAACAAAACTGAAGAATGAAGAAATAATCTGACCTCCAGCACTCGTATGTACCATGGGTCGGGTTTCTTCTTGCGGGCCAAAAACACTTTGCCTGTGTAGGGTGGCCCTGTCACCTGCTCACCCTTCTGCGCTGGTCTTCATCGCCAGGTTCTGTCAGCAGCCTCTGTCGCAGCTCGCTCTTGTCAGACGCCATTCCACACACGACTACAATGGACGACCGAGGGCCCACCGCTCATCGGATTGTTAGCGGCCCGAGCTTTTACCTGGCCAGCCAGCAGGACGCTGTCACCATGGCGACGTGCGCGCACCCGTCATCTGATGCAGGATCTCGTGATGTACGTTAGGGGCGCCCGCTAGTGTAGAGGTTCAATCACTCGCTTGCCACCACTGCAGGGAGAAAGTCAGGGTTCACATCTTGTCTCGGGACACTGTGTATAACACTTTGTTTGCAGTTGAAGTGGCAGTCACAGCTGTAGTTCATGCGGCAGTCACAGCTGTAGTGCATGCGGCAGTCAGCTGTAGTGCATGCGGCAGTCACAGCTGTAGTTCATGCGGCAGTCCCAGTTCATGCAGCAGTCACAGCTGTAGTGCATGCGGCAGTCACAGTTCATGCAGCAGTCACAGTTCATGCAGCAGTCACAGCTGTAGTGCATGCGGCAGTCACAGCTGTAGTTCATGCGGCAGTCACAGTTCATGTGGCAGTCACAGCTGTGTGGGATCAAATAAGCTGTGCCTGAGTAGTATTTCCACACTCACGTGCGCACACATATATACACACATACACACACGCACAAACACTCGCACGAACACACATATGCACAAACACGTTTGCACACATACACAGTTGCACGAACACACGGACACATGTGCACACACACAAGCGCGTGCACGTGCAGGTTGCCGACATTGGCTGCTTGCCCTGTAGCAGTGGGTGTGGATGTGACAAGCCAGGCTACAAAGCCCGCTTCAGCGCCAGGTAGATGAGCAGGTAATGAGCAGGTAGACTTGAGGAGGATTTCAAATGAAAAACAAACACAGATAAAAATGTCAGCCGGCCCTTGAATAGTTGCTGTCATCACTCGTGGTAGGACTGCTCCAGTAAATATCAGGCACAACTGAGTCAAGAGTTATTATTATTTTTATTATTTTGACTAGAAAGCAAGACTAAAAACAGTCAACTATAATGAGGAAACAAATTATAATGAATACTTGTTTTTCTGTAGACAAATAGGTTGTGCAGCATCCAGGCATTTCAAGAAACAAACACAACTCTCAAGGCATTTGGTTCGATCATATTTTTTTATCTTATCGTGTTTTATCATTGTTTTGTCGGTTTAACAGGTGCAGACAAATGTGTCTGACTCTAACAAATATAAAGTTCTGTCATTTTTATTTTTGTTGAAATCACACAAGTCGTCATCTTTTCTTCTGACTTGCTGTCTCTTTTGTATGATTTTGCACAGAATGTTACTCGGGTGACTGATGATTGTCACGGCTATAGATCGTCGTGGGGGAAGGGGGAATAATCGCAAGTTTGTATTTACTTACTTACTCCCCTTCGTGCCTAAGGCGGTACATTACACATCCACTACAAACTTCCATTTTTGTCAATCCAGAAAGTTGAGGCCTGCTGCTCCACAACAGTTTGTATTGACCTTCGCTGTGTTTGCTGTGGCTGACCACCATCAGTTGTCCACTGGAGGGCTACAGTGGGTGGTGATGTGGCTTCATGGTGCCCACATGCCCTCACCATGGACATCTTCGTGTTTGACCTGTGGCTTGTGGCTGTCACATGTCAGCAGCTGGCTCTTGTCACCATTTCTTCATTAGTAATTAAGTGCAAGGCCGGAATATCTTGACAATGTCCCTCAGACATTTGCTTTGGTAGGTCTCTAGTTTGATGTTTGCTGATGTCTTCCAGCATTCACTTCACAGAGTGAGACTGAAAAGACATTGCTTCTGTAGATTCTTCATTTTCTGTTCCTTAGAGCCTTGACTGCTAAATTTCTTCTAGCATGGAAAATGCTTGATGTGCTTGATGAGTCAGTTCTTCACATCCTGTTCTGTATCTCCATCTGTTGTTACTACACTGCCAAGGTATGTCAATTCTTCAGTCTCCTCTACTTCTTTGTTATCAGTTCTGGTGGGTTCTCTTGACTTGCATTCTGTCTCATTTCTTTTGTTTTGCCTGTGTTTATTTTAAATCATATTTTTATGCATTTTTGCTCCGATTGTTGATCTTTTCCTTCGCATCTTTCCGCTGTCTGAAGAACATAACAATGTCATCAGCATAATCTGCCCTCCAGTACACATGTCAGTGTCCAACAAATTCCTCTTTCTTGTATTTTGTTGTTTGTTTCATGAGCCAGTCCATGGCCAGTAGGAATAGTACGGGGACAGAATTCATCCCTGTTTGACACCAGTGTTTTAGGGTTAAAAGCTTGTTCAGCAAGAAGCCATGTTGGTCTATGGTCCAGCCCGTGGTAGTCTGTGATTCGGTTGGGAGGAGCAGGAGGCAGGAATACTAGCGGTTAACTGCCTGCCAACCTGTCCCACATCCTTATTTCAGAGAAAAGGTGACAGATGGCGCTGATCATACGTAGCTCATAATACACAGACTGACAGACAGCTGTCACTTGTTTATCATAATAGGCAGACTGATAGACAGCTGTAACTTGTCTATCATAATAAACAGACGGACAGCTGTCACTTGTTTATCATAATAGACAGACTGATAGACAGCTGTAACTTGTCTATCATAATAGACAGACTGACAGCTGTCACTTGTTTATCATAATAGACAGACAGACTGACAGCTGTCACTTGTTTATCATAATAGACAGACAGACTGACAGCTGTAACTTGTTTATCATAATAGACAGACTGACAGCTGTCACTTGTTTATCATAATAGGCAGACTGGCAGACAGCTGTAACTTGTCTATCATAATAGACTGACAGCTGTAACTTGTCTAGCATAATAGACTGACAGACTGACAGCTGTCACTTGTTTATCATGATAGGCAGACTGACAGACAGCTGTAACTTGTCTATCATAACAGACTGACAGCTGTAACTTGTCTAGCATAATAGACAGACAGACAGCTGTAACTTGTCATTATAGGCAGACAGACTGACAGGCAGCTGTAACTTGTCTATCATAATAGACAGACTGACAGACAGCTGTGACTTGTCATTATAGGCAGACAGACTGACAGGCAGCTGTCACTTGTTTATCATAATAGGCAGACTGGCAGACAGCTGTAACTTGTCTATCATAATAGACAGACTGACAGCTGTCACTTGTTTATCATAATAGACAGACTGACAGCTGACACTTGTCATTATAGGCAGACAGTCTGACAGCTGTAACTTGTCTATTATAATAGACAGACTGGCAGACAGCTGTAACTTGTCTATCATAATAGACAGACTGGCAGACAGCTGTAACTTGTCTATCATAATAGACAGACTGACAGCTGTCACTTGTTTATCATAATAGACAGACTGACAGCTGTAACTTGTCATTATAGGCAGACAGACTGACAGCTGTAACTTGTCTATCATAATAGACAGACTGACAGACAGCTGTAACTTGTCATTATAGGCAGACAGACTGACAGACAGCTGTAACTTGTCTATCATAATAGACAGACTGACAGCTGTAACTTGTCTATCATAATAGACAGACTGACAGACAGCTGTAACTTGTCATTATAGGCAGATAGACTGACAGACAGCTGTCACTTGTCCATCAAATGTCATGTCTGCAGTGACAATGAATGCCAGGTTCCTGACGGATGACAGCAAGGAATGCTGGTTGTTTCCACCTTGGTGTGATTGGGTGGACTGACGAGCGATGAGTGATTTCCTCTTCTCGAGCGTTGGAGGGTTTCCGCTTTATCCTCCTTCAGTATTTTTGACACCACCCAGTCTTTGGCTACATGAAGACAGACTTGTATGGTGCTGACAGAAGAGTGAGACTAGTGGGGGTCGTGGAGCTGTGCAGCTGCGTGTCATCAGTATACGATTGATGATGAACACGGATTTCCCCATGTAGCCCTAGGGCAGCGCCTTCAATCCCTCCTTCGTCCCCCCTCGTTTCAGAACTTCCTAACTACTACTTCCCCACCCTCTGGTAGTAAAATAAAAATTTCGGAGTGTTTTAGCCAACGACTGTTTATTTTTTAAACACCTATTTCTGTTCTTTCAGAATTCTTTAACTGAGTCTTTGCCATGAAGTATCAGTCACTCTCCACAGAAAATTTTGAGTTCAATAAGTAAAAAAATTGTTTTTTAATTTTTTTTATTGGTATTTTATGAGCGTTGATCACAATCAGTAGCAACTGAATTACATCCCAGCCGTCCTCGTGTAATAATAATAATTGATGTGAAAGGAAAAGTAAATCGTTTGATAATAACAAGGCGATGTGAAGGAGAAGTAATTAATTATTAATTATTTCCTTTTAAGACAAGATTTTACTTGTAAAACACTATGTAGTTATTTGATAGCACGATTGACGCTGTGTAGGTATTTGCTAAACATGTTCTTTGACAAGAACTTACCACTACTGCTTTCTCTAGTTTCCTCTACCACTGTCGCCACTCTCACCACCACTCTCACCACCACCACCACCACCACCACCACCACCAACCTCCGATGCATTGTAGTCCCGATCACGTGGCTAAAATGGTTGTCCAAGTAAACACAAAATAAAGGAGAATGCCGGCAGTCTGTAGTATGTAGAGTGTGTATGTGTGTGCGTCTGTGTGTTGTATTCTAAAGTCTTCGTAATCTTTCAACTCCGCTTGGAAACCCCCCGGGTAACCTGTCGGTCCCAAGCCCGGATGACGGAGAAGGGTTGGTCGTGGCTAGCAACCCCACCTGTAAAACAACCCCTGTTACAGAAAGAAATCCACCACAAGGACAACGAGAGCCTGGACGGGAAGATCCCTCCACCAGGGCCTGTGACGTATGCTGGTGAAAGCCCTCGGGAAGCCAGCTCGCCACATCTTCTCACGGCCAAGACAAAAACCAGGATAGAGACCTGGAACATCAGAACCCTATACGAGAGAAGTAAATCAGCTCAGGTAGGACAGCAAATGAACTCTTTCATCCTATACCCGTATATTTATTGCTTATATCTGTTGCTCACAGTCATATTTTCTTCATGTTTTTCTCTATTAACCTCGATGCAACTCTATTAACCTCATTATGTCTTTCTCTAGTATCCCCTTTTCTTTTGTCTTTCTCATGCTATCACTTTCTCTCTCCGTGTTCTTAAGAAAACTGCTCCCAAGACCAGTCCCTTACATATCCCATCAGCAATCTCTTGCATTATCTCTACACACCAAGATCCGCATCTTTAAGATAAGTGTAAAGTCAGTCCTTCTGTAGGGATCTGAGACATGGCGAGTGACGAATACCATCACCAACAAGTTAAAGACATTCGTCAACAGATGTCTGCGCCACATCATCAACATCAGATGGCCTGAGAAGATCTCCAATACAGACCTGTGGGAGAGAACCAACCAAACACCTGCCAGCCAAGACATCAGGAAGCGGAAGTGGGGCTGGATCGGTCACACCTTATGAAAGCCAGCCGACAGTTTAACAAGACAAGCTCTGGGCTGGAACCAACAGGGGAGGCGCAGGGTTGGGAGACCCAGACAGACGTGGAGACGATCAGTCCACAGAGAGGCAGAGATAGCTGGCATGACCTGGTCCCAACTGGAGAGGGACGCCCAGAACAGGGTCCGATGGCGGGGTGTGGTTGCGGCCCTATGCTCCACTGGGGGTGAATAGCAACAAGAAAAACGTTTTGCATACAAGCACAAGACCAGTCTCCCACCTCGTGAACATTCCCTTACATACAAGCACAAGACCGATGCCTTAGCAAGGAGCGCGGTCTCTACCCTCAAGGGACACAAGGAACCTCTTAACGTAGCAGTCAAGCAGCGCAAGCTGATCTGATTCATCCATGTCATCTATGGCATCCATGTTATACGTGTCACCCACGTTATCCACGTCACCCATGTCACCCGGGACGACACTGTGTAAGACCGTCATTCGGGACACTGTCGAGGGTCTAGCCTCTCAAGATCTCCCTCAGGGGTTAGCCGTGTCACCTGCGGCCTTTAGCGAGGTCCCTCCGTCAACCGGTACACTCTAGCGAGAAATTTCAAATAGTTCAAGAGCTAATTTATTGTAAATCGTCTCTCTGTCTTTCAGTTCTTGTGTATTCAATCAGCTCTCAGAAACAGAAAAGCAAAGCGTTTGGCGTGTGAACCATCTCAATGTCTGTCTTTCAGTCCATCTATACCATTCTATTTGTAAGTACAGCAGAGTGTAGAGACAGGCGTGTCCACCCGATCCAAGACAAGTAGAAGAACAGGCCATCATCGTCACTGTCGTTGCCACAGATCACAGTCGATCTTAACTTTCAGCAGAACACAGAAAGTCTTCAATTTCATCAATACTACTTCTCATTACCAAATATTCCACAAGCATCTTGGGACAAGTTAAATCCCACACCGGTAGAGGTCTAGCATACCCTAAAGTGGTCTAACCGTCTTGTTACCGACATTTATTGTCCTCCGTGAGTCAATGTTTCTGCGATAAGTTAAGTTAGAACTACTTTAGCATCTATTCATTAAAAATAACGGCTGGCGGCCATGTTGACTATGGATCCTTCTACATTTCTTAACTTCAACCTGATACATTGTATGACAAACAACGTCTTCGATATGATTGTTATCAGCCTTCAACATCACAGTGCAGGTCTCACCAATACCTAGCTGCCTGCTTGACTGTCAAATAGTTTGAAATATTCAACATGCCACATAAAGTTTGAGTTCTACATTCATACCGCCACCAACATCTATGATGTTGAAAGATGAAAATACATGTTGACAGTCGGTTTCTACATTGTGATAAGTGTTAATTATTTCTAGTATTCATCGCCTGGAACACAACTCCTCTTTGTCCTAACATGAGTATGTAGTATGTAGTCCGAAAGTCCATTATCATCTCAGAAAATAAAGTATCAGCATTGTGAGAGCAGCGAGCGAGAAGATAATGAGAGCAGCGAGCGAGAAGATAATGTTGCTTGGTTGTGTATAAAGGACATGACCTGCACCAACTCCCTGAGGAATTCAGTAAAATCTTTCTTACTTGTGTACATGGCGGCTGCTCTTAGACTGTCCGCCATCAGAGGGCGCCTCGTCTGTTTTCTTGACACCGATTGGCAGTTTACAACAGGTGAATGTTTACATTTCCTTTCTTTGCTACAATAAACATCATCAAGCTCGTACTCATGAAACTAAAGTTGTTTAAGGTGTTATATGACATAATAATTAGTCATACTTATGCTCATGTGACATAATAAGTAGACAGTTATACCTGTCGTTATCAACATCCATTTCGTTGTCTTTGCTCTACACCTGACAGTTAATTACCTGAGAGAGAGAAACAGAAGTCTGTGTGTGAGAGACAGAGAGTGCGCGTCTCAGTATAGCGTCTAACCACGTGACATCTGATACAGCGTCTAACCACGTGACACTAACCACGTGACATCTGATACAGTGTCTAACGACGTGACACTAACCACGTGACATCTGATACAGTGTCTAACCACGCGACACTAACCACGTGACATCTGATACAGTGTCTAACCACGTGACATCTGATACAGCGTCTAACCACGTGACACTAACCACGTGACATCTGATACAGTGTCTAACCACGTGACATCTGATACAGCGTCTAACCACGTGACACTAACCACGTGACATCTGATACAGTGTCTAACCACGTGACACTAACCACGTGACATCTGATACAGTGTCTAACCACGTGACACTAACCACGTGACATCTGATACAGCGTCTAACCCACAGCAGCTGTTGTCCGTCCTTTTGCCGATTGAAACTTAGACAAATCGCAACACAAACGTAAAACGTGTTTTTGGAAGCGGGTGGATCTGCCAAAGAAAACGAAAAAACTGAGGGAGCTATTGATATAAGGGAAGTAATAGACCGTGACGATGGAGGTCATGTATAAATTGTAGTACTGGCCCACCAGAGAAAACTCGTGCACTGTGACGTTCGCGAGGTAGAAGATGACCCAGGGGATGGTGGTGAGGATGTAGACACAGCACACCAGCACCAGCATCTTGGTCAGTGCCGTGTGCTGCCCTTGACCTCCCTCACTGCTGCAGCTGGTCGTCTTCCGCCAGGTCATGGCGGCCCTCAGCTTGACCACCGTCAGGGCGGTGCACACGGCAACGACAACGAATGTGGCGATGGGGATGACATTCATCATCACAATGTTTTCTAGAACTGTAAAGAAAATTTGATTGTTCATAAACAACTCAGAACTGACAAGTCCGAACTTTGCCGAGGTATTATTAACTCGAAGTACTACAAATCGCGCGGGCATCGTGAAAAGGGCCGCCTGAGAGAAACAAAGGATGAAGACCATCATCACCGCCATGGTGCGGGTGCGGATCAAAGAGGCCGCCTTGAGGGGGAACACGACACACAGACAGCGCTCCACGGCTATCACCGTGGTGATACATCCAGAGGCAGTGCGGAACCCCTGACCCACTCCGGTTAAGTAAGCTTGAAAGAAAGCGTAAAGGCCATCCCACGTGACCGGGTCAACCCTCTCGATGTAATATGTCATCCCGAAGATCGCACACATGGTGATGAGGCCGAGGTCGGCCACGGACAGAGCCAAGAGACAGACGTTCATGCGGTCCCCAAGTCCCTGGCGCCAGAACACCACACAGTTGATGACGTTGGTGGGCAGGCCGATAACGACGACGACAGGCTTGATGACACAGTTCAAGATGTAGACCGCCACTAAGTACTGGCTGCGAGTTAGGATGTCGTGTGGATTGTCCCAGGGTATGAGGCCAGGCGCTGCTGGGACAGCGCTGAAGTTGTTCATGGTGTCCGCTGATGGTGGACACCCTGGAGGTGAGTGTGCGTGTGACTGACTGCAGGCAGTGAGAAGGTGAGAGAACGACAAACCTCTCACATCACATCTGTGAGTCGATCATCAAATGACATGAAATGATTCAAAGCAGCGCGTGTTGGAGACGCCGCACGTGCTGCACGCTGACACGTGTACTGTATGTCTCCGCGGACTTCTTCATCCTCATCTGCTCTTTCTTATTTTATCTTTTCTTCAATTCAAGGGCACTAGGACTTCAAGAGGCAGACGTTGGGAATGTGTGAGGCCACAGAAATATCGATATATATATATAGACATTGAGATATATATATACATCGCATACTGTCACGCCTACTGGCAGCAAACATTTCCTGCAACATTTATAACAGCGAGGTCCTCCTCCTATTTGTCTTGTGTCACTCGAGTTTACTGTCGACAGTTATTGCGAAACACACACACACATACACAAAAGACACACCAACACGCACACACAAACACGCACACACATACACAAATAAACACACAAACATACACGCAAACACACACACTCCACAGTGGCAGTAAAGATAAAAGAAGGATGCTACTTAACACGTGGCAATACCGCGTGCAGCCTACTGCGTACTTCAGTGAAGTAAACAAATGCAGTAAAGTAAACAACTTCAGTGAAGTAAACAAAGCTGCTAAGCACCAGCAGCAGTGTGCCGAGCGCTGTATTGACTGTCGGTGCACTTGTCCCACACAGTGGAGTAGCTGCACGTGCACGCCGCCTGAGCTGTGAGCAAACAGTGAGTACGTAGTGGGTGAGTGGGGTGAGTGGGGGCGCAGTGAGGACAGGTGAGCTCCCCTTGTTAGAGAGCTTTACTGTCGGCAGCGCGTGAACTTCTAGTAGTGTGTGTGTGTGTGTTTTTGTGCGTGTGTGTGTCTGTGTGTGTGTTTGTGTGTGTGTGTTTTTGTGCGTGTCTGTGTGTGTGTGTGTGTGTTTTGTGTGTGTGTGTGTGTGTGTGTGTTTTTGTGCGTGTGTGTGTCTGTGTGTGTGTTTGTGTGTGTGTGTTTTTTGTGCGTGTGTGTGTCTGTGTGTGTGTTTGTGTGTGTGTGTTTTGTGCGTGTCTGTGTGTGTGTGTGTGTGTTGTGCGTGTCTGTGTGTGTGTGTGTGTTCTGTGTGTGTGTGTGTTTGTGTGTGTGTGTTGTGTGTGTTGTGTGTTTGTGCGTGTCTGTGTGTGTGTTTGTGTGTGTGTGTTTTGTGTGTCTGTGTGTTGTGTGTGTGTGTGTGTTTGTGTGTGTGTGTGTGTGTTGTGTGTGTGTGTGTGTGTGTGTGTTGTGTGTGTGTGTGTGTGTGTGTGTGTGTGTGTTTGTGTTTGTGTGTGTGTGTGTGTGTGTTGTGTCTGTTTCTGTGTGCGTCTACAGACGTCAGAGATCTGTTAACAGGCATTAACACAGAACTGCAAGACCTCACCAACAAACAGACAGACAGACAGACTGTCACAAACCTGCTGTGTATTTTGTTTAAATATTTTTTTTTTTTATTTAGTTAGGAAGGGGATAGGGAGAAGTAATTGGAAAGGGAAGGTGGTAAAACACCTATTAGTGGGCTGTCAGTGTCAACAGCCTGAGGCGTGCCGCGCCATACAGGGATGGCTGGCCGGTCTTTGTGTAATTAAGTTCTGTTGATAGGTTGTTTGTTGATTAGTTCGAACAAAGGAAAGAGTGTGATAGTGTTTTCGATGTGTGTGGTTTGATTGGGGTTTTTCCTTGACGGGAGCGGGGAGAAGGGACAGTCTCTTTGGTGTTGTCAGTGGTCCGGAGGAGCGGACGGTTTTTGTTTTGTAACCAGTCTTGACGGACTGTGTGTTGTTGTACAAATCCTGACCAGATTGTTGTGACAAGTCCTGACCAGACTGTCCTGACTTGTATCAAGTCCTGACCAGATCAGACCAGACTTGTGTTGTACAAGTCCTGAACTGACTTGAAGTTACCAGACTCGTTTGTACTTTTGTTAGCATTGAACCTGTTGAGGTGAGTGTGAATCTTAGTTGATTTTTTCGGTGAATGTGTATTTCTGTATTGGATGAGTGCGATCTATTTGTGTATACTTCATGAACATGGTTTGAAGTAGCTAAGAGTGAATTTACATTTATCTAAAGAATGGTTTTGTTCTTCTCTCCAGGTTTTACTTTTGGATTTACTTGTGGATTTTCTTGTGGATTTTCTTTGGGATATAACTTCAAGAAGAAGTGGAAACTTTGTGTACTTTTCATGTGGATATATGGTGTATCTTACAAGCGGACACGTTGTGTCGTTTCAAGTGAGACTTTGAGAGGAACTGTGCAAGAAGAGTGAATACTTTTGAAACTTTGGAAGAAACGTGTGTTAGAACTGTGAGGTTGGGAAATTAGGAATTGTTTTGTGTTGTGTTTCTCTTTTGATTTTTAAATTATATTATATTTTCAAATTTTAAATTGTTGTCTGTGTTTTGATTTTATTTATATTCCTCGTCTGAAAGGCACTGTAGAGTGCAGGTGACACAGACAGACAGACAGACAGTTTAACTACAAGACCTCACCAACAGACAGACAGGTAGTCACACAGGTAGTCACAATAAACAACAACCTCAACTTCCATTCACTCACAATAATGCATGGTGTGTGTGTGTGTCAGCGTGTGTGTGTGTGTGTATGTGTGTCTGTGTGTCTGTGTGTGTGTGTGAGTGTCTGTATGTGTGTCTGTGTGTGTGTGTGAGAGTGTGTTTAACAAAATTATCGTTGGGACCAGCAGTTGTTGCGCACGACTGCCGTCGTCTAGGCGACAAGAGCGATGATCTCGATGATGCAAGTTTCCGCCATTTTGGGAACACAGCGCCTTGACGACGGTGAGCATCACTTGAGATGACATTAAATTGTTTACAGGAACATGTTGACAAACACGTTGTGTGCGGACCTTGTAGAACTTCGTCACGTGAGAGTCTCATGCAGTGACCCCGGATGTTGGAAACTCGCTGGAGTGAATAGATTTGACGTCACGCGTGACGCAACCTCCACCGCTCATGGATTTTCGTCGGCGATGACGTAACTGACGCATTGAAACACACAAAACATGTCAACAACAACAACACACAGCAGGCCAGTATTATCATATTATCGCCTGAAACCTTTATTCATCCATTGACTGATGTTCACGTTCACCAAAACAAACAAACAAACAAACATGTTGTAAACAAGATGTCCGACGGTCAGCCACAGGCCAACGTTGTCACAGAGTCGTCTACAGTGGGATGATCTCACCACTGGACACCAACTAACTTACTGGCCGCTCCCTCGTGTCTCGGTCTCGCCCTACTCACGTCTCTGTCTCACTCTAGTCACGACTCACTCATGTCACGTCTCTGTCTAACTCTAGTCACGACTCACTCATGTCACGTCTCTGTCTCACTCTAGTCACGACTCACTCATATCACGTCTCTGTCTCACTCTAGTCACGACTCACTCATGCCTCAGTCTCGCCCTACTCACGTCTCTGTCTCACTCTAGTCACGACTCACTCATGTCACGTCTCTGTCTCACTCTAGTCACGACTCACTCATGTCACGTCTCTGTCTCACTCTAGTCACGACTCACTCATGCCTCAGTCTCGCCCTACTCACGTCTCTAACTCACCGTCTACTTCACGACTCACTCATTGTCACGTCTCTGTCTCACTCTAGTCACGACTCACTCATGTCACGTCTCTGTCTCACTCTAGTCACGACTCACTCCTGTCACGTCTCTGTCTCACTCTAGTCACGACTCACTCAGTCAGTCACGTCTCTGTCTCACTCTAGTCACGACTCACTCATGTCACGTCTCTGTCTCACTCTAGTCACGACTCACTCATGTCACGTCTCTGTCTCACTCTAGTCACGACTCACTCCTGTCACGTCTCTGTCTCACTCTAGTCACGACTCACTCATGTCACGTCTCTGTCTCACTCTAGTCACGACTCACTCCTGTCACGTCTCTGTCACTCTAGTCACGACTCACTCATGTCACGTCTCTGTCTCACTCTAGTCACGACTCACTCATGTCACGTCTCTGTCTCACTCTAGTCACGACTCACTCATGTCACGTCTCTGTCTCACTCTAGTCACGACTCACTCTGTCACGTCTCTGTCTCACTCTAGTCACGACTCACTCATGTCACGTCTCTGTCTCACTCTAGTCACGACTCACCCATGTCACGTCTCTGTCTCTCTAGTCACGACTCACCCATGTCACGTCTCTGTCTCACTCTAGTCACGACTCACTCATGTCACGTCTCTGTCTCACTCTAGTCACGACTCACTCCTGTCACGTCTCTGTCTCACTCTAGTCACGACTCACTCATGTCACGTCTCTGTCTCACTCTAGTCACGACTCACTCATGTCACGTCTCTGTCTCACTCTAGTCACGACTCACCCATGTCACGTCTCTGTCTCACTCTAGTCACGACTCACTCATGTCACGTCTCTGTCTCACTCTAGTCACGACTCACTCATGTCACGTCTCTGTCTCACTCTAGTCACGACTCACTCATGTCACGTCTCTGTCTCACTCTAGTCACGACTCACTCATGTCACGTCTCTGTCTCACTCTAGTCACGACTCACTCATGTCACGTCTCTGTCTCACTCTAGTCACGACTCACTCATGTCACGTCTCTGTCTCACTCTAGTCACGACTCACTCATGTCACGTCTCTGTCTCACTCTAGTCACGACTCACTCATGTCACGTCTCTGTCTCACTCTAGTCACGACTCACTCATGTCACGTCTCTGTCTCACTCCACGACTCACTCATGTCACGTCTCTGTCTCACTCATCACGACTCACTCTACTCTAGTCGACTCACTCATGTCACGTCTCTGTCTCACTCTAGTCACGACTCACTCAGTCACGTCTCTGTCTCACTCAGTCACGACTCACTCATGTCACGTCTCTGTCTCACTCTAGTCACGACTCACTCATGTCACGTCTCTGTCTCACTCTAGTGAAGACTCACTCATGTCACGTCTCTGTCTCACTCTAGTCACGACTCACGTCTCTGTCTCACTTAGTCACGACTCATCATGTCACGTCTCTGTCTCACTCTAGTCACGACTCACTCATGTCACGTCTCTGTCTCACTCTAGTCACGACTCACTCATGTCACGTCTCTGTCTCACTCCAGTCACGACTCACTCATGTCACGTCTCTGTCTCACTCTAGTCACGACTCACTCATGTCACGTCTCTGTCTCACTCCAGTCACGACTCACTCCTGTCACGTCTCTGTCTCACTCTAGTCACGACTCACTCATGCCTCAGTCACACCACCAACCAATGTCCCTGCACTGCTGGCAGATGATTGTTTCCAGTTAACTACTAAAACGAGGCACGAGACGACAAAGCTTCCGGTTTATTCACATTCTTTGTTACGGCTCGCCGAGACTAACAGCGGATCACTTCGCAAGAGGCCAAGAGTGAGTCTCGGCGTACAGACATCAGTCCATCAGTGCACTCACTGACCTCTCTCTGTCTCTCTCTTTCTCACTTCTCTCTTCTTGTCATCTCTCTTCTTGTCTATCTTTCTCTCACCTTTGTCTTGTCTCTCTTTTTTATCTCTGTCTCTCGTCTTATCTCTCTCTCTCGTCTGTCTTTGCTCTTTCTGTTTTCCCGTCTCTGTCTCTGTCGTTTCTCTGTCTCTCTCATCTCTGTGTTCTTGTCTTTATCTTTCTCTCTTACAGCATCTGTTCTCCTCCATCTCTCACACAACTGTCTCTGTTTTTGTCTATCTCAGTCTCTCTTACACCTTCCTTTCTGTTTTGCTTCTCACACCTTCTTCTGTCTCTTTTTCAGTCTCTCTCATCCCTCCCACTCTGTTATTGTCTCTCTGTCTCTGTCTCTCTCACATCTGCTCCTCTTTTGTTGACTGTTTATTCTTGATCTATTTGTCTTTCTGTCTTGTCTGTTTTTCTTCTATTTCTATCTCTCTCCCTCTCTCTATGTCTTCCTCCCCCCCCCCTTCTCCCTCTTCAGGCCCTCGTCAGTCGCGAAGGTCGAGAACCTCCTCCATGACACCCCGACTCGCCCTTCCACCCACCAGGGTTTTCTTGCCCGACCTTCCTAAACCCTCCTGGGCAGTGGACCGGAACACTTCTTTGATGTTACCAGTACCTGTGTCGTGACATCTGTACTGCTCCCCTGGTGTGACAGTAGTTGTGTAGTGTCAGTAGTGACATCTGTACTGCTCCCCTGGCGTGACAGTAGTTGTGTAGTGTCAGTAGTGACATCTGTACTGCTCCCCTGGCGTGACAGTAGTTGTGTAGTGACAGCTGTACTGCTCCCCTCTCTCTCCTTTCTTTTCAGTCACAAGGTGTGACAGTAGTTGTGTAGTGACATGTGTCAACTTGCAAGTTTTTCATCTTGGAGCTTTGAAGCCCTTTATCCCTCTCTCTCTCTCTTCCGTATTTCTGTTTTCTCATTCTTTATCTCTGTGTGTATTTATTCTCTCTTTTACGATAAAAATTAAGGTAATGTTATGGATTAATTTCTAAAATGTCTGTCCGTCCTTCCGTCCGTCCGTCTGTTATGCTGTCCCTCTCTCTCTATCCTTTCTTTTCAGTCACAAGGTGTATCTGTGTATCAAGTGTATCTGCATGCCTATGTGTCTGTCCATCTGTCTGCCTTTTTTCTAATTTGTCTTTGCTTCAGCTGTTCTGTACCGTGACTAGTGATCTGCCTGTCAATACTTCCCTAAATACTTCCCTACTTCTCGTTGTCACATATCTGTGTGGTCCCTCCTGGCCCCGAGCCTTGCCTGACGTTTGCTTCCGGTCGCTGAGGATATTTTCTGTAAGTGTTGTAGGTGTCGAGTGTGGACACCCTGCCCTGACAGCTGAACCCAGCTGTGGACAGCAGTCACTCCACCATCAAAGGCCTTGACTGCATCAAGCCACGCAATTATTCACCGTTTGACCCTGATGCACATGGCTGAGCTTCCTCAGCAGCCTGACCGAAAGGACCGGAAGTAGCGACCATGACCTTAGCTGACACGCTAAGTTGAAACACTGTCAGGCAGGAAATGTGTTTGGATTATCAGTTTACTAGAAACACAGTGAGCAACACGATTATAAAATGTTTGGAACTAAAACTGCTTTAATTAAGAAAAGTGTTTGTGGCACTGGTCTAACAGTCGGGTCAGGGGTCAGCAAGTTCATCTGACGGACTCGTGCCAGCACCTCAAGGGCCTGAGAACTGTTAGTGAAATATTTCTTTGTTTGTTTACAACAGTTGTGCAGCTTGCCCCAGAAGGTCAAAGGACGAACTCCATAGCTAACCCTGCTTTATTAGTTCACCTGCTAATTAACTACAGGTGTGCCATCTGACAACTGACATCAACAGGTGACACAAGACACCTCGACAGTGGTGTCAGGCCTCGGCCTAGTCACTGGTGTATGACACCATGAACAGCTTACAGCCCAGTAATATTTATTATAGTGTAAACCGTACAGAACAGTAATATTAATTATAGTATAAACCGTACAGAACAGTAATATTAATTATAGTATAAACCGTACAGAATAGTAATATTAATTATAGTATAAACCGTACAGAATAGCAATATTAATTATAGTATAAACCGTACAGAATAGCAATATTAATTATAGTATAAACCGTACAGAATAGCAATATTAATTATAGTATAAACCGTACAGAACAGTAATACTAATTATAGTATAAACCGTGCAGAATAGTATTATTAAATAATACTATCAAACCGTACAGAACAGTAACAATAATTACAGTATATCAAACATTACAGTAACAATGATTACAGTATATCAAACATTACAGAACAGTAACAATAATTACAGTATATCAAACATTACAGAACAGTAATATTAATTACAGTGTCTAACCACACAGAACTGTAATATTAATTACAGTATATCAAACAGAACTGTAATATTAATTACAGTATCAAACAGAACAGTAACAATAATTACAGTATCAAACAGAACTGTAATATTAATTACAGTATCAAACAGAACAGTAACAATAATTACAGTATCTAACCACACAGAACTGTAATATTAATTACAGTATATCAAACAGAACTGTAATATTAATTACAGTATCAAACAGAACAGTAACAATAATTACAGTATCTAACCACACACAACTGTAATATTAATTACAGTATCTAACCACACAGAACTGTAATATTAATTACAGTATCAAACAGAACAGTAACAATCATTACAGTATCTAACCACACACAACTGTAATATTAATTACAGTATATCAAACAGAACAGTATCATTATTTACAGTATCAAACCACACAGAACTGTAATATTAATTACAGTATATCAAACAGAACAGTATCATTATTTACAGTATCTAACCACACAGAACTGTAATATTAATTACAGTATATCAAACAGAACAGTATCATTATTTACAGTATCAAACCACACAGAACTGTAATATTAATTACAGTATCAAACAGAACAGTAACAATCATTACAGTATCTAACCACACAGAACTGTAATATTAATTACAGTATATCAAACAGAACAGTATCATTATTTACAGTATCAAACCACACAGAACTGTAATATTAATTACAGTATCAAACAGAACAGTAACAATCATTACAGTATCTAACCACACACAACTGTAATATTAATTACAGTATCTAACCACACAGAACTGTAATATTAATTACAGTATCAAACAGAACAGTAACAATCATTACAGTATCTAACCACACAGAACTGTAATATTAATTACAGTATCTAACAGAACAGTAACAATCATTACAGTATCTAACCACACACAACTGTAATATTAATTACAGTATCAAACAGAACAGTAACAATCATTACAGTATCTAACCACACACAACTGTAATATTAATTACAGTATCTAACAGAACAGTAACAATCATTACAGTATCTAACCACACAGAACTGTAATATTAATTACAGTATCTAACAGAACAGTAACAATCATTACAGTATCTAACCACACAGAACTGTAATATTAATTACAGTATCTAACCACACACAACTGTAATATTAATTACAGTATCAAACAGAACAGTATCATTATTTACAGTATTTAACCACACAGAAACGAATATTAATTACAGTATATCAAACAGAACTGTAATATTAATTACAGTATCTAACAGAACAGTAACAATCATTACAGTATCTAACCACACACAACTGTAATATTAATTACAGTATCTAACAGAACAGTAACAATCATTACAGTATCTAACCACACAGAACTGTAATATTAATTACAGTATCTAACAGAACAGTAACAATCATTACAGTATCTAACCACACACAACTGTAATATTAATTACAGTATCTAACCACACACAACTGTAATATTAATTACAGTATCAAACAGAACAGTATCATTATTTACAGTATCAAACCACACAGAACTGTAATATTAATTACAGTATCAAACAGAACAGTAACAATCATTACAGTATCTCACCACACAGAACTGTAATATTAATTACAGTATCTAACAGAACAGTATCATTATTTACAGTATCAAACCACACAGAACTGTAATATTAATTACAGTATCAAACAGAACAGTAACAATCATTACAGTATCTAACCACACACAACTGTAATATTAATTACAGTATCTAACCACACAGAACTGTAATATTAATTACAGTATCAAACAGAACAGTATCATTATTTACAGTATCTAACCACACAGAAACGAATATTAATTACAGTATATCAAACAGAACTGTAATATTAATTACAGTATCTAACAGAACAGTAACAATCATTACAGTATCTAACCACACACAACTGTAATATTAATTACAGTATCTAACAGAACAGTAACAATCATTACAGTATCTAACCACACAGAACTGTAATATTAATTACAGTATCAAACAGAACAGTATCATTATTTACAGTATCTAACCACACAGAAACGAATATTAATTACAGTATATCAAACAGAACTGTAATATTAATTACAGTATCTAACAGAACAGTAACAATCATTACAGTATCTAACCACACACAACTGTAATATTAATTACAGTATCTAACAGAACAGTAACAATCATTACAGTATCTAACCACACAGAACTGTAATATTAATTACAGTATCTAACAGAACAGTAACAATCATTACAGTATCTAACCACACACAACTGTAATATTAATTACAGTATCTAACCACACACAACTGTAATATTAATTACAGTATCAAACAGAACAGTAACAATCATTACAGTATCTAACCACACACAACTGTAATATTAATTACAGTATCTAACCACACAGAACTGTAATATTAATTACAGTATCAAACAGAACAGTAACAATCATTACAGTATCTAACCACACAGAACTGTAATATTAATTACAGTATCTAACAGAACAGTAACAATCATTACAGTATCTAACCACACACAACTGTAATATTAATTACAGTATCAAACAGAACAGTAACAATCATTACAGTATCTAACCACACACAACTGTAATATTAATTACAGTATCTAACAGAACAGTAACAATCATTACAGTATCTAACCACACACAACTGTAATATTAATTACAGTATCAAACAGAACAGTAACAATCATTACAGTATCTAACCACACAGAACTGTAATATTAATTACAGTATCTAACAGAACAGTAACAATCATTACAGTATCTAACCACACACAACTGTAATATTAATTACAGTATCAAACAGAACAGTAACAATCATTACAGTATCTAACCACACAGAACTGTAATATTAATTACAGTATCTAACAGAACAGTAACAATCATTACAGTATCTAACCACACACAACTGTAATATTAATTACAGTATCAAACAGAACAGTATCATTATTTACAGTATCTAACCACACAGAAACGAATATTAATTACAGTATATCAAACAGAACTGTAATATTAATTACAGTATCTAACAGAACAGTAACAATCATTACAGTATCTAACCACACACAACTGTAATATTAATTACAGTATCTAACAGAACAGTAACAATCATTACAGTATCTAACCACACAGAACTGTAATATTAATTACAGTATCTAACAGAACAGTAACAATCATTACAGTATCTAACCACACACAACTGTAATATTAATTACAGTATCTAACCACACACAACTGTAATATTAATTACAGTATCAAACAGAACAGTATCATTATTTACAGTATCAAACCACACACCACTAGGATATTAAGGTTCAATACAAAATAAACGAAAGATCTGTCTGAAACTCTTCGTGAAGTCAGTGATGTATGTTCGTTGTCAACGGCTGTAACTTTGGCACCGGAGGCAAGCATTGCAATTATAGAATTAAGAATAACTAATGATAGAATTAAGAATTAAGAATAACTAATTACTAATTACTAATTTGGTTCGCAGGCAGAGACAAGGATGTCTACTCGCCTGTACATGGAGTCAGTAGAAGAAAGTGATCACTCGTCTGTCCGACAAGGAGTAGACTGATGTGACACAGACATGTATGTGCTGACGACAGACAGAGAATATACTACAGAGGGTTGCCGCCCAGTCATCTGTGCAGTGCCAGTGCGGTGTTACACCACGTGACAGGTGCTACCAAGGTCCTCATGTCAAAGGTTATCACCTCTCGTCTTGTCCGCCATGTCCTGGATCTTCCAAACAGGTTTGACCGATGACCTGTGACCTGAAGGCGGGCTCAGAATAAAAGTCTAGCGATGTGTTTGTGTGTGTGCCAAGTGGGCACTGACGGACACTAAGGCGGACATGTCAGTACCACGTGACACGTGTCTCCACCCTACTGACTTTGTTCGTTAAATAATAATAATAATAATAATAATAATAATAATAATAATAATAATAATAATAATAATAATAATAATAATAATAATAATAATACATTTTATTCCGTTTCTAGGAGGCCATCTGGCCCATATCAACATCAAAAGCTGTTGGTTACGTAACATAGGGTGGCTGTATATCATAGATAATAATAACAAGACAAGATTCTGACACTGGTCTCTATACCTCACGTGATGCACATGGTCACACAGACCTTTACAAACTCTGACGACTACTCTACTGTCTATGTTCATACACGTGTCATTTTCAATTGTACAGATGCCATTTGGTCCACGTCTACCCTCATATTGTATGTTGCATGTATACTAACAGTGGGTGGCGGTATGTCATCAACATTTCAGTTGTATTTGGACTTTCATCTAAATGAGAAACAGTATCATGACATACAATGCTAAGTAACTTTACCTAACCCTAACCCTGACTTTGTTTGTTGTTTACAGTTGTGTGTAAAGACCGCCTCGCCGCCATAGCTGGCATCCAACTGGACGACAGACACGACAAGAGACGAGGCTGATAATCAAGGATATCTCACTGGCTCATACACACTTATCTCAAGAGTTAATAATAAACCATTTCTCCAGCTCGCGCACGCTCACAAACACACAGGGAGACGGACACAGATGACACAAGACCTACAGAAGGAGTGAAAACAGTAAAGAAAGAAATAACGTGAAGAAAAAGGAAAGAAGCTGTAGATGGCTGTTGTCACTCGTGAAAAACATCATTCAGTCAAGGCAAGGCACGGCATCACACCTCACCTCACCTAACCTCACCTCACCTCACACCTCACCTCACCTCACACCTCACCTCACACATCTCACCTCACCTCACCTCACCTCACTTCACCTCACCTCACCTGACATAACTGACCACTGACAACACGAGTCACACATACAGCACACGGCAAACCTATCATCAAACCTGTCATCGTGTGTCGATGTCGTTGACATCACTAGAGGAACAAGATGGCGGCGTCTGTGTCAAGTCGTGCAGTTCCTATTCATTGCTGTGCAGTGGGACTTACTGCAGGGACAAGTGCAAACCGTGACAATCCGTTATTTCTAGTGCAAGGGACATAAGTCAGGTACAAGTACAAACCGTGACAATCCGTTATTTCAAGTGCAAGGGACATAAGTCAGGTACAAGTACAAACCGTGACAATCCGTTATTTCTAGTGCAAGGGACATAAGTCAGGTACAAGTACAAACCGTGACAATCCGTTATTTCAAGTGCAAGGGACATAAGTCAGGTACAAGTACAAACCGTGACAATCCGTTATTTCTAGTGCAAGGGACATAAGTCAGGTACAAGTGCAAACCGCGACGATCCGTTATTTCTAGTGCAAGGGACATAAGTCAGTCGAGCGTTTGAAGACCTTCTAAGTGATTAAGCTGCGTTCATCGGTCACAAGTAGTTGGTGTCAACAAGAGATGGGCTCCTCACCACCGCCCTGACCAAAGCATGCTTCCTGTTGTTGCCACAAAACTTTGAGTAAAGAAAGTTTCTACAGGTCGGTGAGTGTCTTACAAACGCCAACGACCACGTGTTGACACCATCTTGTCCACACCGCGTGGACCTGCTAAAGTAGACAACGAAACCTACAGAGCTGTTGATATCGGGGAGGTCAAACACGTGACCATGGAGGTCATATACAACTAATAGTA
Organism: Pomacea canaliculata; assembly: GCF_003073045.1. Lineage (NCBI taxonomy): Eukaryota > Metazoa > Mollusca > Gastropoda > Architaenioglossa > Ampullariidae > Pomacea > Pomacea canaliculata. Next base: position 305,289 of record NC_037601.1, read on the forward strand.
TTTGCTCGCGAACAGAAATTCTGCCATCTCCAGGTCGCGAGGCAGAAAATAACCCACTTACAGAATGTATAATTTGTCACAAGTCCTCTCATTCTACATGTCACGTCCCCTCATTCTACAAGTGTCACAAGTCCTCTCATTCTACGTGTCACGTCCCCTCATTCTACAAGTGTCACAAGTCCTCTCATTCTACAAGTGTCACGTTTTATGATTCTACAAGTCACAAGTCCTCGGGCAATAAGAAAAGCGAGGGTTAGCGCTACTTGTATTTCCGTGGTCCTGTCTTCTTTCTGTTGTGACATTGCCTTACATCAGGTGTTGCACAACTATTTTAAAAGACTTGTTTTCACATCCACCAAGACCTTATCCTTCCGACAGAAGGACCACCCCCCCCCCCGTCTGGCCACGCCCACCACTGCACTGAAGAAGCTTTTGCCTGTTGCTGTACACAGCAGTCTGCCAGCCACAGTGGCAGTCAGTGGCAGTCAGTGGCAGTCAGTGGCCACATCTTCCGGAGTCACAGTGTCAATGGAGGCTGAACTGTGTCATCTGTGTGCACAGGTCATCGTCCGCCATTAACTTTTCATTACGGAAATACTAGCGACTGTACATACCACACAACTCCGCGAAGCAACTGGCTGCAAACAACAAACAACAATTATCTACAGCTCAGGCCGCTACCTACCTGCTCGAAACCTCTTCTTACCTTTATATCTTCAGCGATATTGCACACATAATTACCTCCCATATCTTCAGTAATATTACACACATAATTACCTCCCATATCTTCAGTAATATTACACACTTAATTACCTCCCATATCTTCAGTAATATTACACACATCATTACCTCCCATATCCTCAGTGATATCGCACACATAATTACTTCCCATATCTTCAGTAATATTACACACTTAATTACCTCCATGTCTTCAGTAATATTACACACATCATTACCTCCCATATCTTCAGTAATATTACACACATCATTACCTCCCATACCACCAGTAATATTACACACGTCATTACCTCCCATATCTTCAGTAATATTACACATGTCATTACCTCCCATACCACCAGTAATAACACATACATAGCTGTGCTCGAAACGTCTCCTTACCTTCCATATCTTCAGTAATGACACATACATAATTGTGCTCACTGCAGCAGATTGGTTTTGCTGTAAACAATCGCTACACCAGTCAGTGCTGCTCATAAATTCCTCAGACTAGTCGACTTTGCTTACACTTACACAATTAGCATTTTTTAAAGTTTTCAAATGAGGAAGAAAAGAAGGTAGCACTGGTGTGTACACACTCCTCAGATATAACCTGTACCCTCACATGTAAGCTAACCTGCCCTCGGGAATAGCACGTGTGACCTACAACCTCGTGAAAATGACGTGTAGCTGAACCGTGTGTAACGGCATGCCGCTCATGTCCTTTACTCTCACACATAGTCTATGAACAGGAACCCTCAGCAACACCAAACATAGTCTGTTCCTGAAGGTTCACTCGTAGCTTGTCCACTCCAGTGTAACCTTAGCGTCAGGCCGGAAGAACAATGTTAAGACTGTCTGCCTGCAACACCTTCTAGAATTCCTTTATTGTGAATTGTAACAACATGGCCACCGTTTGTAATGATGACTAGACTTCACTTCCAGCTCATCGACCACATACTCAGTTCAGTGCTTTGCTGTCATGTCAATGTCCTGAAAGCCGATTACTTGACTAGAAAATAAAGCGTCGTCGTCGTCGTCGTCGTCGTCAAATTAGCATCATTAAATGTCTTCTCATGCTCATGGCAAGACTGCCATTCATTCCACTTTCAGCAGCCACAACCCCAGACGATACACATTACGTTCACATGGACTGTTCAGTTCCTAATCCCTCAGACACATTGTGTTCACATTTATTGTTAGTACCTAATCCCTCAGACACATTGTGTTCACATTTATTGTTAGTACCTAATCCCTCAGACACATTGTGTTCACATTTATTGTTAGTACCTAATCCCTAAGACATATTGTGTTCACATTTATTGTTAGTACCTAATCCCTAAGACATATTGTGTTCACATTTATTGTTAGTACCTAATCCCTCAGACACATTGTGTTCACATTTATTGTTAGTACCTAATCCCTCAGACACATTGTGTTCACATTTATTGTTAGTACCTAATCCCTCAGACACATTGTGTTCACATTTATTGTTAGTACCTAATCCCTCAGACACATTGTGTTCACATGGACTGTTCAGTACCTAATCCCTCAGACACATTGTGTTCACATGGACTGTTCAGTACCTAATCCCTCAGACACATTGTGTTCACATGGACTGTTCAGTACCTAATCCTTTAGAAACATTGTGTTCACAGGTATTGAGTCAGACATGAAGGAGTTAGGCATGAAAGACATGAAGGAGTGAGACATAGAGAAGTAAAATATGGAGGAGTCAGACAGGTAGAACTGTTGTGGATCAGAAGGTCAAGGTACGTCACTCAAAGCACTTCATTTGATTGCTCTTTGAAGTTCAAGTTCATTAACATCCGATTATCTTCCGTCATTAATTGATGCCCTCACTCATGCGTTCTTCCTTGTCACTTTATGCTGGACAGTAAATTTCCCTTCATCCGGACACTAACATTCCCTTCATCCAGACACTAACATTTCCTTCATCCGGACACTAACATTCCCTTCATCCGGACACTAACATTCCCTTCATCCGGACACTAACATTCCCTTCATCCGGACACTAACATTCCCTTCATCCGGACACTAACATTCCCTTCATCCAGACACTAAAATTCCCTTCATTCAGACACTAACATTCCCTTCATCCAGACACTAACATTCCCTTCATCCAGACACTAACATTCCCTTCACGCTGGCCAGTCTAAATGTCGCCGAGTGTCCTGCAAACTGTGTTTTTCTCACCTGTCAGCTGCACTTTGCAGCAAGTGTTAAACATGGTGAAAACATCTTTCCGGAAGCGTGTGGACCTGTTGACGTAGACAAAGAAGCCCATGGAACTATTTATGTACGGACAGTAAAAGATCGCTGCGTACAATGTTGCGTTTAAATAATAGTATTCTTCTTCGAAAAACGAGTCGTGCCAGGTCAAGAACACGAGGTAGAAGATGAGCCAGGGGATGGCGGTGAGGATGTAGACACAGCACACCAGCACCAGCATCTTGGTCAGTGCCGTGTGCTGCCCTTGACCTCCCTCACTGCTGCAGCTGGTCGTCTTCCGCCAGGTCATGGCGGCCCTCAGCTTGACCACCGTCAGGGCGGTGCACACGCAGATGATAATAAATGTCGCTAGCGGCACTACATTTAACATGATCATGTTTTCGAAGATTGTGAAGAAAACTTGATTTTCGCGGTAGAAATCAGAGTCACCGATTCCTATTATCGTGCTGTTACTCACCTGAACTACTTCCACCCTCATTGTCATGGGTATTGTCAAGAACGCCACCTGAGTAAGCACAGCAATTAAAAGCACAGTCGTCGCCATGGTGCGAGTGCTGATCAAAGAGGCCGCCTTGAGGGGGAAGGTGACACACAGACAGCGCTCCACGGCTATGACGATGGTGATGAAGCCAGAGGCAGTTCGAAACCCGTGACCGACCCCAGACATGTAGACTTGGAAGTACCACGACAGACCAGCGTGAGTGACAGGATCGCTCTGCTCCGTGTAGTAGGCGATGCTGTAGAGGGTGGGGACACTTACCATGCTCAGGTCAACCAACGACAGAGCAAAGAGACAGACGTTCATGCGGTCCCCAAGTCCCTGGCGCCAGAACACCACACAGTTGATGATGTTGGTGGGCAGGCCGATAACGATGATGACAGGCATGATGAAACAGGTCAAGATGAAGTTGGCCATCAAGTACTGGCTGCGAGTGAGGATTTCGTGTGGATGGACCCCGGGTAGAAAGTCACACTGGGCTGACTCACAGCTTGTGTTGTTCATGGTCACAGCTACTGTCTGCAAGAGACAAAATTAATGACGATGATGACGACGACGATGATGATGACGACGACGACAATGAAAGCCTTCATGGTACACGTGCGTCTCTAGACGGTGCTTAAAGGCAGACAATGATGATGCTTGGCTCAGTTGCGAGAAAAGCGTGTTCCAGATCGCTGGTGCCATGAAGACAGACATACATCTACCAGCAGTTCTAGGGGGCAGTCAGCAGCTTTCCTCTACAGATAACATAAGGGGCCAGTCCCTCCCGTGACTGGACAGGTACTTTGGGGGAGCACATGGATAGACACGACAGCTGACAAGGTCCGACACGCAGAGTTGTGGTGAGAGCAGGTCCTGCACGGGACCACCAGTCCACTCCACCTTCCTAAGGTAGTTCTTCCTCTCACCACCGGGGCGTCGACTACCTTGAAGGACAGTCTTTGTCCTACACTCACTGATCTTCTCACTGATCCTCTCACTGACCCTCTCACTGACCCTCACTCTGACCCTCACACTGACCCTCACAACCCGAACACAACACGAAGGTGACAGAAAGTGTGGACTGTTGATGTGCAGCTGTAGCTGAGACGAACAATGGAAACGTTTGGCTTCATGTGACGTCACAGAGAAGATTGAAGACAGTTGGTGTCCAGCCATCTTTAACTGCCTCTCCTTATGATTGTTCTTAGTGTGACGTCACCCGGAGACGTCAGACGCCGGACACCACTCGTGGTCATACCGGAAACCGTTGGCTGACTACAACCCATTACACCGGGACTCTACTCGTGGTCATACCGGAAACAGTATGGCTGACTACAACTCATTACTCGTGGTCATACAACGGACTTGTACTACTCGACCATTTGCGCTCAGCGAAGTACTCGGCTAGTCAGTACGTAGCTTCCGGTTTGGGGAGTGACACTAGCGATGTCAGCACAGGCTACGACAGTCACAACAACATGTCAACAGTCAGGACGCTGCGTGCCACCATGGCACCGGACACAAATATTTCGGTTTAGGGCTTTCTTTGCTCCGAGGGCAAAGAGCGGAACGCGTTGATGCCGTCAGACGTCTGCACGCGCGTCAGTCATGGACGTGTACTACAAGTTGGTGAGTCAGTCATGGACGTGTACTACAAGTTGGTGAGTCAGTCATGGACGTGTACTCTAAGTTGGTGAGTCAGTCATGGACGTGTACTCTAAGTTGGTGAGTCAGTCATGGACGTGTACTACAAGTTGGTGAGTCAGTCACGGACGTGTACTCTAAGTTGGTGAGTCAGTCATGGACGTGTACTACAAGTTGGTGAGTCAGTCATGGACGTGTACTACAAGTTGGTGAGTCAGTCATGGACGTGTACTCTAAGTTGGTGAGTCAGTCATGGACGTGTACTACAAGTTGGTGAGTCAGTCATGGACGTGTACTCTAAGTTCATGCGTCAGTCACGGACACACGGCTGCTCACAGTGCCTCCAAGACAACGGCCTCAAAGGTCAGTTTGAATATTTGCTCACTGGGAGACAAATAAGTTCTACAAGCCAAGTCAAAGTACCCTCCATGCTTGTCACTAGTGGCACCTTCCGCCGAAAGAAAGCCCCGGATAATGTCAGAACTCCAAAGCCACCTTCCAATCAAGTCTAAGAAGCCCCCCCCCGTCTAACTGATGCCACAAGACCCCCCCCCCTCGTTATACAGCACAAGCAGATACAGGTTTTAAAGTGCGTAACACATAAAGCAGCGGAACGTCACCAGCACCATCAGTATCCTATAGTACACGTGTCACAAGACTACAGTACATTTACAGTACACGTGTCACAAGACTACAGTACATTGTATAGTACACGTGTCACAAGACTACAGCACACTGTACAGTACACGTGTCACAAGACTACAGTACACTGTACAGTACACGTGTCACAAGACTACAGTACACTGTACAGTACACGTGTCACAAGACTACAGTACATTTACAGTACACGTGTCACAAGACTACAGTACACTGTACAGTACACAATGACGAAGACTACAGTACACATGTCACAAGACTACGTACACTGTACAGTGCACATGTCACATGACTACAGTACACTGTGTCACAAGACTACAGTACACTGTACAGTACACGTGTCACAAGACTACAGTACACTGTACAGTACACGTGTCACAAGACTACAGTACACTGTACAGTACACTTGTCACAAGACTACAGTACACATGTCACAAGACTACGTACACTATACCGTGCACATGTCACATGACTACAGTACACTGTGTCACAAGACTACAGTACACTGTACAGTACACGTGTCACAAGACTACAGTACATTGTACAGTACACGTGTCACAAGACTACATTACACTGTATAGTACACGTGTCACAAGACTACCTGACATAGAAACAAATATTTACCTGCTGTTACTGAAGTCAACTACCACAGTGACCTACCTGACATACAAACATTTACCTGCTACATGTATTATTGATGTCAACTACCACAGTGACCTACCTGACATACAAACAAATATTTACCTGCTACATGTATTACTGAAGTCAACTACCACAATGACCTCCTCACACAATTTATCTCCCTTTTATAGCAGCAAGAGTTGTCGGTCAATAGCAGACTTCATTCATCTTTCTCCTATCTCCGTCTTGTGCTCCACCATCGTGGACACGCCCTGGCTTTCACGCACGCACGCACAGCGAACCACATGGCCACGTGCATGTTGTTATTTACACACGTGGGCAGCACACGCCCATGATCTCACGCACGCACAGACAAGCACGGGCAACCGGGTGTGTGGGTGGAAACTACCCGACATAATTATGAGGAAAGTGTGATTACAGGTAACCTCCCACAGCCTCCAAAACCTTCAGGTGTGTCCTCCGCAACGTTTCATGTAATTACACATTAATGACGGCAAGCGAGGGCATTATGTAATTACACATTAATGACTGCAAACACAAATTACAGACTAACCCTGTGAGAACACATCGGCTATTCACAAATCGTTCTAATAACTCCCACAGGTCTTTCATTTCCTTCCATTGCAAGTGACGGCCGTGCCCTGACAGTTGTCCACATGTTGATGGCTGGCGTGTGTACTTTGTGTCGGTCACACCTCTACACACACGTGTCCGTGTCTGTGTTACTCTTCATTCAACCGTCACTTTGTGATGCACGCATTAGTCGCACCGTCTGACTGGGCGGACTGACCATACACCCACAGCTCACCGCCATCGCCTGACACAGAGACGATGGACAGACGGGAGTAGCAGGACAAAGATAGAGACGATGGACAGACGAGAGTAGCAGGACAAAGATAGAGACGATGGACAGACGAGAGTAGCAGGACAAAGATAGAGACGATGGACAGACGAGAGTAGCAGGACAAAGATAGAGACGATAGACAGACGAGAGTAGCAGGACAAAGATAGAGACGATGGACAGACGAGAGTAGCAGGACCAAGATAGAGACGATGGACAGACGAGAGTAGCAGGACAAAGATAGAGACGATGGACAGACGAGAGTAGCAGGACAAAGATAGAGACGATGGACAGACGAGAGTAGCAGGACCAAGATAGAGACGATGGACAGACGAGAGTAGCAGGACCAAGATAGAGACGATGGACAGACGAGAGTAGTAGAACAAAGATAGAGAGGATGGAAAGACGAGAGTAGCATGAGAAGGAGAGAGGATGGAAAGACGAGAGTAGCATGAGAAGGAGAGAGGATGGAAAGACGAGAGTAACATGAGAAGGAGAGAGGATGGACAGACGAGAGTAACATGAGAAGGAGAGAGGATGGAAAGACGAGAGTAGCATGAGAAGGAGAGAGAATGGACGGACGAGAGTAGCACGAGAAGGAGAGGGGATGGACAGACGAGAGTAGCACGAGAAGGAGAGGGGATGGACAGACGAGAGTGGCAGGAAAATAAAGGGAAGAAGGAAAAAATGAAAGGACAGAATGAGATTGAAATCATCTTAAGAAAACACGCCTACAGGCTTGCAAATCCTTGAGTACATCGAGTACCAACAGCCGACAGTTTCTTCACCAGCTAACAGGACCACCACGTGACCTGCATTCAGAGGGTGGGGCTGTCCTCCATCTCTAGTCTCTCCAGACTGGAAAACGGCAAAAAGACAGAGAGTCGTTGTTGTCGTCTGCTTGTGCTACAATGTCACATGGAGGTGTGGAGGGTTTTATCTCAGGTTAGGAAGAGTTGTGGGAGTGTGTTAGCCTGAACAACTATTTCTCTCTCTCTCTCTCTCTCTCTCTCTTTCTCTCTTTCTCTCTTTCTCTCTCTCTCACACATTTTTACTCCTTTAGTCTCACTTCAAGTGTCGTTAGGCGCCACCTACTTTTCACAGTAATGTTGACATTTTCTACAAAAATATCGACACTTCATTGGTTTGACTGTAATTACATCAGCCTTGATGACAGCCTTGTGATGGTAGGACTCACATCCCAGCCCACCTCGCGTCGTCGTCACAGTCGATGCGGAAACAAACAGTACATCTGTGATAATAGTCAGGTTGAGGTGAAGGAGAAGTCGCTAATTATCAACGATTTCCTTCAAAGACGAGATGCTAAACACTGTGTTGTTATTTGATAACATTCGGGCTTGAATGGGATTTACCACATGCTAGCTCTACTTGCCTCTACCACTGTCACCACTGTCACTACCACCACCATCGCAACTAACACCACTGCACACCTCACCTCACCTGATGAGGCGGAAGTGCTCAGAGCTGCTGCACACGTGCACGTGCTAACATGCTGACCACACCACACCACACCACACCACCATGGTGTCTGGAGGGTATCTTGGTGGTATTCATGTCTGGAGGGTATTCGTGTCTGGATGGTATCTTGGTGGTATTCATGTCTGGAGGGTATTCGTGTCTGGATGGTATCTTGGTGGTATTCATGTCTGGATGGTATCTTGGTGGTATTCATGTCTGGATGGTATCTTGGTGGCATTCATGTCTGGATGGTATTTTGGTGGTATTCATGTCTGGATGGTATCTTGGTGGTATTCATGTCTGGAGGGTATTCGTGTCTGGATGGTATCTTGGTGGCATTCATGTCTGGAGGGTATTTTGGTGGTATTCATGTCTGGATGGTATCTTGGTGGTATTCATGTCTGGATGGTATCTTGGCGTAGCAATGTCTTGATGTAGTCTTATTGGTAGCATAGTCTTCTTTTTTCCTGATCACCCCCAGTTGAGCATAGGATCGCAATCACAACAACTAAGGCTATATCACACCAACATAGCCAGCAACTAAGGCTGTATCACAGAAACTAAGGCTATATCATAACAACTAAGGCTATATCACAACAACTAAGGCTATATCACAGCAACTAACGCTATATCACAACAACTAACGCTATATCACAACAACTAAGGCTATATCACACCTACATAGCCAGCAACTAAGGCTATATCACGGTCGATCTTAACCATCAGCACAACACTTGTCTTTAGTCTCCTCAATATCACTTATCCCCATCAACTATTTCAAAACATTCGGGGACAAGCATAAGCGCATGGCAGTCCTGTTCGGAGAGGGACAAACACCAACAAGCTGCAGACCTTTACCATCCGATGTCTACACCATATTCTGGGATGGTAAAGATGGTAAAGGTCTCCAGCACCAGCCTGTGGGGAAGAAAACACAAGACATGTGTCCGCAAACGAGCCTGACGACTAGAAACTCGATGGAGAGGATGTCAAACAGACAAAGAAAAGTCAGCATCATCAGAGGTAGGAAGACGAGATGTGTAACTCTCATCTTTCAATATTTCTCAGATCATTTCAAAAATGTCTTTCTGGGATGGAAATGCATCTACTTTAGCAAAGATTTCCGATGTCTCTAGCGAAGAACGAACTTGAAATTTAAAGAGCGATCAATCCGACCTTCCCAAAGCCATCGTCAGATGCTCCACGGACTCTTGAGGTCGCGTTGGATACCTCGTGTGTAAAACAATTATTTTCCAATGTCTTTTTTTATTTAAACACTTTTAAAACATCGCCCCATGTGTGTCTTAGCATCTTACACGAGACTGGATACTTTGCAGTTTATTTAGAGAAAGAATGAGAGGACACACAAGAGACATGGACGCACACAACTGCATCGCGGACTCAGGCAGACACCACTGTGGTCAGACTAACAACACACCCGGTCACCTGTCAGTGACATAAGACACACATGACACACACATGACACACACACACGAGACAATACAAGACCTGCCACATCTCACTACACCTGTAACAGAATATATTTTCAAGATGTATTAATAAACCAAACATATTTATGTTCATTATTATTCAACATTATGAGTTCTATAGTCAAGATGCTCAATGCACATGGAATGCAATCTTGCTTTGTGCTTTGTAGGATGCCATGAACTGTAGGCTTTGTGTAGTAGGTGTTGTGTATGTAGTAGGTGTTGTGTATGTAGTAGGTGTTGTGTATGTAGTAGGTGTTGTGTATGTAGTAGGTGTTGTGTATGTAGTAGGTGTTGTGTATGTAGTAGGTGTTGTGTATGTAGTAGGTGTTGTGTATGTAGTAGGTGTTGTGTATGTAGTAGGTGTTGTATATGTAGTAGGTGTTGTGTATGTAGTAGGTGTTGTGTATGTAGTAGGTGTTGTGTACATAGTAGGTGTTGTGTATGTAGTAGGTGTTGTGTATGTAGTAGGTGTTGTGTATATAGTAGGTGTTGTGTACATAGTAGGTGCTGTGTATGTAGTAGGTGTTGTATATATATATATAGTAGGTGTTGTATATATATAGTAGGTGTTGCTTGGTTGTCTCACCAAGACCCAATGCATGTATGTGGACAGGTCAACACTTGTCTTGTTCCGCAGTGCCACTTACTTATCAAAGAGGGAGAAATGGCACTTAGAAGGGAGGAGGAGAAAGTTGTAAATATGTACAAATATCTTGCTCAGCACGTTTCTCCTACTCTTAAGGATGTTGCCTGTCGTGGCGACAAAAGTCATTGGAATTGTAAGCAGTGTTTTGAAACTATTACATGACCAAACATTACCCACCTTAACATACGGGGCTGAGGTATGGAGACTGGGGGTGGACTGAAATATTATTGAAAGTGTTCTTTTATTTGCTTTCAAGCGTCAGTCTTCATACACCGGCTGCATGGAGCGATATACTGTCAGTGTTCATGTTAATGTAAGTGTTTATGTATTTGTTACTGGCTCCAGGTCCTTCCGGTTCCAGCAAAGTCTACATGGATCACACCATATGTTGTTGAATAGACATCTACATATCCAAAGAACATGGGTGTCTGATGTTTTCTTTTATTGGCTACGTGTAGGAAATTCAGGTGGTGCAAGATGTCAGACAGTTTTTATAAGTATCTAAGCATGAGCTTTTTGATAATTGGCATGAAGACTATCACGGCATTGTTATGAACGCTTCAGTTGTACATCGTTTTTCATTTGTTTTATCGGTTATTTAATTCATCCGTTTGTTGCTTTACAGATGTAAACAGTATTCAACACATCGAGATCTGTAATACTTTAATAGGTTTTCACAGGGGGACTCGTGTCTCAAGCCTCATCCTGTGTTCGGTTACCAGCCTCAGTGACAAGGCTGATGTCCTGTCATGTCATCTTGTCCACAGGTCGTCATTTAATTTCAAAATGTCACCCAAATCAGACAAGTGCGAATGTGAGCTTAGAGGATGACGATGATCTCATCAGATTAACCAAGAACCAATGAGTGTATTAAAACATAAAAGTTGAAATAAGGTCCGCAAAAGTAGTAAAGTCAACATGGTGTTGGTACATAACATCAAAATAGTTCAAACAAAATAAGATGAAGCGAGTGTCGAACAACATACCAACACAGACGTCTACACACGGAGGTGTACACTTCGCTTTGGTCTGGAGTAACATTTACAAGAGAGAGAGAGAGAGAGCTTGCAGTGAATACTCTTCTTCCTGAAATACACTTTGTACAGTGACAGACACTTTAGTATTCACATCCACGATAACTTCAAGTGCCTCGCTCGTATTAACACCGACTTTGACGGTTTTATTTGTTTGTTTGTTTGTTTGTTTGTTTGTTTGTTTGTTTGTTTGTTTTCCTGAATAATTCGTTACTTCTGAATTTCGTTGACAAGTATGAGCGCCACCAAGGTGAGTGTCAGTGTCCAGTGTCAGTATATAGACCGTGTACAGTCAGTATGGAGTGTACTATATAGCGTGTCAGTATAAAATTAGTATAGAGTGTACTGTATACCATGTCACCATAGAAAGACAGTGTCAGTATAAAGTGTACTACATACCATGTCAGTTTAGAATGACAGTGTCAGTATAGAGTGTACTGTATACCATGTCAGTTTAGAATGACAGTGTCAGTATAGAGCGTACTGTATACATGTCAGTATAGAATGACAGTGTCAGTATAGAGTGTGCTATATGCCATTTCAATATAGAACGTACATTCATTATAGAGTCTTATATACCTGTCTAGTATATAGTGGACAGTGTCAGTATAGAGTACCGTATACCATGTCAGTATAGAATTAGGTGTCAGTATGGAGTACAGTAGTGTCAGGGACGCGTTCAATCCTCAAGTTCACACTACTCGCACTCACTGTATACACACGTCCCTCACGTGTTCTGTCAATCATAAATCACAGAGATTTGTCGTGGGCAACGAATATTTTTATATAATTCAACATTAAGCACACACACACGTCACTGCCAACTATATATATATAATCTGTGTGTCTTTCACGCCGCGGCCTGTAAATCAAAGTTGACGATTGTTTTCGAATAGTTCGCTAAAGTCTTAGTTACTCACACCGCACTGCCGGAAGTTGTCGTCTGAGAAACCAGAGATAAAACGTCCTGGACTGGTAACATCCTCCTTGTCCCTGGTGTAGAAATGAAAAGTGTCGTCTCGGCAACACTTCACGATGTCCACGAACAAAACTCTTAGAGGAACCACTCTAATCACACGTTCCAGTTCTTAATAGACGCAAACGCTGACTTGGCTGACACCTAGTCGACGACACAAATATATTCTCTGGGATCAACACACAAGATCCAAAGCCAACACTCCACACACTCCGTCCGCCTGTCGTCACTTCTCACAGCCGTCTGCTGTCTTCCAAATAATTTTCACTCTACGTACAATCTAAATTTGCGTCACAATATGACGTCACGTTCTGACACACACTGGTAAGGGCGATAACCCTGAATACCGTGTCAGTAGCGAGTTACAACGTAGTTTCAGTATAGAGTGTACTGTATACAGTGTACAGTGTGTAGAATGTATGATGTACAGTGTGTGTATAGAGAGAGTGTACAGTGTCAGTATAGATAGAGTGTACAGTGTGTGTATAGATAGAGTGTACAGTGTCTGTATAGAGTCTACAGTGTCTGTATAGAGTCTACATGTCAGTGTATACTATACGGTTTACAGTGTCAGTATAGAGTGTACAGTGTCTGAATAGAGTCTACAGTGTCTGTGTAGAGTGTACAGTGTCAATATAGAGTCTACAGTGTCTGAATAGAGTCTACAGTGTCTGTATAGAGTGTACAGTGTCTGTATAGAGTCTACAGTGTCAATATAGAGTCTACAGTGTCAGTATAAAGTCACAGTCTACAGTGTCAGTGTATACTATACGGTGTACAATGTCAGTATAGAGTGTACAGTGTCTGTGTAGAGTGTACAGTGTCAATATAGAGTCTACGGTGTCTGTGTAGAGTGTACAGTGTCAATATAGAGTCTACAGTGTCTGTATAGAGTGTGCAGTGTCTGTATAGAGTCTACAGTGTCAATATAGAGTCTACAGTGTCTGTATAGAGTGTACAGTGTCTGTATAGAGTCTACAGTGTCAATATAGAGTCTACAGTGTCTGTATAGAGTCTACAGTGTCAGTGTATACTATACGGTGTACAGTGTCTGTGTAGAGTGTACAGTGTCAATATAGAGTCTACAGTGTCTGTATAGAGTCTACAGTGTCTGTATAGAGTCTACAGTGTCAGTGTATACTATACGGTTTACAGTGTCAGTATAGAGTCTACAGTGTCTGTATAGAGTCTACAATGTCAATATAGAGTCTACAGTGTCTGTATAGAGTCTACAGTGTCAGTGTATACTATTCGGTTGACAGTGTCAGTATAGAGTCTACAGTGTCTGTATAGAGTCTACAATGTCAATATAGAGTCTACAGTGTCAGTGTATACTATACGGTTGACAGTGTCAGTATAGAGTCTACAGTGTCAATATAGAGTCTACAGTGTCTGTATAGAGTCTACAGTGTCAGTGTATACTATACGGTTTACAGTGTCTGTATAGAGTCTACAGTGTCTGTATAGAGTCTACAGTGTCAGTGTATACTATTCGGTTGACAGTGTCAGTATAGAGTCTACAGTGTCAATATAGAGTCTACAGTGTCAGTGTATACTATACGGTTGACAGTGTCAGTATAGAGTCTACAGTGTCAATATAGAGTCTACAGTGTCTGTATAGAGTCTACAGTGTCAGTGTATACTATACGGTTTACAGTGTCTGTATAGAGTCTACAGTGTCTGTATAGAGTCTACAGTGTCAGTGTATACTATACGGTTTACAGTGTCAGTATAGAGTCTACAGTGTCTGTATAGAGTCTACAGTGTCTGTATAGAGTCTACAGTGTCTGTGTATACTATACGGTTCACAGTGTCAGTATAGAGTCTACAGTGTCTGTATAGAGTCTACAGTGTCAGTGTATACTATACGGTTCACAGTGTCAGTATAGAGTCTACAGTGTCTGTATAGAGTCTACAGTGTGAATATAGAGTCTACAATGTCTGTATAGGGTCTACAGTGTCAGTATAGAGTGTACAGTGTCTGTATAGAGTCTACAGTGTCAATATAGAGTCTACAGTGTCTGTATAGAGTCTACAGTGTCAGTGTATACTATACGGTTTACAGTGTCTGTATAGAGTCTACAGTGTCTGTATAGAGTCTACAGTGTCAGTGTATACTATACGGTTTACAGTGTCAGTATAGAGTCTACAGTGTCAATATAGAGTCTACAGTGTCAATATAGAGTCTACAGTGTCTGAATAGAGTCTACAGTGTCTGTATAGAGTGTACAGTGTCTGTATAGAGTCTACAGTGTCAGTGTATACTATACGGTTTACAGTGTCAGTATAGAGTCTACAGTGTCTGTGTAGAGTGTACAGTGTCTGTATAGAGTCTACAGTGTCAGTGTATACTATACGGTTTACAGTGTCAGTATAGAGTCTACAGTGTCTGTATAGAGTCTACAATGTCAATATAGAGTCTACAGTGTCTGTATAGAGTCTACAGTGTCAGTGTATACTATACGGTTGACAGTGTCAGTATAGAGTCTACAGTGTCAGTGTATACTATACGGTTTACAGTGTCAGTATAGAGTCTACAGTGTCTGTATAGAGCCTACAGTGTCTGTATAGAGTCTACAATGTCAGTGTATACTATACGGTTTACAGTGTCAGTATAGAGTCTACAGTGTCTGTATAGAATCTACAATGTGAATATAGAGTCTACAATGTCTGTATAGGGTCTACCTTGTCTGTAGAGAGTGTACAGTGTCTGTATAGAGTCTACAGTGTCAGTATCGAGTGTACAATTTTCAATAGAGAGTTACCGTGTCAGTGTATAATGTACAAATTAGTATAGAGTGTCATACAGTGTCAGTATGGAGTGTACAGTGTCAGTGTACAATGTACGGTGTACAGTGCGGAACAAACTAACGCGAGAGACGTCGCTAGATGTGCGTTGGTGCCAGCCACCACGTGACTGCCTTGCTCGTTCGTCCTGTCTGTCTGTCACTCACTCTCGCTCATTGACTGCTCTCTCAAACTACTTGCTTGTCCACGACAGCGGTGTGGTAGCTGAGTTACTTCGGTTATTGCGGAAAGTCCTGCGTCCCTGTGGAGACCACCCACGATGGTCAGTGTGGTGAGAGCAGCAGACAGACTGTCATGGTCCTTGTAGCAACAGCAAGCTACGAGACAACATCGACATCACCACGGATGTCAGATAGGGAGGTACTCTGTCGCCAGTCCTGTTATTACTGGCCATGTACTGGCTATTGAAACAAGCAACAAAAGACAGAAAAGATGACTGTTGAGGAATCCTACTGAACTCGGTACCGGAAGACGTGACATCGTTATGCTTTCCTGCTAACACAACAGTCTTACTCAAATGGCATCAAAACTAGAACTCAATAAACAAAGGCGAAACCTAAAGAAATTAGCATAATAAGTTAACAGAATCCATCACGACTGACTATAAAGTGTGAAGAAAGCCCACGAATAGTAACAATACATAGAGCTACAATGTCTTTTCAGTCTCACTCTGTGAAGTGAATGCTGGAAGACATCAGCAAACATCAAACTAGAGACCTACCAAAGCAAATGTCTGAGGGACATTGTCAAGATATTCCGGCCTTGCACTTAATTACTAATGAAGAAATGGTGACAAGAGCCAGCTGCTGACATGTGACAGCCACAAGCCACAGTGCAAACACGAAGATGTCCATGGCGAGGGCATGTGGGCACCATGAAGCCACATCACCACCCACTGTAGCCCTCCAGTGGACAACTGATGGTGGTCAGCCACAGCAAACATACGAGCAGAGTACTCCAAGCACCCACAGTGATGGAGACGAAAGGAGAAGCTCCAGTAAATACGATGATTTGGACAAACAATGGACTTGGGGATAGTTATCCACCGCCATCACAACATGACCACGGCCGGCGATGTGTGTGAGTATACAAAGTGGACAAAACGCGTGAATGATGCGAGTGTACTGGACTCAGTCGAATATGAGAACTAGGGGAGATAATTAGGAGGACAATATGTTGAATATGAGAACTAGGGGAGACAATAAAGAGTACAAGTATGTTTAATATGAAAAGTAGAGCAGATAACTGAGAGTGCAAGTATGAAAACTAAAAGGGGGGATAATCAGACGACACCTACCCTGCCTTCACTCACCACTCACCAAGATCGCCATCCTGACAGTGCCAAGTCACCGCGAGGTGGCGGCCCTCCCTTTCCAAAAACAACAACTAGGGGGGAATAACTACCGGTCCTAGTATGTTGAATACGAGAACTTGGAGAGACATTATACTGAGTCCTATTCACGATAATGCTAATTACTGTTTAATTTCTCGGTGATGAAAGTGTGTGTACCACTCCTGTTATTTTTATCTTGTGTGCGATGGACGCTTTGCTGGATTATTTGCAGTAATTGGTAGAACACTGACCAGGGTCTTGTAACATTCATATACAAGGTAACGGCCAACTCAGATTATTCCTGTCGCTGTCCAGTCTGTTCTACAGATTCTGTAGCCTCTTGTTATGTTCTTTTGGTAGTGACATTGTGGTGACAAGGCGTGTAGAATTATTTGCTGGTGGTTAGTGTTCGCAAGCAATTAGCTGAAGTATATAGATAGGTGGGAAATGCTAAAACATGTGTCCAGGTACAAGTCGCCAGTCTCAAGCAAGCAATCTGTCACTACAGATATTTCTACATGGTGCTACCTGCTACCTGGTGTCACGATGATCAGTAGTGCGCTGTTCATGCTCTCATCCACACTCTGTGTCTACAGACTATGTTTCTACATGGTTAATACACACGACCAACTTTTTAATATATTGGCATTTTGGAGGCATGCACCTGTACAGGTGGGAAGCTTTGATGTTATTTCTTGCTGCCAAAGCGTCGAACTGAAGTAACTACACGTGTGCCACCTGACAACTGACATGTACAGTGACACGATACACTGTCGACAGTTGTGTCAGGCCTCTGCCATGTCATTGGCTTCAGACAACATGAACAGCTTACGGCACATTATATTAATTATGACCACGACAGCTTATAGTTTTTTTTTTGTTTTTTTTTAGGCCCTTTCACCCCTCCTGGGGCATAGGCCATCGACTACAGTCTTAACTGTTGTCGATGTTTCGGTAGCAAGGATTTGTTTTACGGGGTGGGGGTGCTGGCCCCACGCCCAACCCTCCTCCTTTTTCAGCCGGGCTTGGGACCGTCCTTGGCGGAGGGCGGCCAGCCCTGTAAACAGATGCCACTTGCAGAGAAAGAACAGCGTGCCCGAGACGAGAAATGAACTCAGGGCAGCCAACCTTCACTGTATTGGTGACAGGCGCTAACAGCGCTAACCGTTGCGCCACCGGGCCGCTTACAGCTTATAGTACAGTAATATAAATTAAGTACCAAATAAATAATTCCTTTCTTCGTGAAGTCAGTCGTACGTTCGTTGTCACGGGCTTCAACTTAAACCAAACAATCCGAATTAAGAATTACTGATTACTAATTTACTAATTTAGTTTTAAGTCGTTTTTCAAAAATAAATACTCGCCTGATTTATGAAATCATCAAAATAAATGGATTATTAGTCTGTCATCAAAGGAACAGATTGATGTGAGTGCAAAATGTCGCGAGCTTCCAAACAGGTTTGACCGATGACCTGTGACCTGAAGGCGGGCTCAGAATAAAAGTCTAGCGATGTGTTTGTGTGTGTGCCAAGTGGGCACTGACGGACACGAAGGCGGACATGTCAGTACCACGTGACACCTGCCTCCACCCTACTGACTTTGTTTGTTGTTTACAGTTGTGTGTAAAGACCGCCTCGCCGCCATAGCTGGCATCCAACTGGACGACAGACACGACAAGAGACGAGGCTGATAATCACGGATATCTCACTGGCTCATGACACTTTCAGGAGGTAAGGTTAATAATCAAGAAAATGACACTGGCTCAAACATGACTAAATAAGAAAGAGGTCAACCTCACAAACACACAGATGACACAAGACCTACAGAAGGAGCGAAAACAGTAAAGAAAGAAATAACGTGAAGAAAAAGGAAGGAAGCTGTAGATGGCTGTTGTCACTCGTGAAAAACATCATTCAGTCAAGGCAAGGCACGGCCTCACACCTCACCTCACCTCACCTCACTTCACCTCACCTCACCTGACATAGTGGACCACTGACAACACGAGTCCCACATACAGCACACGGCAAACCTATCATCAAGCCTGTCATCCTGTGTCGATGTCGTTGACATCACTAGAGGAACAAGATGGCGGCGTCTGTGTCAAGTCGTGCAGTTCCTATTCATTGCTGTGCAGTGGGACTTACTGCAGGGACAAGTGCAAACCGTGACAATCCGTTATTTCTAGTGCAAGGGACATAAGTCAGGGACAAGTGCAAACCGCGACGATCCGTTATTTCAAGTGCAAGGGACATAAGTCAGTCGAGCGTTTGAAGGCCTTGTAAGTGATTAAGCTGCGTTCATCGGTCACAAGTAGTTGGTGTCAACAAGAGATGGGCTCCTCACCACCGCCCTGACCAAAGCATGCTTCCTGTTGTTGCCACAAAACTTTGAGTAAAGAAAGTTTCTACAGGTCGGTGAGTGTCTTACAAACAGTGTCCGCCTCCTGTCCGCCGCCTACCTGTGCTTTGCACCAACGACCACAGGTGTTCACATCTTGTCGAAACCGCGTGGACCTGCTAAAGTAGACAAAGAAGCCCACAGAGCTGTTGATGTAGGGAAAGTAAAACACCGTGACGATGGAGGTCATGTATAAATAATAAAATTTGCTCGCGAAAAAGAACTCAGGCCAAGTCAAGGTGGCGAGGTAGAAGATGACCCAGGGGATGGTGGTGAGGATGTAGACACAGCACACCAGCACCAGCATCTTGGTCAGTGCCGTGTGCTGCCCTTGACCTCCCTCACTGCTGCAGCTGGTCGTCTTCCGCCAGGTAAAGGCGGCCCTCAGCTTGACCACCGTCAGGGCGGTGCACACGCAGATGATAATAAATGTCGCTAGCGGCACTACATTCATCATGATCATGTTTTCGAAGATTGTGAAGAAAACTTGATTTTTGAGGAACATATCAGAGCTGATAATTCCTACCGTTGTGGTGCTGTTGGTCACTCGAACTACGTTGAGCCGTAGGGGAACCGTGACAAATGCCATCTGGGAAACACCGCCAATGACAGCCATGGTGACCCGCATGGTGCGAGTGCTGATCAAAGAGGCCGCCTTGAGGGGGAAGGTGACACACAGACAGCGCTCCACGGCTATGACGATGGTGATGAAGCCAGAGGCAGTTCGAAACCCGTGACCGACCCCAGACAGGTAGATTTGACAGTAGGAGTAAATGCCATCGTATCTGGCAAGATCGCTCTGCTCCATGTAATAGGTTATACTGAACAGGGTGGACAGACTGATCATACAGAGGTCCACCACGGACAGAGCAAAGAGACAGACGTTCATGCGGTCCCCAAGTCCCTGGCGCCAGAACACCACACAGTTGATGACATTGGTGGGCAGGCCGACAGCGAGGATGACAGGCTTGATGATATAGTTGAGGATGTAGACCGCCAGCAGGTACTGGCTGCGAGTGAGAAGATCGTTTGGATAGTTCCACAGTAGAAGGCTTTCAGTCACACTCACAGACTTTGTGTTGTTCATGATCACACCTAACGCCTGCAAGACAACAACAACGACTATTTTAAAGGGTCCAAGCCTTTGACAAAGCTCGTCACGCTTCACATTAGCAGGCGAAACATACATAATACACAGATAGAAAATACATAATACACAGATAGAAAATACATAATACACAGATAGAAACATAATACACAGATAGAAAATACATAATACACAGATAGAAAATACATAATACACAGATAGAAAATACATAATACACAGATAGAAAATACATAATACACAGATAGAAAATACATAATACACAGATAGAAAATACATAATACACAGATAGAAAATACATAATACACAGATAGAAAATACATAATACACAGATAGAAAATACATAATACACAGACAGAAATGTAATACACAGATAGAAACATAATACACAGATAGAAAATACATAATACACAGATAGAAACATAATACACAGATAGAAAATACATAATACACAGATAGAAACATAATACACAGATAGAAACATAATACACAGATAGAAACATAATACACAGATAGAAACATAATACACAGATAGAAAATACATAATACACAGATAGAAAATACATAATACACAGACAGAAATGTAATACACAGATAGAAAATACATAATACACAGACAGAAATGTAATACACAGATAGAAAATACATAATACACAGACAGAAATGTAATACACAGATAGAAAATACATAATACACAGATAGAAAATACATAATACACATATTGAAACATAATACACAGATAGAAACAAAATACACAGATGGAAAATACATAATACACAGATTGAAAATACATAATACACAGATTGAAACATAATACACAGATGGAAAATACATAATACACAGATAGAAACATAATACACAGATAGAAAATACATAATACACAGATAGAAACATAATACACAGATGGAAAATACATAATACACAGATAGAAAATACATAATACACAGATAGAAAATACATAATACACAGATAGAAACATAATACACAGATGGAAAATACATAATACACAGATAGAAACATAATACACAGATGGAAAATACATAATACACAGATAGAAACATGATACACAGGTAAGAAATACATAACCACAGGTAGAGACTGAGAGAGGAAGCCTGTACCTTATCTTGATGTCCCTCACAACGCACACCTAACGGTTTCATTGGTTTCCCGTTGTATCACCTCCTTTCCCCGGTTGGGTCTGAACAAAGCAAATATTATGTAACATATTGTTCCAAAGGTGGACCTGCTAACCCCGGCCCCTGGAGCTTGGCTGTCTGTGTGTTTACAAGATGGGCGCACCAGGCCCCCATAGTCTTCCCGTCCTTGCCCCACCGTACCTGTCTCAACTACTGAGACCGGGCCGCCCTCGTCCTCTCCTCTGATTGGGGGCCATCTCCCTGTTGCACGCAGCTGCCCTCAGGGACAGGTCTGGCTTTTGGCATAGACTAAGACTTCTAGGAAAAGCACCTGTGAAAACTCGGTATCCACTGAGACGAGGCGCTACCACTTCCGTCAACACATCTCCTGACAGGACGATAAACAGCAAAGATGAGTATAACAGAGAGTATATATGGATATACATACGGTTGTTGCATACTCACACAAAAGCGTTGATATCAGCTAAGAAATACCTACAACACACAAAACATCAGCTTGTCACACGAAAAAGAGAGTATTTATCAATGTCACTTACTCACTAGGCGACACAGACATCAGGAGGAAAACGACGACTAAAGATACCTGCGCTGAAGAAATGCGACCTCAGGTAACAAGAGGATGGCGCCGAAGGCCTTCTCCAAAAAAAGTAAATGCTGATGATAAGTCTCCTCTTTAGACTGCTGACTACAAGCCTACAATGATGCATGTGTCAGCTGGGGTGGCAGAGACAAACATACGTCTACCGAAAGACCTGTGCTGGCAGATAGTCAGCAGGTCCACCCCTTCACCTTCGGAAGCCAGTTCTTGCAAGTTGTCTTGAAGGGTAGTCTTCAGCAAAGTTCCTTGCCGGGTCACGTGGCCACACCACACCTGCTGACATCGCCTGAATGTTGCAAGCGGCGGTTGCTGGTGTCCTACGAGTGGCAACCGTCCTTCCTACAACATCTTTGGTTTTATCTTCTCGATCCAGAGCAGCCTCTGCAAAACACTTCTTCTCTAGTGCCTGAATCGGTAAGTAGAGTTCACCTGTCACATCCTAGAGCAGGAGGAGTACTACGCAGAGCTTGTAGATGTAGTAGTCAGCGAACCTGATGCTATGGCTGCACCAGACCTGTCCAGCCATAGACTCTGTTGTGTTGTGATGGTGCAGACAGGGTGACACGAGTACTTACAGCTGTTGACCTTTGTCAGGCGTACATGTCATCATGTCAGCCTTCCTGTCATCAGTGGCAGTGACTTGACTCTTGTCAGTGCTGGTCTCCATTCCACGTGCGTTAGAATGTCTGTCAGTCTCTAGAGGAGGGTTGCACTTCTCTGTCTGTCTGCTGACAGACTGAAGTCGTCTCCACAGTCGTCTGTGTACATTAGCCTTTGTACGAGGGAAATGGAAGACTGACAGTCGCGCGTGGTTTCCCTCATCAAAACAACGGAAAGGGAACAAATCGCCAGGTAATGACAGCCTGCAGGACGGGTAAGTAGGTTAGGGTATCACCAGCACCATCAGCATGTTATCAACCACCAGCATCACGTGTCACAAGACCACAGTACACATTACATTACAGCTGTCGCAGTACACTATACATTACACGTGTCACAAGACTAAGTACACTGTACAGTACACATGTCACAAGACTAAGTACACTGTACAGTACACATGTCACAAGACACAGTACACTGTACAGTACACATGTCACAAGACTACAGTACACTGTACAGTACACATGTCACAAGACTACAGTACATTTACAGTACATATGTCATAAGACTACAGTACATTTACAGTACATATGTCATAAGACTACAGTACATTGTACAGTACACATGTCACATGACTACAGTACATTTACAGTACATATGTCATAAGACTACAGTACATTGTACAGTACACATGTCACATGACTACAGTACACGTGCCACAAGACTAAGTACACTGTACAGTACACATGTCACAAGACTACAGTACACTGTACAGTACACGTGTCACAAGACTACAGTACACTGTACAGTACACGTGTCACATGACTACAGTACACGTGTCACAAGACTACAGTACATTGTACAGTACACGTGTCACAAGACTACAGTACATTGTACAGTACACATGTCACAAGACTACAGTACATTTACAGTACACGTGTCACAAGACTACAGTACACTGTACAGTACACGTGTCACAAGACTACAGTACATTGTACAGTACATCTGTCACAAGACTACAGTACATTGTACAGTACACATGTCACAAGACTACAGTACATTGTACAGTACACGTGTCACAAGACTACAGTACATTGTACAGTACATCTGTCACAAGACTACAGTACATTGTACAGTACACATGTCACAAGACTACAGTACATTGTACAGTACACGTGTCACAAGACTACAGTACACTGTACAGTACACGTGTCACAAGACTACAGTACATTGTACAGTACATCTGTCACAAGACTACAGTACATTGTACAGTACACATGTCACAAGACTACAGTACATTTACACAGAGGCGGCGTTAGGGGGTGGCAAATGGGGCGGCCGCCCCAGGCCCCGCTCTCGAAGGGGCCCCGCGCTTCAGCCCCGAGGTCATCTTTCTGACTTATTGCTAGCTGTGTTAAACAAGTTGTGACAAAAAAATTGACGTTCAGAAAACACTTCTAAGTTCTAATTAAGCAAATTATTGAAACCATGTCTTAACTTTAAACCCGACAATAATAACAAGCAGTTTATTCAGTTATCGTCACCATATTATTTCGCTTTAAGAAAAAACCACTACTGTCACAAACGGTGGGAAAGGTTAAGAACAGTTAAAACACTAAATTCGTGGTTATTTCGCGAAATCCATCCAGCCTATCTAACTGTATATTAATCAGTGCTTCCGGCATCATATCAATAGGGATGTTGATACACGTACTCCATGACCCCGGCCCCGCGCGGATGGTCGGCCCCAGGCCCCGCGTGTTCTTAACGGTTCCTAACGCCGCCTCTGCATTTACAGTACACGTGTCACAAGACTACAGTACATTGTATAGTACACGTGTCACAAGACTACAGTACACTATACATTACACGTGTCACAAGACTACAGTACACTGTACAGTACATGTGTCACAAGACTACAGTACATTGTACAGTACACGTGTCACAAGACTACAGTATACTATACATTGCAGTTGTCACAGTACACTATACATTACACGTGTCATAAGACTACAGTACATTGTACAGTACATATGTCTCAAGACTACAGTACACATTACATTGCAGCTGTCACAGTACACTATACATTACACGTGTCACAAGACTACAGTACATTGTACAGTACACATGTCACAAGACTACAGTACACTGTACAGTACACGTGTCACAAGACTACAGTACATTGTACAGTACACGTGTCACAAGACTACAGTACACTGTACAGTACACGTGTCACAAGACTACAGTACACTGTACAGTACACGTGTCACAAGACTACAGTACACTGTACAGTACACGTGTCACAAGACTACAGTACATTGTACAGTACACATGTCACAAGACTACAGTACACATTACATTGCAGCTGTCACAGTACACTATACATTACACGTGTCACAAGACTACAGTACACTGTACAGTACACGTGTCACAAGACTACAGTACACTGTACAGTACACGTGTCACAAGACTACAGTACATTGTACAGTACACGTGTCACAAGACTACATACATTGTACAGTACACGTCACAAGACTACATATAGTACACGTGTCACAAGACTACCTGACATAGAAACAAATATTTACCTGCTGTTACTGAAGTCAACTACCACAGTGACCTACCTGACATACAAATATTTACCTGCTACATGTATTATTGAAGTCGACTACCACAGTGACCTACCTGACATACAAACAAATATTTACCTGCTGCATGTATTACTGAAGTCAACTACCACAGTGACCTCCTCACACAATTTATCTCCCTTTTATAGCAGCAAGAGTTGTCGGTCAATAGCAGACTTCATTCATCTTTCTCCTATCTCGGTCTTGTGCTCCACCATCGTGGACACGCCCTGGCTTTCACGCACGCACGCACAGCGAACCACATGGCCACGTGCATGTTGTTATTTACACACGTGGGCAGCACACGCCCATGATCTCACGCACGCACAGACAAGCACGGGCAACCGGGTGTGTGGGTTGGAAACTACCGACATAATTATGAGGAAAGTGTGATTACAGGTAACCTCCCACAGCCTCCAAAACCTTCAGGTGTGTCCTCCGCAACTTTTCATTTGCAACTAGCTGCTAGCGAGGGCATTATGTAATTACACATTAATGACTGCAAACACAAATTACAGACTAACCCTGTGAGAACACATCGGCTATTCACAAATCGTTCTAATAACTCCCACAGGTCTTTCATTTCCTCCCATTGCAAGTGACGGCCGTGCCCTGACAGTTGTCCACATGTTGATGGCTGGCGTGTGTACTTTGTGTCGGTCACACCTCTACACACACGTGTCCGTGTCTGTGTTACTCTTCATTCAACCGTCACTTTGTGATGCACGCATTAGTCGCACCGTCTGACTGGCGGACTGACCATACACCACAGCTCACCGCCATCGCCTGACACAGAGACGATGGACAGACGGGAGTAGCAGGACAAAGATAGAGACGATGGACAGACGAGAGTAGCAGGACAAAAGATAGGACGATGGACAGCGAGAGCAGGACGAGATAGCAGACAAAGCTCTCCAGACTGCGGATAAACGGCAAAGACAGAGAGCCGTTGTTGTCTTCTGTTTGTATTACAATGTCACATGCAGGTGGAGGTTTTATCTCAGGTTAGGAAGAGTTGTGGAGTGTTGTTGCCTGAACAACTATTTCTCTCTCTCTCTCTCTCTTTCTCTCTCTCTCACACACACATTTTTATTCCTTTAGTCTCACTTCAAATGTCGTTAGGCGCCACCTACTTTTCACAGTAATGTTGACATTTTCTACAAAAATATCGACACTTCATTGGTTTGACTGTAATTACATCAGCCTTGATGACAGCCTTGTGATGGTAGGACTCGCATCCCAGCCCACCTCGCGTCGTCGTCACAGTCGATGCGGAAACAAACAGTACATCTGTGATAATAGTCAGGTTGAGGTGAAGGAGAAGTCGCTAATTATCAACGATTTCCTTCAAAGCGAGATGCTAAACACTGTGTTGTTATTTGATAACATTCGGGCTTGAATGGATTTACCACATGCTAGCTCTACTTGCCTCTACCACTGTCACCACTGTCACTACCACCACCATCGCAACTAACACCACTGCACACCTCACCTCACCTCACCTCACCTCACTTCACCTCACTTCACCTCACCTCACCTCACCACACCTCACTTCACCTCACTTCACCTCACCTCACCTCACTTCACCTCACTTCACCTCACCTCACCTCACCACACCTCATGAGGCGGAAGTGCTCATAACTGCTGCACGTGCTAACATGCTGACCACACCACACCACCATGGTGTCTGGATGGTATCTGGATAGTGTTGATGTCTTGATGGTACCTCGATATTATTAATGTCTTGATAGTACCTCGATATTATTAATGTCTTGATAGTACCTCGATATTATTAATGTGATAGTACCTCGATATTATTCTTGAATGTCTGGATGGTACCTCGATATTATAATGTCCTCGTATATATTATTAATGTCTGGATAGTACCTCGATATTATTAATGTCTGGATGGTACCTCGATATTATTAATGTCTGGATGGTACCTCGATATTATTAATGTCTGGATAGTACCTCGATATTATTAATGTCTGGATAGTACCTCGATATTATTAATGTCTGGATGGTACCTCGATATTATTAATCTTGATAGTACCTCGATATTATTAATGTCTGGATAGTACCTCGATATTATTAATGTCTGGATGGTACCTCGATATTATTAATGTCTTGATAGTACCTCGATATTATTAATGTCTTGATGGTATCTTGTTGTAGCAATGTCTTGATAGTGTCTTACTGGTAGCATTGTCTTCTTTTTTCTAATCACCACCAGTGGCCAACCGATGTCTACGCCATTGTCTGGGAAGAAGATGGCCTGTGAAGGTCTCCAGCACCAGCCTGTGGGGAAGAAAACACAAGACATGTGTCCGCAAACGAGCCTGACGACTAGAAACTCGATGGAGAGGATGTCAACAGACAAAGAAAAGTCAGCATCATCAGAGGTAGGAAGACGAGATGTGTAAACTCTCATCTTTCAATATTTTCTCAAATCATTTCAAAATGTCTTTCTGGGATGGAAATGCATCTACTTTAGCAAAGAATTTCCGATGTCTCTAGCGAAGAACGAACTTGAAATTTAAAGAGCGATCAATCCGACCTTCCCAAAGCCATCGTCAGATGCTCCACGGACTCTTGAGGTCGCGTTGGATACTCGTGTGTAAAGCAATTTATTTCCAATGTCTTTTTATTTTAAACACTTTTAAAACATCGCCGCGTGTGTATCTTAGCATCTTACACGAGACTGGATACTTTGCAGTTTATTTAGAGAAAGAATGAGAGGACACACAAGAGACATGGACGCACACAACTGCATCGCGGACTCAGGCAGACACCACTGTGGTCAGACTAACAACACACCCGGTCACCTGTCAGTGACACAACACACACATGACACACACATGACACACACATGACACACACATGACACACACACACGAGATAATACGAGACCTGCCACAACTCACTGACCCTGTAACAGAATATATTTTCCAGATGTACTAATAAAGCAAACATATTTATGTTGATGTAGTATTTAATATTATGCAGTAATATAGTCAAGATGCACAATGGACATGGAATGCAATCTTGCTGTGTGCTTTGTAGGCGCCCATGAAGTGGAGCTTTGTGTAGTAGGTGTTGTATATATAGTAGGTGTTGTATATATAGTAGGTGTTGTATATATATATAGTAGGTGTTGTATATATATATAGTAGGTGTTGCTTGGTTGTCTCACCAAGACCCAATGCATGTATGTGGACAGGTCAACACTTGTCTTGTTCCGCAGTGCCACTTACTTATCAAAGAGGGAGAAATTGCACTTAGAAGGGAGGAGGAGAAAGTTGTAAATATGTACAAATATCTTGGAGCGATTTTGTTCAGAGCGTTTCTCTTACTCTTCAGGATGTTGCCTGTCATGCTGAAAAAAGTCATTGGAATTCGTTAACATACGGGGCTGAGGTATGGAGACTGGGGGGTGGAGTGAAATATTGTGGAAAGTGTTCATTTATTTGCTTTCAAGCGTCCGTTTTCATACACCGGCAGAATGGAGCGATATACTGTAAGTGTTCATGCATTTGTTACTGGCTCCAGGTCCTTCCCATCCCAGCAAAGTCTACATCACACCATATGTTGTTGAATAGACATCTACATATCCAAAGAACATGGGTGTCTGATGTTTTCTTTTATTGGCTACGTGTAGGAAATTCAGGTGGTGCAAGATGTCAGACAGTTTTTATAAGTATCTAAGCATGAGCTTTTTGATAATTGGCATGAAGACTATCACGGCATTGTTATGAACGCTTCAGTTGTACATCGTTTTTCATTTGTTTTATCGGTTATTTAATTCATCCGTTTGTTGCTTTACAGATGTAAACAGTATTCAACACATCGAGATCTGTAATACTTTAATAGGTTTCACAGGGGGACTCGTGTCTCAAGCCTCATCCTGTGTTCGGTTACCAGCCTCAGTGACAAGGCTGATGTCCTGTCATGTCATCTTGTCCACAGGTCGTCATTTAATTTCAAATGTCACCCAAATCAGACAAGTGCGAATGTGAGCTTTAGAGGATGACGATGATCTCATCAGATTAACCAAGAACCAATGAGTGTATTAAAACATAAAAGTTGAAATAAGGTCCGCAAAAGTAGTAAAGTCAACATGGTGTTGGTAAATAACATCAAAATAGTTCAAACAAAATAAGATGAAGCGAGTGTCGAACAACATACCAACACAGAAAAGTGTACACACGGGGGGGGGGGGGTGTACACCTCCGCTTTGGTCTGGAGTAACATTTACAAGAGAGAGAGAGAGAGCTTGCAGTGAATACTCTTCTTCCTGAAATACACTTTGTACAGTGACAGACACTTTAGTATTCACATCCACGATAACTTCAAGTGCCTCGCTCGTATTAACACCGACTTTGATGCTTTTGTTTGTTTGTTTTTTTGTTTGTTTGTTTGTTTGTTTGTTTGTTTGTTTGTTTGTTTGTTTGTTTGCTTGCTTGCTTATTTATTTTCCTTAATAATTCGTTACTTTTGAATTTCGTTGACAAGTATGAGCGCCACCAAGGTGAGTGTCAGTGTCCAGTGTCAGTATATAGACCGTGTACAGTCAGTATGGAGTGTACTATATAGCGTGTCAGTATAAAATTAGTATAGAGTGTACTGTATACCATGTCACCATAGAAAGACAGTGTCAGTATAAAGTGTACTACATACCATGTCAGTCTAGAGCAGGGGAGGGCAATTAATGTTCCCAAGGGGCCGCATGAGACATTGGGATGGTTTTAGAGGGCCGGACTGATACAGTTAACTCAGTTTTACCCAATACTGTATGTATAGTATATATAATGGCGGGCGGGCCGGTCAGACACAGGAGGCGGGCCGGCCTTTGCCCAGGTCTGGTTTAGAGTAAAGGTGTCAGTATAGAGTGTACTGTATACCATGTCAGCATAGAATGACAGTGTCAGTATAGAATGTGCTATATGCCATGTCAATATAGAACGTACATTCATTATAGAGTCTTATATACCTTTATAGTATCTAGTGTACAGTGTCAGAATAGAGTGGACAGTATTGTCAGGGACGCCCTCAATTCACAATTTCACACTACTCGCGCTCACTGTCTACACACGTCCCCCCACACGTGTTCTTTCCTTCATAAATCACAGAGATTATTATCACAACGAATATTTTTATATAACTCAACATTAAACACACACACGTCACTGCGTTACTGCGAACTACGTGTATATATATATCAAGTAGGAATGTCTTTCACGCCGCGGCCTGTAAATCAAAGTTGACGATTGTTTTCGAATAGTTCGCTAAAGTCTTAGTTACTCACACCGCACTGCCTGAAGTTATCGTCTGAGAAACCAGAGATAAAACGTCCTGGACTGGTAACATCCTCCATTTCCCTGGTCCACAAATTAAAAGTGCCGTCTCGGCAACACCTGGCTGATGTCCACGAACAAAACTCTGAGGTGAACCACTCACACCTTCCGGTTCTTAAAGAGGTAAGTGCTGTCTTGGCAGACACCTAGTCCACGATCACCAATGCATTCTGTGGGATGGACACACAACATGCAAAGCCAACACTCCACACACTCCGTCCGCCTCTCGTCACTGCTCCCAGCCGTCTGCTGTCTTCCAAATAATTTTCTCCCTACGTAGAATCTAAACTTGCGTCACAATATGACGTCGGGTTCTGACGCGAAACCACGACGCAACTAAAGACACTCACACACGGGTAAAGGGCGATAATCCCTGCCTGCCTCTTCCTAACAAGTATACCACGTGAGTAAAGACTTACAATGTAGTTTCAGTATAGACTATAGAGTGTCCTGTATACAGTGCACAGTGTACAGTGTGTATAATGTACGGTGTACAGTGTCTGTACGGACTACTATAGAGTGTATAGTGTCAGTGTATACTATACGGTGTACAATTGTTAGTATATAGTGTACAGTGTCTGTACGGACTACTATAGAGTGTATAGTGTCAGTGTATACTATACGGTGTACAATTGTTAGTATATAGTGTACAGTGTCTGTACAGACTACTATAGAGTGTATAGTGCCAGTGTATACTATACGGTGTACAGTTGTTAGTATATAGTGTACAGTGTCTGTACAGACTACTATAGAGTGTATAGTGTCAGTGTATACTATACTGTGTACAGTGTGTATAATGTACGGTGTACAGTGTCTGTACGGACTACTATAGAGTGTATAGTGTCAGTGTATACTATACTGTGTACAGTTGTTAGTATATAGTGTACAGTGTCTGTACGGACTACTATAGAGTGTATAGTGTCAGTGTTTACTATACGGTGTACAGTTGTTAGTATATAGTGTACAGTGTCTGTACGGACTACTATAGAGTGAATAGTGTCAGTGTATACTATACGGTGTACAGTGTGTATAATGTACGATGTACAGTGTCTGTATAGACTACTATAGAGTGTATAGTGTCAGTGTATACTACACGGTGTACAGTGTGTACAATGCACGATGTACAGTGTCTGTAAGGACTACTATATAGTGTATAGTGTCAGTGTATACTATACGATGTGTAGTGTCAGTATCGAGTATACAATGTCAGTGTATACTATACGGTGTACAGTGTGTGTAATGCACGATGTACAGTGTCTGTAAGGACTACTATATAGTGTATAGTGTCAGTGTATACTATACGATGTGTAGTGTCAGTATCGAGTATACAATGTCAGTGTATACTACACGGTGTACAGTGTGTATAATGTACGATGTACAGTGTCTGTACGGACTACTATAGAGTGTATAGTGTCAGTATATACTATACGGTGTACAGTGTGTATAATGTACGATGTACAGTGTCTGTACGGACTACTATAGAGTGTATAGTGTCAGTATATACTATACGGTGTACAGTGTGTATAATGTACGATGTACAGTGTCTGTACGGACTACTATAGAGTTTATAGTGTCAGTGTATACTATACGATGTGTAGTGTCAGTATCGAGTATACAATGTCAGTGTATACTATACGGTGTACAGTGTGTATAATGTACGATGTAAGTGTCTGTAAGGACTACTATAGAGTGTATAGTGTCAGTGTATAGTGTACAGTGTCAGTATCGAGTGTACAGTTGTCAGTATATAGTGTACAGTGTCTGTATAGACTACTATAGTGTGTATAGTGTCAGAGTATACTATACGGTGTACAGTGTGTATAATGTACGATGTACAGTGTCTGTACGGACTACTAGATAGTGTATAGTGTCAGTGTATAATGTACGGTATACAGTGTCAGTGTCGAGTGTACAGTGTCAGTTTATAATGTACGGTATACAGTGTCAGTGTCAAGTGCACAGTGTCAGTGTACAGTGTCAGTGTACAGTGTCAGTGTATAATGTCAGTGTATAGTGTACAGTGTCAGTGTACAGTGTCAGTGTATAATGTCAGTGTATAGTGTATAGTGTCAGTTTATAATGTACGGTATACAGTGTCAGTGTCAAGCGCACAGTGTCAGTGTACAGTGTCAGTGTATAATGTCAGTGTATAGTGTACAGTGTCAGTGTCGAGTGTACAGTGTCAGTGGATAATGTACGGTATACAGTGTCAGTGTCAAGTGTACAGTGTCAGTGTCGAGTGTACAGTGTCAGTGTCGAATGTACGGTATACAGTGTCAGTGTCAAGTGTACAGTGTCAGTATCGAGTGTACAGTGTCCGTGTATAATGTACGGTATACAGTGTCAGTGTCGAGTGTACAGTGTCAGTATGGAGTCACAGTGTCAGTGTATAATGTACGGTATACAGTGTCAGTGTCGAGTGTACAGTGTCAGTATGGAGTCACAGTGTTAGTGTATAATGTACTGTATACAGTGTCAGTGTCGAGTGTACAGTGTCAGTGTATAATATACGGTATACAGTGTCGAGTGTACAGTGTCAGTATGGAGTCACAGTGTTAGTGTATAATGTACTGTATACAGTGTCAGTGTCGAGTGTACAGTGTCAGTATGGAGTCACAGTGTTAGTGTATAATGTACTGTATACAGTGTCAGTGTCGAGTGTACAGTGTCAGTGTATAATATACGGTATACAGTGTCGAGTGTACAGTGTCAGTATGGAGTCACAGTGTTAGTGTATAATGTACTGTATACAGTGTCAGTGTCGAGTGTACAGTGTCAGTGTCGAATGTACAGTGTCAGTGTATAATGTACTGTATACAGTGTCAGTATCGAGTGTACAGTGTCAGTATATAGTATACTGTATACAGTGTCAGTGTCAAGTGTACAGTGTCAATGTCGAGTGTACAGTGTCAGTATGGAGTCACAGTGTTAGTGTATAATGTACTGTATACAGTGTCAGTGTCGAGTGTACAGTGTCAGTGTCGAATGTACAGTGTCAGTGTCGAGTGTACAGTGTCAGTGTATAATGTACTGTATACAGTGTCAGTGTCGAGTGTACAGTGTCAGTATATAGTATACTGTATACAGTGTCAGTGTCAAGTGTACAGTGTCAATGTCGAGTGTACAGTGTCAGTGTATAATGTACGGTATACAGTGTCAGTGTCGAGTGTACAGTGTCAGTGTCAAGTGTACAGTGTCAGTGTCGAGTGTACAGTGTCAGTGTATAATGTACGGTATACAGTGTCAGTGTCGAGTGTACAGTGTCAGTGTATAATGTACTGTATATAGTGTCGAGTGTATAGTGTCAGTGTATAATGTACGGTATACAGTGTCAAGTGTTTAGTGTCAGTGTATAATGTACGGTATACAGTGTCAGTGTCAAGTGTACAGTGTCAGTGTATAATGTACTGTATACAGTGTCAAGTGTTTAGTGTCAGTGTATAACTTACAGTGCGGACCAAACTAACGCGAGAGACGTCGCTAGATGTGCGTTGGTGCCAGCCACCACGTGACTGCCTTGCTCGTTCGTCCTGTCTGTCTGTCACTCACTCTCTCTCTCTCAGACTACTTCCTTGTCCACGAGTGCACGCTGTAGTAGCTGAGTTACTTAAGTTATTGCGGAAAGTCCTGCGTCCCTTCGGAGACCACCCACGATGGTCAGTGTGCTATTCCGGCCTTGCACTTAGTTACTAATGAAGAAATGGTGACAAGAGCCAGCTGCTGACATGACAGCCACAAGCCACAGTGCAAACACGAAGATGTCCATGGCGAGGGCATGTGGGCACCATGAAACCACAGGCACCACCCACTGTCGCCCTCCAGTGGACAACTGGTGGTGGTCAGCCACAGCAAACATAGTGAAGGTCAGGAGAGAGAGAGAACTAAAGGATCAGAAACTAAATCAGAATAAAATAACTGCATTTGCTGCTGACAAAGACGGAGGTGTCTTGTGATGGTTTATGTATCACCGAGGTACCAAAAGGAATAAGAAAAGGTAATGCTGTTTGTTCGATTTGTTCTGATTGATAGATTTTTCTCTTATGACAGGTAAATAAACATGAAAAGTAAACATGGTTTAGAGCAGAGTACTCCAAGCAGCCACAGTGATGGAGACGAAAGGAGAAGTTCCACTAAGTACGATGATTTGGACAAACCGTGGACTTGGGGATAATGATCAACCGCCATCACAACATGACCACAGTTGGTGTTGTTGTGAGTATACTCAGTACCACTGACAAACGCGTGAATGATGTGAGTTTACTGCATCCAGTCGAATATGAGAACTAGGGGAGATAATTAGGAGGACAATATGTTCAATATGAGAACTAGGGGAGACAATAAAGAGTACAAGTATGTTTAATATGAAAAGTAGAGCAGATAACTGAGAGTACAAGCATGGAAACTAAAAGGGGGGATAATCAGACGACACCTACCAGTAGTATAGGCATGTTGTTTTCACCCCCTATTTGGGGAGCCGGAAGGGGAGCCATGACGTCACAGCCGCCGGAAGTCGCATGGGCTCGGCCATCTTGCCGGAAGTCCCTGTGGGTCCGGCCATCTTGATGAGGTCATATCCGTGGCGGCCATCTTGTCGACCATATTGCCGGAAGTGGCATGGAGGCGGCCATCTTGATGAGGTCATATCCGTGGCGGCCATCTTGCCAGAAGTGGCATGGAGGTGGTCATCTTGTCATCCCCCCCCCCCAAACACCTCCCCATACCGAGAGTGACTCGCCCCTGGGTGAGCGGTGGCGGGTCGATAAAGTGTCGCGTGTTTGTTTTATTACCGCACTGATGGATCCGAGGTGGAAGCATCCTTTCACGTGCGTCGTAGCGGGGCCTACCGGCAGCGGAAAAACGTGTTTTGTGGTTCGCTTTTTAAATCATGTGAAAGATATGATGACTCCTCCCCCTGATGAGGTGGTGTGGTGTTACGGCGAATGGCAAGAGGGATATCAACGCTTAGAGGGAGTGACGTTTGTAGAAGGGTTACCTAACGTAAACGATTGGAGAGGTGATAAGCACCGATTGATCATCATCGATGACTTGATGAGCGAAACAGATGATGATGATGATGATGTAGTTTTATAGCGCGCTAGTATCCGCATCACAAAGATGCGCTCAATGCGCGGTGATCCCAGCAGCCACCAAACTGCAGGTCAAATGAAAACTTCAAAAAAGTTTAAACAAGTGAGTCTTAAGATTTTTCTTGAAAGATGCAATACTATCAGACTCCTTGGTCGAGAGGGGAAGCGAGTTCCACAAAAGCGGGGCTACATTGGAGAAGGATCTGAAACCCGCAGTCTTCTTATTAGCATTCCCTGACTGAACACTCGGTCGTTCAAGTCTGAAGTGTGCTGCTGAACGAAGGTTCCGCTGAGGTTGGTAACAGCGAATGAGTTCTTGCAGATAGACAGGCGCAAGGTCGTGAAGACAGCCATAGGTTAAGGTTAACAATTTATGCTCAATTCGCTTCTCCACAGGAAGCCAATGTAGGTCACGAAGTACAGGAGTAATATGGTCAGTTGTTTTCTTTCCTGCAACTATCCTCGCAGCCGTATTCTGCACTCGCTGTAGCCTCGACAACTCGCTCTTTGAAATCCCCCAGAGGCAGCTGTTGGCATAGTCTAAAGTAGAACCGATGAGGGACACAGCAACTGCATTTGCAGTCTTCTTATTAAGACTGGGTCGGAGTCGTCCAAGAGTGCGGATATGGAAATAACATGCCTTGACTACAGAACTGACATGATCAGACATAGTGAGAAGATTGTCGACATAGAGTCCAAGGTTCCGTACGGAGCTGGAGAGGGGGATTCTAGCTTGACCCACTTGGATGGAGTCGAGAGAGACTTTGCTAAGGCTAAGCTTGGAACCACATAGCATCGCCTCTGTCTTCTCATCATTAAGCTTGAGTTTATTCCTCAGCATCCATGACTTGACCTCTAAACAACAATCTTCTACAGCACAAGCTGCCTCACGCACCGACTCACTGTCAGTACTAAATGAAAAATAGAGTTCGGTGTCATCTGCAAACATCTTACGGTTCACATTATGCTTCTCAATGAGAGGACCAAGCTGAGATGTGTAAATAGAAAATAGAACAGGGCCCAAAACAGAGCCCTGCGGGACACCGCACAGCAGTGGAACTGTCACTGAAGAAGCTTGATTGACCATCACCCTTTGTGTGCGATCACTGAGGTAGGAATGGAACCACTGCAAGGCGGAACCACCAATGCCCACCTCCATCTGGAGACGAGTTAGTAGAGTGGTGTGATCAATGACATCGAAGGCCGCACTCAGGTCAAGGAGGACCACAAGAGTCACTTTCCCTGCATCCGCCCTGCACAGAAGATCGTTCATAAGACAGAAGGCTGTCTCACAGCTGTGCTTGGGTCTGTACGCCGACTGAAATTTATCCAAAATGCTGTAGCGGTCCAGGTGGAGTGTCAACTGCTGAGCAACGACCAACGTGTGACTAAGCTATTTACCAAAGGTTCTCATCATCGCAACTTGAGCATCATGTATATCGTGCAAAACCTGTTTGGAAAGAACAAAGAGCAGAGGACCATCAGTTTAAACAGTCATTATCTGGTCGTCTTTAAAAACCCCAGGGACGCTTCTCAGATCACCCACCTCGCCAAACAGATGTACCCTGGAAAACTTAAATATGTGCAGGAGAGTTTTAAGGACGCGACATCGGCGCCTCATGGTTATTTGCTGTTTGGTCTGCGACAGGAAACACCGGATCATCTACGCTTAAGAACAAACATTTTTCCACCGGAGCAACAAGTGGTGTACGTTCAAAAATAAACATGTCGGCACGAATCGAGCGAAATATGTCGATGCTCAAGCTGTTGTGCGGTGCTAAACCAAAGGTCATCAAAGAAGTGCTGAAAGGAGCCTCCCCCGACTTGATCAAGGCCATCAGCGAGTGTTCTCTTAACGTTTTAAAAGGACATGTTCATCTCACTCCGGCTCAGAAAAAGCGACTGTGCAAGTACAAAGAGGACTTGCGGCTCCTGGCACGCAGGAATACTTCTGTGAAACGCCGAAAGCAGATTCTTCAAAAAGCAGGTTTTCTTTCTTTTCTTTTAAAACCCATTTTGGCCGCCTTGGGAGGACTGGTGGGAGCGTTTACCTCTAACGAATAATCATGGAACACACCAAAAAACTGATTTTGATGGATCCCCGAATGATACCACCACCACCACCACCCGTTTTGGATGCCATGGGTCAAAGTTTGACAGACATGGATGCACAGATGCGCGATATTTTGGAGCGAACGGATCTCAGTTTACACGACAAAGCAAATCTCTATCAGCAAACGTTGTGGCGGTTTTTGAGCAGGTTTGGACAGTACAGAAACAGACCCTTAGGGATGGTTGATGTGAGACGGCAAGAACCAATGACACCATCACCACCACCATCACCACTGCCACCACCACCACCACCACCGTCACCACCACTACCACCACCACCGGTTGTGCAAGAAGATCCCGTAGAGGCAGAGGTCTTGGGAAGCGTCCCAAAATCGATGAAGAAAAAGGCCGAGCGACTGTTGCAGCACTTTAAACGAAACCCAGAGCTCACTTGGAACGAGCGGGGTGAAATTTTGTATGAAGGACAGACCGTCAAAAACTCCAACCTCGTAGATTTAGTGAATGATGTTCTCAGAAAACGAAAACGTGCTAGAAGCCCGCGAGGCTGGGAAACTTTTGCCAAAGCTCTGCGTCGAATGAATGTTTCTCAAGACTTGGTCGGCCATCCTGACCGGTGGAAGTTTATTACCGAAAAAGAGGAACCGGTGAGACATGTAGAACATCCGACCTGGGAAACGTTGTAAGCGATGGGTAAACTGGCACAACACTATTACACACCACGGCAACCGGGTGCTTTTGGAGGTGTTGCGGGCTTAGCGCGCGTCACCAAGTTAAAACCAACGGTCGTCAAAGAATGGCTGAGTCATCAAGACACGTACACCTTGCACAAACCCAGTCGTCGCTCTTTTGTACGCCGGCGTATCATCGTAGGTGGAATCGATCACCAATGGCAAGCAGATTTGATCGACGTGCAAAGACTAAAGCAGCACAACGATGGCTATGCCTATCTTTTGACGTGCATCGACGTTTTTAGCAAGTTTGCCTGGGTGGAACCGCTCAAAAACAAGACAGGTCCTACGATGGTGGATGCTTTTCGACGCATTTTTCTAAGGGTCGCAAACCCAGAAAGCTGCAAACGGACAAAGGAACCGAGTTTTTAAATCGAACGTTTCAAAAATTTTTAACAGAAGCTCACGTTGACTTTTTTGTGACTGAAAACGAAGACATCAAAGCTGCCGTTGTGGAGCGCTTTAATCGCAGTTTGAAAGAAAAGCTATGGCGATATTTTACCCGAAAAAACACTCTCAGATACAAGGACGTTTTAACGCCGTTTGTACAGGCCTACAATCGCTCCTATCATCGCAGCATCAAAAGAGCACCTGTAGAAGTCGATGTCGATAACCAGGAAGACGTGTGGCAGACGTTGTACGGTGACCAGCAGCAGCAGCAGCAGCAGCAGCAGCAGCAGCAGCAGCAGCAGCAGCGTCTGACAAAACCGTTGACACCAGGAGACCGCGTACGAATCAGCAAGGCGAGGTCAAATTTTAAAAAAGGTTACCTCCCGGCATGGACAGAGGAACTCTTTACCATCAGTCGCATCTATGATTCCGAACCCACCACCTATGTCTTAAAAGATGACCACGGGGACGAACTGCGCGGAACGTTTTACAGCCAAGAACTACAAAAGGTCGGTGCAAAAGACGCGTATCGAATCGAGGAGATTTTAAAGCAGCGTGTGGGGGCAGGAGGAAGAAAGGAGTATTTAGTCAAATGGTACGGTTACGATGCCTCATTTAATTCTTGGATTCCGCAGTCGTCGCTCACCCGGTACTGATGGAAGGCACAACAACACCACCACCACAACCACCACCACCACCACAACCACCATCACCACCACGACCACCGACTGGCTTGTGGCGCATCATGGGACGTCGAATTCCTCGAAGAGAAATTGTATTTTTTTGCCAAATGATCCTTATTTATGTCGTGGTCGGCGTCTCGCTCTTTAATCTGACACGTGGACACGGAGCGGACAATTTGTGGGTGGCTTTGCTCAGTAGCTGTCTCGGATACGTGCTTCCCAACCCTGCTATCGACCCTCCGCCTCCTGCTGTTTTCAACCACTAAAAACAACATGTTTTATCTCACCCTACCCAGCAACAGCTCGATGGAATATTATCCAGACAACTCTGCTAGTCACTATTTTACTAAACTTCCGCAGACCATCGACTTGGAGCGAGACTTTGAGGTAGGACTATCAGAAATTCAACTTCCCAATTCGTACCTCAAAGTGGCCAAGGGAGATTTTTGGATCGAATTTATTACTCATCTGCCTTCTGAAAATGAAATAAGAGCCAGAGAGAGGTCACCAGATAAGAAACGAGTCGAAATTCCAGGTGGACTGTACGATTCGAGCGAGTATTTTGTGCGGTTTTTCAACACTGTTTGTCAGAAAAGCTTTCATCGTGCTTCGGACCCTTCGAACAAAGAAAAACGCCTGTGGATCGAGTACGAACGTGCCTCCAAGAGCACGCACATCAAGCTGTACGAGGAAAATACGATGATTCGGCTGAGTCCAGCGCTACAGCGAGTGTTGGGATTTTCAACAAACACGTTTTTAGGAAAAGGAGACTATTATTCGACAACGAATGTGGATCTCAACGAAAATTTTAAGAGTGCCTACATCTACTGCGACCTGGTCAGTCCGCGCGCCGTGGGTGACGTCATGGCCCCGCTTCTGCGCATAGTGCCCATGACCGACAAGACGCAAGACGTCGTGCATTATATCTTTGAAAAACCTCACTACATCACACTCAGCCGGTCAAATTTTAATTCGGTGGAAATCCTTTTAACGACAGACACGGGGAAAGAGTTTTCATTTAGCAGCGGAAGTACCATCGTGACGCTTCATTTTCGTCGGAGGACCCACTTCTAGGAGGATGGTACGTTACACACCGTATCATAGCAATCCTAACATCTACGAGGACTACTACTGCTCTCAGGTCGGACATGGCTTGTCTGTGTTTGCCGGTGGGCGTCACATGCGAGGAAGAGGACTCGGGAGTCTGTTGAGCAGCGTCGGAGGCATGATTGTTCCGCTTGTCAAAAGAGGAGGAAAAGCTTTGTTGAAAGAAGGTCTACACACCGGCGTTCAGGTTGCCCAGGACATGATGTCTGGTCAAAATTTTAAGACGGCGATACAAGAACGAGGGAAAGAAGCAGGCAAGCGTCTGTTTAACCAAGCAGTCAGTGCAATATCAGGATCTGGTGCGCCCCCTGGCGAACCTGCCCGAAAACGTATAAAACCGACATTTCACCGACGACGTGTTGAAAAGAAGAAAAAGACGACGACGAGCAGTAGGGCAGACATCTTTGGTTAACATGGCTCTCATCCACCCTAAATCTTGCGAGAGCGTACATTCCGGACTAGACTTGTTTTCCGTCCCTCCTACGCAAACGGCTGTCGAGGAAGGTTCTTTTGTAGAGTATTACCCGCTAAGTGCCATCTCGTCAGGAGCTCCCATCGAATTTTCTATCAACGGCGCCACAGAAGACTACTTGGACCTCAGCAACACCTTTTTGCACGTCAGAGCCAAAGTCACCGAGGCTGATGGGTCAGATTTGGCCGACGGTAAAGACGTCGCTCCCATCAACTACTGGTTGCACAGTCTGTTTTCTCAAGTCGACATTAGTTTAAACGACACTCTCATCACATCTAGCGACAACACGTACCCGTACAGAGCTTACCTGGAGGCGACGCTAAACTTTGGTTCTGATGCCAAGAGAGGACATCTGACGGCTGCCCTTTACTACAGAGATTCAGCCAACCACCTAGATGATACGCAGGGAGACGCAAATGCTGGCCTCAAGATTCGGCGAGACATGAGTGCTAAAAGCAAGGAAATAGACATGATGGGTCGTCTCCACGCAGACATTATGCATCAGGAACGCTACATGCTACCAGGGGTGGACGTCAAGATCAGACTGATCCCGTCTAAAGCTGCTTTTAACTTGATAGCTCACAATGAAGACGGAGGATATCGCAGCACCATCACACACGCTTCTCTGTTTGTCCGCAAGGCCAAACTCAACCCTGCAGTGTCGCTCGCACACGAAAAGGCGTTAGAAAAGGGAACGGCCAAGTACCCCATGAAAAGGGTGGTGCAAAAGACTTTTTCTATTCCAGGAGGACAACTGTCACACGTTCAAGACAACCTGTTTCTCAGTCAATCTCCCACGCGCATCATCATCGGTCTAGTGGATACCGCCGCCTTTAATGGAAAATTGAAGGCGAACCCGTTCAACTTTAAAACACACAACCTGTCCTTTGTTTGTCTGTACATGGATGGACGTCAAGTGCCTGCCAAACAGCTGATGCCCGACTTTGAAAATCAACACCACGTCAGAGCTTATCATGGGTTGATGACGGCTACCGGTCATACAGGACGAGATTCGGGCAATTACATCGAATACAGGTATGTGTGTGTGTGTGTGACTCTGTGTGTGTGTGTGAGTGTGACTCTGTGTGTGTGTGTGTGTGTGTGTGTGTGTGTGTGTGTGTGTGTGTGTGTGTGTGTGTGTGTGTGTGTCTGTGAGTGCGCGCTACACGTTTTGCCTTTTTTGCTTCAGGGACTTTGCGCTGGGCTACACCCTCTACGCGTTTGACTTGTCACCCAGTTTGGTGGACGGAGACCAGTTTGAGCTGGTCAAGAGCGGTGCGCTGCGACTGGAGCTAAAATTTAGCGACCCCTTAGCCAACCCTGTTCATGTGATTGTCTTTGGTGAACTCGACAGCATGATTGGAATTGACCGCAGTCGTCAGGTGCTGACAGATTTTTCAGCATGAACACGCGTGAGATTGCAGCCATCTTAGGCTCGGACATTCATGCTAGACGAGTGTTTAAAGGTGTGTACCCTAGAAACAAATTGCCAACTCACCTCTCTCCTCGCCGTCCAAGTGTCTTCATCATCAACACCGACACAGCCTCTAAAAGGGGAGAACACTGGGTAGCCGTGTGGTTTGACGGACTTGGTAAAGCCGAGTACTTTGACAGTTTTGGTCTTCCTCCACGTCATCGTGACATCAACCACTTTATCGAAACTCACAGCATCCGAAGTCGTTACAACGATCGTCTGTTACAAGACTTGACGAGTTCAGCCTGCGGACTGTATGTGCTATATTTTGTGATGATGAAAAGTCGCGGTGCAAGTCTCCACAGGCTCTTAGCCCCGTTTCACGCCATAAACCTCCGGACCAA
Organism: Pomacea canaliculata; assembly: GCF_003073045.1. Classification (NCBI taxonomy): domain Eukaryota; kingdom Metazoa; phylum Mollusca; class Gastropoda; order Architaenioglossa; family Ampullariidae; genus Pomacea; species Pomacea canaliculata. Next base: position 348,492 of record NC_037601.1, read on the forward strand.
TGATCGCCTCGTTTACAGAATGGTTCGACACCTACGTCACTCACCAACCCTCTCCAAGCCGCTATAAAAAAACCCGTCTTTTGCACGTCTGTACACCACACATCCACCATGGCTCCTGTTGACCAGAATGCTTCTTCAACGATGTATCCGCTCGGCAAAGACGTCTTTGCTTCTGTGCGTACGTGGAAAGGCATCGTCAAAATTCACGTTCGACACTACACGGCTCCTATCAACGGCAAAGAGGGACGACGTTTGCCCACCCAAAAGGGAGTAGCGATGGATGCGCAGCAATTTCAAAATTTGCTGAGGGTCCACAAAAAACTGACCACCGACTATCGCAGGCAGACAGAAAACCTTGGTGAGACAAAACGACCCAAGAAGCTTCGCGTCGACAACGACGAAGAAGAAAAAGACGACGATGCGCTTTTTCCAGATGACCCAACAGTGTAAAAAAAAAAACTTTTGTGTGTGCTCCAAAAGTCTCGCTCGCCGCAACCTTGTCCGGGAAAAAAAGCCTCGCAACGACGACACAATATGAAAAACTTTTGTGTGTGTGTGTAAACCCGATCGACAAAACAGAGACGTGTAAAAACAGTAAGCTAAGCAGAAAAAAACTTTTTACCGAATGTACAAGCGTACCACAATTTTTTTTTCTTTTTTAGACTGCTTGTTGAATAAAACGATGTCTTAAATGTTACAACAGTTTTTAGTGTGTCTGTGTGTGTGTGTGTGTATGATGGATAAATGTTGGTCTGTGAGAGGAGTGCAGTCAAACCACTAGCGGTCGTTCACCTTTGTAAGATTAATGTAGGCCAATGATGCTGGCAGACTGCTGATGCTACCTAGATGACACGTTAATTACCGCCATTAAGATCAACTGTGATGAGGTGTAAAAATTAATGTTGGCCGATTATGCTGGCAGACCGCTGTCCCCTCTGTCACTCATCTGTCATTCAGCATGTAAACCACGCCTCTTTGACCCTCAGCCAGTCCCGAACAAACTTGGGGGTTTCGACTATAGTATATATACCGACTTTACAGCTTTTCTAGTCCCTGTTGATTTTCCAACGCATAGCAAGGGAAAAAAAAATGTCTAATCCAAGTTTTCTCCAAAGTCTCATCAAAAGGGTCAACGAGGCCATAGCGAAATACTGTAACGGGTGCATCACCAATCACCCATCGCAGCACCAGTACCCGTGCATATCCATGACGTTTGAGGAGGCGGTAGATATTCACTTGGAAACAATTTTAGGGAAGATGAACAGCAAATTTTTGGCTGGGGAAGTCTTTCCCTTTATAAGAGACCAGCTCCTCGAGGCTGAAAAGCAACACGTCGCCCAGTCAACAACCGTTATCGTTTTAAGTGAGGCGGAAGAAGAAGAAAGCGACGATGATGTTTTTTTACTTGATTCGCCGCAACCTTCTACGTCGTCGGCGGTGGTGGCACCACCACAACGAAAGAGGCGGCTAGAGCCAGAAGAGGAGGAGGAAAAAAAGACAAACAAAGTAAAAAGAAAGCTGTTTTTCCCCTCCTCCTCCTCCGAAGAGTTTGATGGTCTCACTCAAGACCAACTAGAAAAGATTTTCGACGAACCCTTCGACTTCTAGCCTCCTCCCTCTGCTACCCCTTTTTTATTTATTTTATTTATTTATTATTTTTTTTTATTATTTTGTTTTTTTTTTTGTTTGTTTGTTTTTTTTTGTTTTTTTTTTTTTGGCAGTCGATTTAGCCTCACCTCCACGTGGTGACTGCTGGACAAAGGCTCACTTTGAATTTTTTTTTTTTTGGGAGTGAGCTTTTGACGAAGAAGGCTAAAATAAAAACAACCTCCAACCCAACACTAGTCCTCACAACTCTCTTGGTGTGAATGGTACCACGCTGGCAGTAGCGGTCGTTCACCTCTTTAAGATTAATGTAGGTCAATGATGCTGACAGACTGCTGATGCTACCCAGATGACACGTTAATTACCGCTGTATGATGTCCCCTCTGGCACTCATCTGTCATTCAGCTTTTTACCACGTCAATCACAAAGCACATAAAGCTGCCTTTGGCGAACCACCAATCAGCTCGCCTTTAGCATCCTATTTAGTCACTTAGACTATCTCGATCCATTCATTCGAGAAGCAAATCACTTTTATTTAACACCTCTCTCACTCAGCAACCATGGAAAACGTAAGTTGACACCTAAGTGGGTTTTTTTCTAAATATTTTAAAAATGAGTATGCATGATGGATTTTTTGTTTGTTTGTTTTCAGATTTGCCGTATATGCGGTTTGAAATTTACGGCGGTCAGGAACCTGAATCGTCATGTCAAAGCGATACACGAAAAGGTAAAAGGTTTTCCTTGTTCTTTGTGTTCTCGAACCTTTTCACGCAAAGAACATCTTGGCCGCCATGTGCAAAAGGTTCACCACCTTCAGCCTTCGGCTACTTTGACGTCTCCTCCGCCTAAAAAGCAAAAACCCCAGGCGCAGGGTCGGTTAGAAAAAGATGATTTGACGGCTCCTCCGCCTCCACCACCTAAAAAGCAAAAAACCCAGGCGCAGGGTCGGTTAGAAGAAGATGAGCTTTTATCACAGTTACCCCCTGATGTTGAACAGTGTATCGCAAAAACTGGAGCGCAGTCAAAACACATAAACGGTACGGGAAACATCAGTCGGTGTTTACGTTTTTTTGGGCTCCCAATGCCACTCCCCTATGGAGACAACGTCTCGTGGATCTTTTTCATTCTAAAAAAAAGCGTTTTAAAATTAATTTTTCCCACTCCTTTTTGTTAAAAAATAAAACTTCAAATGAGTTATCGTTTTTTCACGCCTCTGCCAACAACCACAGAGCACTAAAAAGCCCCCGTCTGATTTCTAACAAACAAGATTTTTTGGACTTTGTAAATCAAGTTCAAGACCACGACGCGTTGGAGCACGCCCAAAACGAACGTCCCGACAGTAAGGTTGCGGTGGAGGCCATCATGTCCACCTCCTTTTATGTCAATCCCATCGCCGACTTTCCTATCGGTTGTTGTACAGATGATGCTTTACCCGAATACATACAAAATAACAAAAGCCTGCATACACTTCAAACAGACCAAAACAACAGACAGGCGTACCGTGACAATCTTTAATTTTTTAGAGCCCTCGCATTACACCGTGGCGCCAACGTACACACGTTACAGATCCCTGCGCGAGAACTGTTCAACCAATGGTCCTCGTCTGCTTCTTTTTCTGACTTTCCAGGAGTGACCCTGCTAGATCTGCCGAGTTTAGAAGATAAATTTAAAGTAAATATCGACGTCTTTCAGTTTGATGAAAACGTTCCGGATTTTGAGTCGCCGGTTTGTTTCGTCAGCGACGGCGACTCTCAAAACTTGATCGATCGCATGGTCGATCATCTAGAAAAAATTTCGGACCGGTCTTATCTTTTATTATGCGAGCGATTTAGTGACGTGCTTACAGAGCTAGATGCTGTCGAACAACAACAAAACAACTCCTGACAGTATTCAAATTCCCACCGCCGCCCTCAAAGCCCGATTCGACGACTACTTGCGTCAGCTACCGGTGATAGGGTTCAACTCGGGGAAATATGACATCAACGTCATCAAACCCTACCTCGTTCACCGGTTTGTCCTTTGCGAAAAAGAAGCAGACGATGACGATGCTGACGAGACAAAAAACCCTTTTAAGTTTGTGGTGAAGCGTCACAATGCATTTTTGTGCATTTGCACCCAAAAGCTGAAATTTGTAGACGTCGTCAATTTTCTCGCGCCGGGATTTAGTTACGCAAAGTACTTGGCTGCCTACAACGTCACAGAGCAAAAAGGTTTCTTCCCCTACGAATACGTCACCTCTCTCGACACACTACAAGAACAGCAACTCCCTCCCCACGCCGCGTTTTATTCGACCCTCAAACAGAGCAACATCACAGACGAGCAGTACGCCTACTGTCAACAGGTCTGGGAGACTCGCAACATGACGTCTGCCAGATTTTCTGATGTGGTACAACAACCTCGACGTTGTGCCTTTTCTGCAAGCGCTCGACAAGCAGATCACGTTCTACGCTACTCTCGGTGTAGACATGGCGAAAGACGCCATCTCGGCTCCCGGCATCACACTGCGCTATCTCTTCAAAACTCTGCCTTCCGACGTCTACTTTTCTCTTTTTGATGACAAAACGAAAGACATCCGCTCGCTGCTTCGCGACAACATCACAGGCGGTCCCTCCATCATTTTTCACCGCCATCACGAGAAATCTCAGACATTTATTCGCAACAACCTCAGCAAACCCGTACAAAGCATTGAGGGCTTCGATGCCAACGCCTTGTATCTCTGGGCTTTATGCCAAAACATGCCAACGGAACACCCGATCATCCGTAAAAAAGAGAATAATTTCAAGGGAGAAAAAAGAGACGTGTACGGTCAAAAGAGTCGCGAGTGGTTAGAGTGGGTCATGTTTTGTAAAAACATTCACATTCGTCATAAATTCAATTCCAAAGAAAAACAGTTAGGGAAAAGGCGAATTCGCGTCGATGGGTGGCATTCGGAAAAGCAGACCGTCTATCAGTTTCACGGCTGTCTTTTTCACGGACACGAAAACTGCTCCCTCACGCGCGGTCGTGCCATCAACCCGTTTAACAAAAAGCCACTCGTCGAGTTGCGGGAAAAAACGCGCGAGATCACCGCGTACTTACAAAACGTCGTCGGTGTTGCTGTGCAGGAAATGTGGGAGTGCGATTGGGAAAGACAAAAAAAGACCAACCCCCAAATCTCCACCGTTATACGCTGTAAAAAGCTACCCTCCTACAGTTCCAAACGATATCCCACCGAAAACGACATTTTAGCCGCCGTAAAAGACGAAACGCTGTTTGGCCTGGTGCAGTGCGACCTTCACGTCCCCGAGGCGTTGCGCGAGCGGTTTAGCGAGATGACGCCCATCTTCAAAAACATTCACGTCACGCGCTCCGACATTGGTCCTTTCATGCGAGCGTACGCGGAAAAATATAAACTGTTGACCGGTTCCACAAAAACGCTCATCGGCAGCTATGTCGGCAACAAAGTTTTACTAGCGACCCCTTTGTTGAAATGGTATCTTGACAATGGTCTCAAAGTCACTGCCGTGTACCTGGTGATAGAATACCAACCCAAACCTTGCTTTAAGGCCTTTGGCGACATGGTCACCAGCGCGCGACGCCAAGGAGACAGTGATCCGTCCAAAAACATTCTGAGCGAAACGTTCAAACTGTTAGGCAACAGTGCTTACGGCAAGACGCTGACCAACATCGCCAGGCACTGCGACATTTACTACGTCGGTGACTCTGACTGCGAAAAACTGATAAACGACAGTCGCTTTCAAAAACTGACGGAAGACTTGTACGAGGTAGAGATGGCCAAAAAGAACATCAACTGGGGTCTCCCCTTGCAAATTGGCTATTTCGTCTACCAGTACGCCAAGCTGAGAATGTTTCAGTTTTACTACGACTGCGTGGACAAGTACGTAGACCGCAGCAACTTTCAGCTGTGCGAGATGGACACGGACTCGCTCTACATGGCTTTGGCTGCACCTCGCTTCGAAGATGCCGTCCGTCCCAAATTGCAACAACGGTTTTTTCAAGAATACACGCAATGGTTCCCGGGACAAGCATGCGACCAACATCACCAAGACTTTGTGCACAGCAAAACGAACCACAAACCCTGGGACCCCTCTGCCTGTCCTGCCTGTCTCCAACGACAAACGCACGCCGAGCTTGTTTAAAACCGAGTACACAGGCGATGGCATCGTGGCTCTCTGCAGCAAAACTTACATTTGTTTCGGTGACACGCAAAAACTCAGCACCAAGGGGCTAAACAAACACCAAAATCAACTTGACCACAGCCATTTCAAACAGGTTTTACAGACACAGCAAGCCAGCGGTGGATGCAACACCGGTTTTAAAACTGATGGTAAATCTATGATTACCTACCAACAACACCGAAACTCATTGTCCTATCTGTACATCAAGCGAAAGGTCCTTGACGATGGGGTGACTACCGTACCATTAGATATTTGAGACTGCTGCTCCCGTTTAGACTGCGATATCTTCAAAGCTGTGATAAAAGTTTTTCTTGTTCTTTGTGCGTCAAACACATTTTTTGCCAGTCAAACAAAAGCCCTGCCTCCTCGTGGCGACTGGTGGACAAAGTTTATTAAAGTTTATACTTTTCTAAGCTTTGACGAAACGGGCTCTTTCAATACATTTTCCACAAATACAAAAACAAGGGTGGGGTTCTCAGCAACAATCACTCGGGTATGACAAGATGAGGGGGTATGACAAAATGGCCGCCACGGATATGGCCTCATCAAGATGGCTACCTCCATGCCACTTCCGGCAAGATGGCTGATAAGATGGTCGCCTCGGATATGACCTCATCAAGATGGCCGCACCCACAGGGACTTCCGGCAAGATGGCCGACAAGATAGCAGCCGCGGATATGACCTCATCAAAATGGACGCCTACATGCCACTTCCGGCAAGATGGTCGACAAGATGGCCGCCCCCATGCGACTTCCGGCGGCTGTGACGTCATGGCTCCCCAAAACGGCTCCCCAAATGGGGCATGAAAACAACATGCCTATACTACTCCTACCCTGCCTTCACTCACCACTCACCAAGATCGCCATCCTGACAGTGCCAAGTCACCGCGAGGTGGCGGCCCTCCCTTTCCAAAAACAACAACTAGGGGGCAATAATTAACAGTGCCAGTATGTTGACTACGAGAACTTGGAGAGACATTATACTGAGTCCTATTCACGATAATGCTAATTACTGTTTAATTTCTCGGTGATGAAAGTGTGTGTAGCACTCTCGTTATTTGCATCTTGTGTGCCATGGACGCTTTGCTGGATTATTTGCAGTAATTGGTAGAATATTGGCCATGGTCTTGTAACATTCATACACAAGGTAACGGCCAACTCAAATTGTTGCTTTTGCTGTCCAGTCTGTTCTACAGATTCTGTAGCCTCTTGTTATGTTGTAATGGTGGTGACATGGTGGTGACAAGGCGTGTAGAATTATTTGCTGGTGGTTAGTGTTCGCAAGCAATTAGCTGAAGTATATAGATAGGTGGGAAATGCTAAATCATGTGTCCAGGTACAAGTCGCCAGTCTCAAGCAAGCAATCTGTCACTACAGATATTTCTACATGGTGCTACCTGCTACCTGGTGTCACGATGATCAGTAGTGCGCTGTTCATGCTCTCATCCACACTCTGTGTCTACAGACTATGTTTCTACATGGTTAATACACACGACCAACTTTTTAATATATTGGCATTTTGGAGGCATGCACCTGTACAGGTGGGAAGCTTTGATGTTATTTCTTGCTGCCAAAGCGTCAAACTGAAGTAACTACACGTGTGCCACCTGACAACTGACATGTACAGTGACACGATACACTGTCGACAGTTGTGTCAGGCCTCAGCCATGTCATTGGCTTCAGACAACATGAACAGCTTACGGCACATTATATTAATTATGACCACGACAGCTTATAGTACAGTAATATAAATTAAGTACCAAATAAATAATTCCTTTCTTCGTGAAGTCAGTCCTACGTTCGTTGTCACGGGCTTCAACTTAAACCAAACAATCCGAATTAAGAATTACTGATTACTAATTTACTAATTTAGTTTTAAGTCGTTTTTCAAAAATAAATACTCGCCTGATTTATATAATCATTAAAATAAATGGATTATTAGTCTGTCATAACAGGAACAGATTGATGTGAGTGCAAAATGTCCCGAGCTTTGACCGATGACCTGTGACCTGAAGGCGGGCTCAGAATAAAAGTCTAGCGATGTGTTTGTGTGTGTGCCAAGTGGGCACTGACGGACACTCAGGCCGACATGTCAGTACCACGTGACACCTGCCTCCACCCTACTGACTTTGTTTGTTGTTTACAGTTGTGTGTAAAGACCGCCTCGCCGCCATAGCTGGCCTCCCACTGGACGACAGACACGACAAGAGACGAGGCTGATAATCACGGATATCCCACTGGCTCAGGATACTTGATGCAGGATACTCAGGAGGTCAGGTTAGTAATCAAGACAATCACGCTGGCTCAAACATGGGTAAGTAAGACTAAATAAATCATTCCACCTCACAATCCTCACCCACCCACCCGACATCTCTCGCTCACACACACACAAAAGGAACGCGCGCGTGTACTGAGAGACAGAGAGAAGAAAGACAGACAGACAGACAGACAGAGAGACAGACAGACATCTAAGTATGAATTAAGTACACCACAATCTCAGGCCGGAGCCGCTTACACGCCGGTAGAACATACTGTAGTGTAGTGGTGTGTGGTGTGTAGTGGTGTGTAGTGTGTAGTGGTGTGTAGTGTAGTGGTGTGTAGTGTAGTGGTGTGTAGTGTAGAGGTGTGTAGTGTAGTGGTGTGTTTTGTAGTGTAGTGTAGTGTAGTGTAGAGGTGTGTAGTGTAGTGGTGTGTAGTGTAGTGTAGTGTAGTGTGTTAGTGTAGTGGTGGTGTGGTGTGTAGTGGTGTGTAGTGTGTAGTGTAGTGTGGGTGTGGTGTGTGTAGTGTAGTGGTGTGTGGTGTGTAGTGTAGTGGTGTGTGGTGTGTAGTTGTAGTGGTGTGTAGTTGTAGAGGTGTAGTAGTGTAGTGGTATGTGTTTGTTAGTGTAGTGTAGTGTAGAGGTGTAGTTAGTGTGTAGTGTGTGAGTGTAGTGTAGTGGGTAGTGTTAGTGGTGGTGTGTGGTGTAGTGTGTGTAGTGGTGTGTAGGTGTGTAGTGTAGTGGTGTGTGTGTGTAGTGTAGTGTAGTGTGTGGTGTGTAGTGTAGTGTAGTGTAGTGTAGTGTAGTGTGTAGTGTAGTGGTGTGTAGTGTAGTGTAGTGTAGAGGTTGTAGTGTGTGGTGTGTTAGTGTAGTGTAGTGGTGTGTAGTGTAGTGGTAGTGTAGTGGTGTGTAGTGTAGTGGTGTGTGTGGTTGTAGTGTAGTGTGTTAGTGGTGTGTGTGTAGTGTAGTGTGTAGTGTAGTGTGTGTAGTGTAGTGTAGTGTAGTGGTGTGTAGTGGTGTGTGTGTGTGTAGTGGTGTGTAGTGTAGTGTGTGTAGTGGTGTGTAGTGGTGTGTGTGTAGTTGGTGTGGTATGTGTAGTGTGTAGTGGTATAGTGGTAGTGGTGTAGTGTAGTGTGTGGTGTGTAGTTGTAGTTGTGTAGTTGTGTGTGTAGTGGTGTGTAGTGTAGTGTAGTGTGTAGTGTAGTGTGTGTGTGTGTAGTGTAGTGGTGTAGTGTAGTGTGTAGTGTGTAGTGGTGTGTAGTGTAGTGATGTGTAGTGTAGTGGTGTGTAGTGTAGTGTAGTGGTGTGGTGTGAGTGGTACCATTTACAGAATAAACCATTCCGTTTTTCAGACAGACCAAAGGGAAAGAAAGAGGTCAACCTCATGAAACGCACGGCCACAGATGACACAAGACCTACAGAAGGAGTGAAAAAAGTAAAGAAAGAAACAGTGTGAAGAAAAAGGAAGGAAGCTGTAGATGGCTGTTGTCACTCGTGAAAAACATCATTCAGTCAAGGCAAGGCACGGCCTCACACCTCACCTCACACCTCACATCACACCTCACACAATGGACCACTGACAACACCACTCAGTGAAGGCTAGTCACGGCCTCACACGTTACCTCACCTCACACCTCACCTCACACCTCACCTCACACCTCAAATCACACCTCATCTCACACCTCACACATCTCACCTCACCTCACACGTCACCTCACACTCACCTCACCTTCACACATCTCACCTCACCTCACACGTCACCTCACACCTCACCTCACACCTCACCTCACCTCACACTGCACACATCTCACCTCACCTCACACGTCACCTCACACCTCACCTCACCTGACATAACTGACCACTGACAACACGAGTCACACATACAGCACACGGCAAACCTATCATCAAGCCTGTCATCGTGTGTCGATGTTGACATCACTAGAGGAACAAGATGGCGGCCTCTGTGTCAAGTCGTGCAGTTCCTATTCATTGCTGTGCAGTGGGACTTACTGCAGGGACAAGTGAAACCGTGACAATCCGTTATTTCACTTGCAAGGGACATAAGTCAGGTACAAGTGCAAACCGCGACGATCCGTTATTTCTAGTGCAAGGGACATAAGTCAGGGACAAGTGCAAACCGTGACGATCCGTTATTTCAAGTGCAAGGGACATAAGTCAGGTACAAGTGCAAACCGCGACGATCCGTTATTTCAAGTGCAAGGGACATAAGTCAGTCGAGCGTTTGAAGGCCTTGTAAGTGATTAAGCTGCGTTCATCGGTCACAAGTAAATCGTGTCAACAAGAGATGGGCTCCTCACCACCGCCTGACCAAAGCATGCTTCCTGTTGTTGCCACAAAACTTTGAGTAAAGAAGTTTTCTACAGGTCGGGTGAGTGTCTTACAAACAGTGTCCGCTCCTGTCGCCGCGCTACCTGTGCTTTTGCACCAACGACCACAGGTGTTCACATCTTGTCGAAAAACCGCGTGGACCCTGCTAAAGTAGACAAAGAAGCCCACAGAGCTGTTGATGTAGGGGATGTTAGTACACCGTGACGATGAGGTCATGTATAATAATAATAGATTTGAAATAAAACTCAGGCCCCAGTCAAAGTTGCGAGGTAGAAAGATGACCCAGGGGATGGTGGTGAGGATGTAGACACAGCAACTCAGCACCAGCATCTTGGTCACAGTGCCGTATCTGCTGCCCTTGACCTCCCTCACTGCTGCAGCTGGTCGTCTTCCGCAGGTCATGGCGCCTCTTCAGCTGACCACCGTCAGGGCGGTGCCCACGCAGATGATAATAAATGTCCGCTAGCGGCACTACGTTCATTCATTGATAAATGTTTTTTCGAAGATTGTGAAGAAAAGTTTGATTTTGGAGGTACATATCAGAGCTGATTAATTCCTACCCGTTGTGGTGCTGGTTGGTCACTCGAACTACGTTGAGCCGTAGGGGAACCGTGGAAAAATGGCCATCTGGGAGTCACCGGCAATGACAGCCATGTGAACCCGCATGGTGCGGAGTGCTGATCAAAGAGGCTCGCCTTGAGGGGGAAAGGGTGACAACACAGCGCTTCCACGGCTATGACGATGGTGATGAAGCCAGAGGCAGTTCGAAACCCGTGACCGACCCAGACAGGTAGATTTGACAGTAGAGTAAATGCCATCGTATCTGGCAAGATCGCTCTGCTCCATGTAATAGTTATACTGAACGGCGGACAGACTTTATCATACAGAGGTCCCACCACGGACAGAGCAAAGAGACAGACGTCTCATGCGGTCCCCAAGTCCCTGCGCCAGAACACACACACAGTCTGATGACATTGGTGGGGCAGCCGACAGCGAGGTGACAGGCTTGAATGATATAGTTGAAGGATGTATTCCTGTCAACAGTTTACTGGCTGCGAGTGAGAAGAATCGTTTGGATAGTTCCACAGTAGAAGGCTTTCTTAGTCACACTTCACAGACCTTTGTGTTTGTTCATGATCACACCTAACGCCTGCAAGACAACAACAACGACTATTGTTTTTTTTAAAGGGTCCAAGCCTTGACAAAGCTTCGTCACCTACGCGTCCACATTAGCAGGCATATAAACAGATAACATAATACATAATACACAGATAGAAAAATACACAGATAAAAATACAACAATGAAAATACAACAGATAGAAAATTAATACAAAAACATACACAGATAGGAAAATATCATTAATACACAGATAAAAATACATAATACACAGATAGAAACATAATACACACAGAATAGAAAATAACATAATACACCAGATAATACATAAACAATAGGAAATACACATGATACATAATACCAGAAATAAATACACAAAACAAGATAGAAAAATAATCATAATAAAAGAATAGAAATAACACAAGATAGAAATACATAATACACAGATTAGAATACACAGATAGAAAATACATAATACACAGACAGAAAGTAGCATACAACAGATATGAAAACATCAGAAACATAATACCAGAAATACACTCAGATACATAACACTAGATAGATATAATAACTAATACACAGATAGAAAATAATAATACACAGAATAGAAAATACATACATATTTATATACATGACAGATAGAAAATAATAATACATAGAAATACATACACAGATTAGGACATAATAACAAGATAGAAACATAATACACAGAAAAATACAGAATAGATACCATAATCACAGAAAATAACAATACACAGATAGAAAATACCACAGATAGAAAATAGCTAATACTCAGATAGAAACAATAATACAACAGATATTGAACAATCAATCACAGAAGAAGAACAAATAAACTCAGCAAGATAGAAAATACATAATAGCACAAGAAAATAGAATCACATAAACCAGCAGATAGAAACATAGAGTTACATATACACAGATAGAAAATAACATACAGGATAGAGAAATACATACACAGATAAGAAACATACTAGAATTATAACACACAAGATAGAAAATACATAATACAAGATAGAATAATACACAGATAGAAAATACATAATACACAGATTAGAAACAATACACAGATAGAAAATACATATACACAGATTTAGAATAATATACACAGATAGAAATACATAATACCAATAGAATACACACAGATAAATACATATAGGCACAGATAGAAATACATAGATAGAAAATACATAATCACAAGATAGAAAATACATAATATAACAAGATAGAAATAATAATACACAATAGAAAATACATAATACACACAGATAGAAACATAATACACAGATAGAAAATACATAATACACAGATAGAAAATACATACAAGATAGAAAAAAACAGATAAAAATCTCCTCATAATACACAAATGATACCAGATAGAAAATACAAATACACAGATAGACATAATAAATCAGATCAAATACACAGATAGACATAATAAGATAGAAAATAGATACACAGATAGAACACATAAGACACAGATAGAAAAGATAGAAACATAATACACAGATAGAAATACATAATAACAAGAGATAGAAAAATACATAACACAGATTAAAATAGAGAAAAGAATACATAATACAATCAGATAGTCAATAGAATAATACACAGATAGAAACAATAATACACAGATAGAAATACATAATACACAGATAGAAAAATACATAATACATAGATAGAAATACATTAATAGCACGAATAGAAATATAATCTTACATAATACAGATCAGAAATCATAATACCAGATAAAACAAATACAGATAGAAAATACATAATACACAGATAGAATAAACACAGACAATACAGATAAATACACAGATAGAATAATACATCAGATAGAAAATACATAATACACAGATAGAAAATACATAATACACAGATAGAAACACATAATACACAGATAGAAAATACATACACAGATAGAAACATAATACAACAGATGAAACAATAATACAGATAGAATAATAATTACATAAACACAATAGAAATACACACAGATAGAAATCATAATACACAGATAGAAACATAATACACAATAGAAACAATACATATCACAGATAGAAACATAATACACAGATAGAAACAATAATAACAGATAGAAATACATACATAATACACAGATAGAAAAGACATATATAACAGATAGAAAATAATATACACAGATAGAAACATAGACTAATAATACAGATATGAAAATACATAATACAAGATAGAAACATAATAACAGATAGAAAACATAAATACACAGAATAGAAAATACTAATACACAATGAAACATGACACAGATAGAAATTACATAAATACACAGATAGAAACATAATAACAGATAGAAAATACATAATACACAGATAGAAGCATAATACACAGATAGAAACATACATACACTAGATAGAAACATAATACAGAAATAAGAAACATAATATACAAATACACAGATAGATAGAAACATAATACAGCAGATAGAAAATACAAATAACACAGAATACAGAAATACATTACACAGATAAAAAATACAATAACAAAAATAGAAATACATAATACATACAGATAAAACATAATAACACACTTAGATAATAATACACAGATAGAAAATACATAATAAAAGATAGAACATAAAGACACAGATCCACAGATAGAAATCGTAATAACAAGATCATAAACTCCTTGAACACAGATTGCATCAGGTTGCAATAAGGCCTCAACCAGAGTCCGCCACCGATGTCGTCGGCTGGAACCCGCTCTAGGTGACCCCATGTCCAGCCCTTTCCTTCATCTCCTTTCCACTGTTCTTCTTCCAAGTTTCCTTTGGGCGGCCTCGTTTTCTTCGGCGTCTGGAGTCCTCGTAGGGCGACTCTGGAAAGGTCTGCTGTCTGCTGGCGGAGCACCATTGTCCATCCATCGCAACGCCTTCGTTGAACCTGCCCTGGTGATGGACTCGGCTTCACTTCTTCGGTGGAGTTCTTCGTTGGTGATGGTGTTTGCCAAAAGATTGTTAGTATGCGCCTGAGGCATCTGTTTTGGAAGAACGTCAAGCTTGTTACTGGATGGTTTTTGGTCATCTTCCAAGATTCTGATCCGTAAAGGAGGGTGCTGATCACATTTGACTTGAAGATTCTCAGCTTGATCTTCTGGCTGATGTTTTTTTTGCCTTCCCATGTGCTCCTGAGTGAGGCAAAGGGCCTGACTGGCTTTCGCCAGTCGGCTCGAATCTTCCACCTCCGCATCCCCCAGTGTTTGACATTTTGGACCAAGATAGGTGAACTGTCAACTTCTCAATCTCTTCTCCATTTAGTTTGATGCTGTCTTGGACTCTGGCGTTCACTCTCATAATCTGTTTAGTCTTTTTTTGCTGACCTTCAAGCCAAGGTTTTCCAGCTGTTTCTGAGAAGCGCTTTGTTTTTTCCTGCATGTCTTGGTGGCGGTGTGACAGCAGGGCAATGTCAATCAGCAAAGTCCAAGTCTTCCAGCGTTGTTGTTGCTGTCATAGTCATGGTCCATCTTGAGCCCTCTCCTCTCGGTGTCGGTGGAAGTCTTCATGATCCAGTCCATGGCCAGGATGAAGAGGAACGGCGACAGAATGCAGCCCTGCTTCACCCCGGTACTGACGTTGAAGGGGTCTGTGAGCTCCGTGTCACAGACAACCTGGGATTTGACTATCGCTGTACAGCGCATTGCAATGACCTGAACAAGTTTTGCAGGCGGACCTCCGTAATGCCTCAGGATCTTCCATAAGACTCGCGGTGGATGCTGTCAAAAGCCTTCTCCAGGTCGATGAAATTGATGTACAGCGGTGTGTTCCATTCGTTGCTCTGCTCCAGAATCTGTCGCAGAATGAAGATGTGTTCGGACAGCAGGATCGCCCAGGGCGAAATCCCATGCTTGCTGTGGTCGAGGTCTTTCTCAGAGTTGCCGTCCGTCTTGACAAAACAAATCTTGCTGAAGACCTTGCTGGTGAGGGAAAGAAGTGTAATGCCCCTCCAATTTATTGCAGTCTCCAAGATCTCCTTTCTTGGTAACTTGAAGATGAAGCCCTGTCTTCCACGCAACAGGGACCTGCCCTGATTCCCCAAATTTGCCTGAAGATTTCAGTCAGCTTGGGAGCTGTGTCACATTCACGTCTGCTTTCAACATCTCTGCTGTTTATTCCATCTGCCCTGGTGCTTTGCCGCTCTTCCATTGTCTTGACTGCTGCTGTCACTTCTTCCAGGCTGGTGGGTCTGTGCAGATGTCAAGGTCTATAGCTGCTGCTGGATGTCTGCAAGCTGAGGGGATCTGGTCTGTTCAGAACCGACTCAAAATGTTCCTCCAGCGCTGTAGTTTTCCTGCCTCTCCCTCGACGACATTACCGTTCACGTCTTTCACTGGCACATCACTGTTCTTAAACCCGTTGTTTATGCTGTTTGTTTATCTTGTACAGTGTCTTTCAGGTCATTTTTACTTGCTGCATTTTCTGCTTCATCTGCCAGTTTCTCTATGTGATATCTTTTCGGTTCTTGTCATCCTCTTTACCTCTTTGTTCAGTTTTGCATATCTTTGTCTGTGTTGTTCCTTCAGGCTTCAGATCTGGTGCTGTTTGATTCTTTGTTTGGCTGACTTTCTCTCTTCTATCTTCCTCCATGTCTCTTCTCTAATCCACTGTTCTTTCTTTTTCCGTTGGAAGCCCAGTATTTTTCTCTCCTGATTCCTGTAAGACTCGATTGAAGTCGTCTAAGGTCATCTCTTGTTGGTCTCCTAGTGCCTGGAACCTGTTCTTTACTTCCATAGCAAAGGCCCTTTCGGTGGCTGGATTTTTCAGTTTGCCGGAGTCCACTCTCTGCTGACGTGCCTGTTTTCCTCGTGATCGACGCAGCTTCAGAGAAACTGTGGCTATCACAAGAGTGTGGTCACTGCAATGTCTGCTCCTCTGTAGCTCTAACATCTTGAAGTGAGCTCCTCCATTTTCGGTTGATGATGACATGGTCTATCTGGTTCTTTGTGATCCCATCTGGTGATGTCCATGTTGCCTTGTGGATGTCTTTGTGTGGGAAGAGTGTGCCTCCAATCAGTAGGTTGTTTTCTTCACCAAAAGTCTGCCAGTCTCTCTCCGTTGTCATCTGATGCTTTCCGATTCCATGTTTGCCCATGACATGCTCCCTGCAGGTGTTGTCCCTTCCCACCTTGGCATTGAGATCGCCGATGATGAGCAACATGTCGTGGGCTGGAACGCTTTCTGAGGCTGCCTGGAGCTGATCGTAAAAAGCATCCTTGTCTTCTGCCTCAGAGTCATTGTTGGTGCATAGCAGGCTAGCACTGTCAGCTTGGTGTACTTGGAATGGAATCTTGCTCTCAAAGCCTGGGTCCCATAAGCTTCCATTCCAGCAGTGCCTTTCCGTTTTCTTGTTGAGGAGTAGAGCTACTCCTTCAGAGTGCTGAGCGTCTGATCTTCCTGAGAACAAGATGGTATGTCCTGACGCTAGTCTCCTCTTCCCGTGCCGGTCCATCTGACCTCACTGACTCCCAGCTATGTCCAAGCTTGTAGTTGTCAAACTCCTTGACTAATTGGAGCATCCTGCCAGTCTGGTACAAGGTCTGGACGTTCCAGCACCCCACCCTCAACTTCTGCCTCGGCTTCAGTAAATCCGCTGTCGGGCGCCAGCTCCCTTTCGGGTTTGGCTGTCGTCCGTCATTAGTCCAGTCTCCTGGTGTGCTCTCATTACCTTCGCCATCTGTGACGAGTTCTCTGGTTTTAGTTTCTGTAAACAGGATTTTTTTTTACATGTGTGGTTGTTAGCCCTACCACAACCTATTTACCTCTAGGTGAGGTGTCCACCTTAGTCGCCTCTTACGACATCCTGCTGCGGATGGCAGGACCTATTCTTGAATGCTTGCTAAGGCAAGCATACCCCGGGGTCCCACAGGGGATAATACACAATAGAAAATACACACAAGATGAAAATACATATATACACAGATAGATTATACACAGATGAATACATAATACATAATACAGATAGATAGAAATACATAAACACAGATAGAAAACACACAGATTAGAAAAACATAAATGACATAATACAATACACAGATAGAATACATAAAGCAGATAGAACATAACTACACAGATAGAAAAATACATAATACACAGATAGAAACATAATACACAGATAGAAACAAATACACACATAGAAAATACATATACACAGATAGAAAAATACATAATACACAGATAGAAAATACATAATACACACAGATAAGAAACATAAATACACAGATAGAAAATACACTAATAGACATAATACACAGATAAAATAACACACAAAAAAATAATAACCAGATAGAAAATAATACACATAATACACAGATAGAAAAATATACATGATATACACAGATAGAAAATACATAGATACACAGATAGAAATACATAATACACAGATAGAAACATACATACAGATAGAAAAATACATAATACACAGATAGAAAATACATAATACAACAGATAGAAACATAATACACAGATAGAAATACATATATACACAGATAGAAACATAATACACAGATAGAAAATACATAATACACAGATAGAAACACAGATAGAAAATACACAGATAGAAAATACATAATACACAGATAGAAAATACATACACAGATAGAAACATGATACACAGATAGAAAATACATAATAACACAGATAGAAAATAATATACTATACACAGATAGAGAAGAAATACATAATGATAGAAAATACTATAAACAAAGATAAAACAGATAGAAAATACATAATACACAGATAGAACATATACACAGATAGATAGACATAATACATGATAGAAAATAACACAAATACGATAAAAATACATAATACAGATAGAAAATACATAATAGATAGAAAAAATGCAACAGGGTAATACAAATATAGAAAATACATAAAACACAGGTAGACACATGCGTAGTACACAGATAAGAACATTCATAATACACAGGTAAGAAATACATAACCACAGGTAGAGACTGAGAGAGGAAGCCTGTACCTTATCTTGATGTCCCTCACAACGCACACCTAACGGTTTCATTGGTTTCCCGTTGTATCACCTCCTTTCCCCGGTTGGGTCTGAACAAAGCAAATATTATGTAACATATTGTTCCAAAGGTGGACCTGCTAACCCCGGCCCGGCTCCGGTGCATAGGCGGTCTTAACTTTTCGTCTTAAGATGCCTTGCTTAACTCGCTTTTCGTCTTGGCTAAGTTCGCGGTCTCAAGCCTGTTGCATGAGCGAGCTCAGCCCCTTGCTTAGCTGAGAACCGGGTCAGGTCAGCGCGGCGGTCGAGGTCAGCGATATAAATAAATTCGTCCGGGAGCGGCCTTGCCAACCGTATATTCCACCAATGAAAACTGCGCTACAGCGATGGTGCTGAGCCGAGCCGCGAAATTCGTCTGCATACCATGGTTGAAACGAAGTAGAGATGTGCGACAGCGAACTATTAGTCTTAATCGAGGAGGTTACCAGGGAGAAGAAGAGGCTTTACCAGAAAAAGAAAAAGATGAAATAAAGAAAGAAATGAACAATTTTAAAAATCTTCACAATTTCATCTCGCAGTCGTCAAAAACATCCACAACGCGGGGGCAACCACCAGAAACACAGTGATAAACGGAGAAAGTGATAAAACTATTTTAGATGATTGCAGACAACTGATGGACGCATAAACATCGAAGGTTAGTCATTTTGTTACCTGTGTAGACTTATTTTTACCACGTCGTGTGTCATCCGCAGAAAAAAGATCTAGATACCGAGATAAGAAATGCAAATGCAAAGGCCGCGCGATAGTCAGCACACAACAGCCGGTTTAGAAAATAAAATTTTTCCATCTCGAAATACATTTTATTTTAAATGACTAGGTACATTTCTCATTTAGTTTTTCTGACAGTGGTGAATCATTAGGCTGTTCCTCCAGAAGATCTTTTATGATAGGGGAGAGTAATAAAATAATATTGACATATGTAGGAGGTGCAATAGTGTACTTATGTAGAACACCCCAGTTCCATCTTTCTAATTCAATAATGGAAATGCTTTTGTTAGAAGTATATGCAGAATGTATTATTTTTGCATAACAAGCAAGAAGGAATTGAACATTTCAGACGATGTTTTCAATGGGAAATTTTAAAAATGTACTTTATATCACATAGATATTCCTGATGGTAAGTTTGAACAAAACATAAATATTAAGGAAAAGCGCCAATATTTTTTGTACTTTACTTCCAAAGCTGGCTTAAAATTATAAATTATTTAATTCAAGTGCCAAACATAGACTATGGACATAATTTGGGAGGTACACAGCAGGTTTGTCTGTACATCCACAGTCAATTTGGACATTTAACCAGTTCACTACAAGTCTAATACATGTTACAGTACCAGTGTTCTACAGTTTAGATTCCAGTAGACACTGATTCAGCTTCTGAGTGACATGGAAGTGCAGTGTCTACATTCTTTACCAGTTGCATGTTATAAAGTTCTGAAATAGCTATACCTGGGTCCAGTGAAAAGTGCTAAATATTAACTCTAAAGAGAAAAACATGTCCTTCACAATCCCACTAGCAGCATGTAGTAAATATCAACATTACTGCTTTTTATAGTTACTTTTCATCACAAAGAATAACAAGCAAGATAACAAGCAGGTGATGTACCAAGCAGCCAGTATTCCATCCGTCAACTGAGTCATCTGAAGAAAACAAAATACCTGATCATACAAAAGAATCCACAACAAAAATTACAGAAAGAAAAACTTTGTATCTCCTGGACAGTGAACTTGATCGTGTTAAAAAAGAATCGCAATTGATGGAAATCAAAATAAATCTGGCACAGGCTGAGGTAACAAATACTACATGGAAAAACAGATGGAAAATGAATTGGTAATGCCGGCTGCTCAAAGTGTTCACCAACTGGTTGAGGCGGAAGCTGCTATTCAGCCAAAGTCAAATTGAATAATAAATGTTGTGACCATTCAGTTAGAAATTATGACAGCACAATGGAACACCTGATGATTTTTGCTGCTTTGGCAGGGATGTATCTGAAGTCACACAATATATTCTGGAGCACTGGATATTAAAGGGGAGGAGTTTATGTATTTCTAAACCATGATGCAAACAAAAGGGTGCAATATATTACAACATGGAGTAAAGACACATACTAACCAGCCCACAAGCAAAACTTGTGCATTTTAACCCTGACAAAGCAAAGACAGTACTTACCGTAGTTGTCCCAAAAGAAAATGGAACCAATTTTTGAGAACATCATTGGTTCTCTCAATGGTGTCACTTGTTGAGCTGTGGGCACAGTTGAGCTTTTCCTTGGCTCTAGTGTATGCATTTTAAAAAAGGGGATACTAAGCCAATCAGTCAGCGGGTAGCCACTGTCTCCAATATTCATCCCATGTCAATGCCAAAAGTGTCAGCCACTACAACTTGCATTATGCCTTGTTGCATAAAATTGTAATGCCACCATCACCTGCAAAAGACATAGGAAACATTATTGACCCCAATGATTTATATATTTTAGTACTCACATCTCAACGAAACTGTCCATTTTTAGTTAAAAAGGACGATGTGAACATTAACCTATTATGATTATTTACCTCTTGAGCCACATGCTTACATCTTGAGACATACTGCAAGGAACTGCCTGTCAAATTGATAAACATGTATTAAATCAAACTATATCGGAGTTTCTGGGTGCTCTGCTACTTTATTCTGTGTTGTTTTACTTAAATACAATGACATCAATTTTTTAATAATGTTAAGGTTAATAATACTCTAAAACAATACTTGGAGCACAGTGGATGGGCCAGAATTGTGCCTCTGCTCATATGAGCCAAGTATAGCAAACTGTGAATTTTCTTGGATTATTGCTGTCACCAGAGTGAAAGTAGAAAATTTTCATTACTTTTATTGCAAAGTTCAAGTTTTATCCTTTCCAAAAATATATTGGTTTTGTGGTCTCATGTTTACCTGAGAGCAGCAATAATAACAACAAACATCACCCACTGTCGTCAACACCGTCTTAAGTTATACGCCATTGTTTTGTTATGTAATTATATTTTGAAGTCATGCTAACATTATTAAATATTTTTAACGTAATGCTGTCAATTACACTTATTAATTATATATTTATGTAGTGGTGGTGACTATGGTCTTACCTGCAGCAAAGGCGGAATAGATCTGCCTTTTCGTTGAAAATGATGGTCGAAATCACTTTCCACTGTTATGTTCGCTCGACGGAATCGAAAACGATGAAACAAATCGACGTCATACATTTCAAATTGATTTGATGGATCGCTGAAGTAGTGAAAAATCTGTATCTGTCAATGGTATACGCAGGGCAACTCAGTAAACAACACGATCAAGCGCCACTGTTACTACGAAAGCCGCCGTACGGTCATGCGTAAGCAGCGTGTCGCGGCTAAGCAAGGAGTTAAGCCTGGGGGGGACCAGTCTTAAATTTTAAGACTAAGACCGCTTGCTTAGCGAGTTGAGACCGCCCATGCACCGCGCTTAGCAGGCGTCTTAGGTTAAGACAGCGTGCTTGGCTTAACTGCGGTCTTAACTCGAGTTAAGACCGCCTATGCACCGGAGCCCTGGAGCTTGGCTGTCTGTGTGTTTACAAGATGGCCACACCAGGCCCCCATATTCTTCCCGTCCTTGCCCCACCGTACCTGTCTCAACTCTGAGACCGGCCGCCTCGTCCTCTCCTCTGATTGGGGGCCATCTCCCTGTTGCACGCAGCTGCCCTCATGGACAGGTCTGGCTTTTGGCATAGACTAAGACTTCTAGGAAAAGCACCTGTGAAAACTCGGTATCCACTGAGACGAGGCGCTACCACTTCCGTCAACACATCTCCTGACAGGACGATAAACAGCAAAGATGAGTATAACAGAGAGTATACAGTGATACCTCGGTTCTCGAACGCCTTGACTTTCGACCAAATCGGTATTCGACCAGGAAATTCGAGAAAATTTTGTCTTGGAATCCGAACAAATATTTGGAACTCGAACATCCGAAAGTCCGAGATGAGCCGAGTTGAGCCGAATGGCGTTCATTCTGCCAGCGCGCCTTGCTTGCGTCATCAGTGTGAGTGCAGAGAGAGAGAGAGTCATGAAATGTGTGCAAAATGGGCAGAAATCGCAAATTGTGTTGAACAACATCACCCTGATAAAGTGGTACCAAATAGAGCAGTTAACATTTTTAATGACAATGTTATGTCCACTTTCCGCAAAATTTTGCAAAGGAGAAAAAAACAGCAAACAATTGACAAATTCTTCCGTAAAGAAATCAGACAAGCAACTGCAGAGCAAGATTCTGATTCTCCTCAACAAAAGATACAGAGAACAGAAACACCCGAAGAGCAGTTACCCTCTGGTTTTATTGAAGAGGACTCCCCTTCAAAACAATAACCATCCCCCTTCCCTCCTCCCTCCACATTCATTCCCTCCTGCCATAAAGTTTGGTACAGGTACAGTAAATGAAACACAATTTACTGTACTGTACAGTACATTTTATTTTTTGTTTTGTTTTAATAAATACACTTTTATTTCTTATTTCTTGTTGAGACTCATGTTTTTCTACATATTATATACAAATTAGGCCAGTAAATAGGCATTTTCTGGGACTTGGAACGAATTAATCCAGTTTCCATTATTTCCTATGGGTTTCATTGCTTCGGTTCTCGAACAATTTGGTTCTCGACCGTCTTCCCGGAACGAATTATGTTCGAGAACCGAGGTATCACTGTATATGGATATACATACGGTTGTTGCATACTCACACAAAAGCGTTGATATCAGCTAAGAAATACCTACAACAGACAAAACATCAGCTTGTCACACGAAAAAGAGAGTATTTATCAATGTCACTTACTCACTAGGCGACACAGACATCAGGAGGAAAACGACGACTAAAGATACCTGCGCTGAAGAAATGCGACCTCAGGTAACAAGAGGATGGCGCCGAAGGCCTTCTCCAAAAAAAGTAAATGCTGATGATAAGTCTCCTCTTTAGACTGCTGACTACAAGCCTACAATGATGCATGTGTCAGCTGGGGTGGCAGAGACAAACATACGTCTACCGAAAGACCTGTGATGGCAGATAGTCAGCAGGTCCACCCCTTCACCTTCGGAAGCCAGTTCTTGCAAGTTGTCTTGAAGGGTAGTCTTCAGCAAAGTTCCTTGCCGGGTCACGTGGCCACACCACACCTGCTGACATCGCCTGAATGTTGCAAGCGGCGGTTGCTGGTGTCCTACGAGTGGCAACCGTCCTTCCTACAACATCTTTGGTTTTATCTTCTCGATCCAGAGCAGCCTCTGCAAAACACTTCTTCTCTAGTGCCTGAATCGGTAAGTAGAGTTCACCTGTCACATCCTAGAGCAGGAGGAGTACTACGCAGAGCTTGTAGATGTAGTAGTCAGCGAACCTGATGCTATGGCTGCACCAGACCCTGTCCAGCCATAGACTCTGTTGTGTTGTGATGGTGCAGACAGGGTGACACGAGTACTTACAGCTGTTGACCTTTGTCAGGCGTACATGTCATCATGTCAGCCTTCCTGTCATCAGTGGCAGTGACTTGACTCTTGTCAGTGCTGGTCTCCATTCCACGTGCGTTAGAATGTCTGTCAGTCTCTAGAGGAGGGTTGCACTTCTCTGTCTGTCTGCTGACAGACTGAAGTCGTCTCCACAGTCGTCTGTGTACATTAGCCTTTGTACGAGGGAAATGGAAGACTGACAGTCGCGCGTGGTTTCCCTCATCAACAACGGAAAGGGAACAAATCGCCAGGTAATGACAGCCTGCAGGACGGGGTAAGTAGGGTTAGGGTATCACCAGCACCATCAGCATGTTATCAACCACCAGCATCACGTGTCACAAGACCACAGTACACATTACATTACAGCTGTCGCAGTACACTATACATTACACGTGTCACAAGACTAAGTACACTGTACAGTACACGTGTCACAAGACCACAGTACACTGTACATTACACGTGTCACAAGACTACAGTACACTGTACAGTACATATGTCACAAGACTACAGTACACTGTACAGTACACTTGTCACAAGACTACAGTACATTTACAGTACACGTGTCACAAGACTACAGTACATTTACAGTACACGTGTCACAAGACTACAGTACATTTACAGTACACGTGTCACAAGACTACAGTACACTGTACAGTACACATGTCACAAGACTACAGTACATTTACAGTACACGTGTCACAAGACTACATTACATTGTATAGTACACTTGTCACAAGACTACAGTACATTTACAGTACACGTGTCACAAGACTACAGTACATTTACAGTACACGTGTCACAAGACTACAGTACATTGTACAGTACACGTGTCACAAGACTACAGTACACTGTACAGTACACGTGTCACAAGACTACAGTACATTTACAGTACACGTGTCACAAGACTACAGTACATTTACAGTACACGTGTCACAAGACTACAGTACATTGTACAGTACACGTGTCACAAGACTACAGTACATTTACAGTACACGTGTCACAAGACTACAGTACATTTACAGTACACGTGTCACAAGACTACAGTACATTTACAGTACATGTGTCACAAGACTACAGTACACTGTACAGTACACGTGTCACAAGACTACAGTACACTGTACAGTACACGTGTCACAAGACTACAGTACACTGTACAGTACACGTGTCACAAGACTACAGTACACTGTACAGTACACGTGTCACAAGACTACAGTACATTGTACAGTACACATGTCACAAGACTACAGTACATTGTACAGTACACGTGTCACAAGACTACAGTACATTGTACAGTACACATGTCACAAGACTACAGTATATTTACAGTACACGTGTCACAAGACTACAGTAAACTGTACAGTACACGTGTCACAAGACTACAGTACATTGTACAGTACACGTGTCACAAGACTACAGTACATTTACAGTACACGTGTCACAAGACTACAGTACATTGTACAGTACACGTGTCACAAGACTACTGTACATTTACAGTACACGTGTCACAAGACTACAGTACATTTACAGTACACGTGTCACAAGACTACAGTACATTTACAGTACACGTGTCACAAGACTACAGTACATTGTACAGTACACGTGTCACAAGACTACAGTACATTTACAGTACACGTGTCACAAGACTACAGTACATTTACAGTACACATGTCACAAGACTACAGTACATTGTACAGTACACGTGTCACAAGACTACAGTACATTTACAGTACACGTGTCACAAGACTACAGTACATTTACAGTACACGTGTCACAAGACTACAGTACATTTACAGTACACGTGTCACAAGACTACAGTACATTTACAGTACACGTGTCACAAGACTACAGTACATTTACAGTACATGTGTCACAAGACTACAGTACACTGTACAGTACACGTGTCACAAGACTACAGTACACTGTACAGTACACGTGTCACAAGACTACAGTACACTGTATAGTACACGTGTCACAAGACTACAGTACATTGTACAGTACACGTGTCACAAGACTACAGTACACTGTACAGTACACGTGTCACAAGACTACAGTACACTGTACAGTACACTGTACAATCAGAAAGATGTTTGAGTAAGTACAAGAGTTCTTACTTCAATGAAAGCTAGTTGTTTGAAAGCTATGAAGACGGTAAGTTCCTTGGAGTCGACATTCGTGAAGAAAAGGCCCTCATCTACCTGAGAGAAATATTTACCTGCTGTTAGTCAACTACCACAGTGACCTCACCTACCTGACAGAAATATTTACCTGCTGTTAGTCAACTACCACAATGACCTCACCTACCTGACAGAAATATTTACCTGCTGTTAGTCAACTACCACAGTGACCTCACCTACCTGACAGAAATATTTACCTGCTGTTACTGAAGTCAACTACCACAGTGACCTCACCTACCTGACAGAAATATTTACCTGCTGTTAGTCAACTACCACAATGACCTCACCTACCTGACAGAAATATTTACCTGCTGTTAGTCAACTACCACAGTGACCTCACCTACCTGACAGAAATATTTATCTGCTGTTAGTCAACTACCACAGTGACCTCACCTACCTGACAGAAATATTTACCTGCTGTTAGTCAACTACCACAGTGACCTCACCTACCTGACAGAAATATTTACCTGCTGTTAGTCAACTACCACAGTGACCTCACCTACCTGACAGAAATATTTACCTGCTGTTAGTCAACTACCACAGTGACCTCACCTACCTGACAAATATTTATCTGCTGTTAGTCAACTACCACAGTGACCTCACCTACCTGACAGAAATATTTACCTGCTGTTAGTCAACTACCACAGTGACCTCACCTACCTGACAGAAATATTTACCTGCTGTTAGTCAACTACCACAGTGACCTCACCTAACCTGACAGAAAATATTTACCTGCTGTTAGTCAACTACCACAGTGACCTCACCTACCTGACAGAAATATTTATCTGCTGTTAGTCAACTACCACAGTGACCTCACCTACCTGACAGAAATATTTACCTGCTGTTACTGAAGTCAACTACCACAGTGACCTACCTGACAGAAATATTTACCTGCTGTTACTGAAGTCAACTACCACAGTGACCTACCTGACAGAAATATTTACCTGCTGTTACTGAAGTCAACTACCACAGTGACCTACCTGACAGAAATATTTACCTGCTGTTACTGAAGTCAACTACCACAGTGACCTACCTGACAGAAATATTTACCTGCTGTTAGTCAACTACCACAGTGACCTCACCTACCTGACAGAAATATTTACCTGCTGTTACTGAAGTCAACTACCACAGTGACCTACCTGACATACAAACATTTACCTGCTACATGTATTATTGAAGTCGACTACCACAGTGACCTACCTGACATACAAACAAATATTTACCTGCTGCATGTATTACTGAAGTCAACTACCACAGTGACCTCCTCACACAATTTATCTCCCTTTTATAGCAGCAAGAGTTGTCGGTCAATAGCAGACTTCATTCATCTTTCTCCTATCTCGGTCTTGTGCTCCACCATCGTGGACACGCCCTGGCTTTCACGCACGCACGCACAGCGAACCACATGGCCACGTGCATGTTGTTATTTACACACGTGGGCAGCACACGCCCATGATCTCACGCACGCACAGACAAGCACGGGCAACCGGGTGTGTGGGTGGAAACTACCCGACATAATTATGAGGAAAGTGTGATTACAGGTAACCTCCCACAGCCTCCAAAACCTTCAGGTGTGTCCTCCGCAACGTTTCATGTAATTACACATTAATGACGGCAAGCGAGGGCATTATGTAATTACACATTAATGACTGCAAACACAAATTACAGACTAACCCTGTGAGAACACATCGGCTATTCACAAATCGTTCTAATAACTCCCACAGGTCTTTCATTTCCTTCCATTGCAAGTGACGGCCGTGCCCTGACAGTTGTCCACATGTTGATGGCTGCGTGTGTACTTTGTGTCGGTCACACCTCTACACACACGTGTCCGTGTCTGTGTTACTCTTCATTCAACCGTCACTTTGTGATGCACGCATTAGTCGCACCGTCTGACTGGGCGGACTGACCATACACCCACAGCTCACCGCCATCGCCTGACACAGAGACGATGGACAGACGGGAGTAGCAGGACAAAGATAGAGACGATGGACAGACGAGAGTAGCAGGACAAAGATAGAGACGATGGACAGACGAGAGTAGCAGGACCAAGATAGAGACGATGGACAGACGAGAGTAGCAGGACAAAGATAGAGACGATGGACAGACGAGAGTAGCAGGACAAAGATAGAGACGATGGACAGACGAGAGTAGCAGGACCAAGATAGAGACGATGGACAGACGAGAGTAGCAGGACCAAGATAGAGACGATGGACAGACGAGAGTAGCAGGACAAAGTCTCTCCAGACTGGAAAACGGCAAAAAGACAGAGAGCCGTTGTTGTCTTCTGTTTGTATTACAATGTCACATGCAGGTGTGGAGGGTTTTATCTCAGGTTAGGAAGAGTTGTGGGAGTGTGTTAGCCTGAACAACTATTTCTCTCTCTCTCTCTCTCTCTCTCTCTCTCTCTCTCTCTCTCTCTTCTCTCTTTCTCTTTCTCTCTTTCTCTTTCTCTCTTTCTCTCTCTCTCACACATTTTTACTCCTTTAGTCTCACTTCAAATGTCGTTAGGCGCCACCTACTTTTCACAGTAATGTTGACATTTTCTACAAAAATATCGACACTTCATTGGTTTGACTGTAATTACATCAGCCTTGATGACAGCCTTGTGATGGTAGGACTCACATCCCAGCCCACCTCACGTCGTCGTCACAGTCGATGCGGAAACAAACAGTACATCTGTGATAATAGTCAGGTTGAGGTGAAGGAGAAGTCGCTAATTATCAACGATTTCCTTCAAAGACGAGATGCTAAACACTGTGTTGTTATTTGATAACATTCGGGCTTGAATGGGATTTACCACATGCTAGCTCTACTTGCCTCTACCACTGTCACCACTGTCACTACCACCATTATCGCAACTAACACCACTGCACACCTCACCTCACCTCACCTCACCTCACCTCACCTCACCTCACCTCACCTCACCTCACCTCACCTCACCTCACCTCACTTCACCTCACCTCACCTCACCTCACCTCACCTCACCTCACCTCACCTCACCTCACCTCACCTCACCTCACCTCACCTCACCTCACCTCACCTCACCTCACCTCACCTCACCTCACCTCACCTCACCTCACCTCACCTCACCTCACCTCACCTCACCACACCTCACCTCACCACACCTCATGAGGCGGAAGTGCTCATAACTGCTGCACGTGCTAACATGCTGACCACACCACACCACCATGGTGTCTGGATGGTATCTTGATAGTGTTGATGTCTTGATGGTACCTCGATATTATTAATGTCTTGATAGTACCTCGATATTATTAATGTCTGGATGGTACCTCGATATTATTAATGTCTGGATAGTACCTCGATATTATTAATGTCTGGATAGTACCTCGATATTATTAATGTCTTGATAGTACCTCGATATTATTAATGTCTTGGATAGTACCTCGATATTATTAATGTCTTGATAGTACCTCGATATTATTAATGTCTTGATAGTACCTCGATATTATTAATGTCTGGATAGTACCTCGATATTATTAATGTCTTGATAGTACCTCGATATTATTAATGTCTTGATAGTACCTCGATATTATTAATGTCTTGATAGTACCTCGATATTATTAATGTCTGGATAGTACCTCGATATTATTAATGTCTTGATGGTATCTTGTTGTAGCAATGTCTTGATAGTGTCTTACTGGTAGCATTGTCTTCTTTTTCCTAATCACCACCAGTGGCCAACCGATGTCTACGCCATTGTCTGGGAAGAAGATGGCCTGTGAAGGTCTCCAGCACCAGCCTGTGGGGAAGAAAACACAAGACATGTGTCCGCAAACGAGCCTGACGACTAGAAACTCGATGGAGAGGATGTCAAACAGACAAAGAAAAGTCAGCATCATCAGAGGTAGGAAGACGAGATGTGTAACTCTCATCTTTCAATATTTCTCAGATCATTTCAAAAATGTCTTTCTGGGATGGAAATGCATCTACTTTAGCAAAGATTTCCGATGTCTCTAGCGAAGAACGAACTTGAAATTTAAAGAGCGATCGATCCGACCTTCCCAAAGCCATCGTCAGATGCTCCACGGACTCTTGAGGTCGCGTTGGATACCTCGTGTGTAAAACAATTATTTTCCAATGTCTTTTTTTATTTAAACACTTTTAAACCATCGCCGCGTGTGTGTCTTAGCATCTTACACGAGACTGGATACTTTGCAGGTTATTTAGAGAAAGAATGAGAGGACACACAAGAGACATGGACGCACACAACTGCATCGCGGACTCAGGCAGACACCACTGTGGTCAGACTAACAACACACCCGGTCACCTGTCAGTGACACAACACACACATGACACACACATGACACACACATGACAGACACACATGACACACACAGACATACACACGACACATACATGACACACACATGACAGACACACATGACACACATGACACACACAGACACACACACGACACACACACGACACACACACGACACACACGTGACACACGACACACGACACATGCATGACACACGACACACACATGACACACGTGACACACACACGACACACACATGACACACGCATGACACACATGACACACACACGACGCACACACACATGACACACACACGACACACACATGACACACATGACACACACATGACACACACATGACACACACAGACACACACACACGACACACACAAGACACGCACACACACGACACAATACCAGACCTGTCACAGCTCACTAACCCTGCCAGCAGAATGTATTTTCAAGATGTATTAATAAACCAAACACATCTATCGCCATTTTCAGGTCTTCGTGACTAAAATTCAATATTAAGATAAAACTGATTAAGTCCGACTTTGGGTCTGGTCAGCACATGTGTCACATGACCCTATACAACACATCTCCATGGCATCAGAGCGTGAAGAAAAGTCACATTTGCTTGTTGACAACACTTGCAGGTTGTACAAACACTGTCACCACCTGACCTGACGCATTCTTTACGGAAAACGACAAGAGATCACTTCAGGTTGGGACATTTCTTTTACTAATACACATAAACACATAAACAAGCATGCACATGAAAACAGCAGTTTCCACTATTGTTAACTTAAATCCACTGGTAGCTACGACAATCTGTCAATAACAAGGCACTGGTGAAGATACGTCTTAAAGAGCACCTTTCAAATCACACGAAAGGTCCACGTGCACCAATATTCGGCAACACAAATCCAGGACTAAGGGTGCACATGCACCACTACTTACTACTAATGTCCCGCTCTACAAGTTCGCTTCTCACAGTTTCTCTGTCTTCTTAAACAGTTCAAACATGGGCTCTTACCCTCATCATTCTTCAAAGGAGTATGAATGACTCGCTGTTCCCTCCACGTGGGTGACGATGGTGCATCAGTCCTTCGGCATCTACTTCAGTGTAGTCAGGTCTCTGCTGACTTCCTCTCGGCGGCTCTTGTCCCCGCTCCCCGCACTCAGCAGTAGAGATGCTGAAGACAGGCCTTCTCTAGCTGTTTGGGATGATGGGGGGGGGGGGTTCCTCTACTCGGGCCACCATCCTTCCAGTTGCAGGTGTCGTCGTCGTCGTCGTCGCACCGACTCCGGCTGTCCAACCTCTAGCCGTCTCGAGCCCGGCGCCTCACTCCCCGCACACAGCAGTAGAGTTCACTTCTCCGCAGACAATCGCAGAGCTTCTTGGAGACTGCAGCGAGACTCTCTGGTCCCACTCGTTTCTTGTCTCACGACACACCTTGCTCCCGCTAGCAACTTCCACAACAGCTTCTTCACGTTTACACACCGTCTGTGTTAATCCAAAGATCGCCCCCCTTAGGCTTTCAACTCTCGTCTATATATACTCCTGTCACACCCCACTCAGGGTGAGCACTTCATGCCTCGCTCACGAGGTCCACAACTCACGTGGTGCCCGAAATACACGTGGTGTCCAGAGACCCACGATTTCCAACTATAACAGGACAATCACGCCCTCAACCTTCCATCCGTCCTCTCTTACACTGTTGACAATTACATGGCAGAGGGGCGACACACAGGGCGGGCTACTCCACCCTGCTCTCCTCCACCTCCTTCTACCATACTCAGGTGAAGAAACACTGGAGGCACGGACTGGTCCGTGACACTCACCCTTGGATTCTACACTAGGGAGGGTCTGTCAAGATAATGGCTGAGGA
Organism: Pomacea canaliculata; assembly: GCF_003073045.1. NCBI lineage: Eukaryota > Metazoa > Mollusca > Gastropoda > Architaenioglossa > Ampullariidae > Pomacea > Pomacea canaliculata. Next base: position 380,910 of record NC_037601.1, read on the forward strand.
GAGAGGCTTCAAGAAACATCAGTACAAACAGCAGCGATCTCATTCCCTTGACAGAGACCATCTCGTCAAAGCTGGCACAAGGAGTGGGATGGGTTAACTCCTAGCAAGGTGCTGACCAGAATCATCCTGGAGAGACTGAAGAATGCCCTAGACAAGAGACTGAGGCAAGAACAGGCAGGCTTTCGGAGGAAAATCATGTACCGACTAAATCGCTACTCTACGAATTATTATCGAACAGTCCATCGAATGGCAGTCACCACTTTACATAACCTTTGTAGATTTTGAGAAGGCCTTTGACTCCATAGACAGAGAAACCATCTGGAAACGGATGCAGCACTACGGATTTCCACCAAAGTTCATTGCCATCATCCAGCAGTTGTATGAGAACTCGACATGCCGGGTGATACACAAGGGAAAGCTGTCTGACCCCTTCGCAGTGAGGACTGGAGTGAGGCAAGGTTGTCTGTTCTCACCGACAATCTTCCTGATCGACATAGCCTGGATCATGAGAAGAACAACCTCTAACAGCAACACGGGCGTTCAGTGGACCTTCGCCAGGCAGCTTGAGGATCTTGACTTTGTGGATAACATCAGCCTGTTGTCCCACAAGCAACAACAAGCACAGACAAAGCTCACTCGGCTCGCAGAAGAAGCAGCAATGACTGGCCTGACCATCAACATCAAGAAGACGGAGGTGATGCGGGTCAACACAAAGAAAGAAGCCCCACTACAACTACATGGAGAATGTATTACAGAGTCTGACCGTTTCACCTAACTTGGCAGCATAGTCAGCAGCAAAGACGGAGGTACAGATGAAGATGTCAGAAGCCGAATAAACAAAGCCAGGCTTGCATTCCACACCCTTGTAACCTATCTGGAACTTCAAGGCTTTGTCTTTACACACCAAGATCCGCTTCTTTAACACAAATGTAAAGTCAGTCCTTCTGTGTGGATCTGAGACATGGCGGGTGACAAAAGCCATCACCAACAAGATACAGACCTTCATCAATAACTGTCTGCGCCGCATCCTCAACATCAGATGGCCCGAGAAGATCTCCAATACAGACCTGTGGGAGAGAACCAACCAAAAACCTGCCAGCCAAGACATCAAGAAGCGGAAGTGGGGCTGGATTGGTCACACCTTGAGAAAGCCAGCCGACAATTTAACAAGACAAGCTCTGGTACTTTATCAGCCTCGTGTTGCTTTCCCGTTCCTTCTCCCTTCTGTTGTTGTTGACAGGCGGTCTCTAGTTTCCGTTTGGCTGCAGTGACAAGAGCTGCAAAATAAAACTAAGATGTATTTTCGGAATCGTGTTGACCTGTTAAAGTAGACGAAGGCACTGAGGGAGCTGTTGACATAAGGGAAGTTAAAGACTGTGACCATAGAGTTCATGTATAAATTATAATATCGCCCCGCCGCAGAAAACTCATTCTCCGTCAATGTCGCGAGGTAGAAGATGAGCCAGGGGATGGTGGTGAGGATGTAGACACAGCACACCAGCACCAGCATCTTGGTCAGTGCCGTGTGCTGCCCTTGACCTCCCTCACTGCTGCAGCTGGTCGTCTTCCGCCAGGTCATGGCGGCCCTCAGCTTGACCACCGTCAGGGCGGTGCACACGGCAACGACAACGAATGTGGCGATGGGGATGACATTCATCATCACAATGTTTTCTACAATTTTAAAAAAGGCTTGATTGCTCATGAACAGTTGAGAATCGGCTATTGCAAACTTTACCGAGCTGTCATTAACTTGAAGTACAGCAGCTCTTGCGGGAATTGTGAAAAAGGCCAGCTGAGAGAAACAAAGGATGAAGACCATCATCACCGCCATGGTGCGGGTGCGGATCAGAGGCCGCCTTGAGGGGGAACACGACACACAGACAGCGCTCCACGGCTATCACCGTGGTGATACATCCAGAGGCAGTGCGGAACCCCCGACCCACTCCAGATACGAAGGCTTGAAAGTAAGTGTAAAGACCATTCCAAGTAGCAGGATCGAGCCTTTCCAAGTAATAGCTTAGGCTAATAGCCGCTGAGATGGTTATCACACAAAAGTCAGCCACGGACAAGGCAAAGAGACAGACGTTCATGCGGTCCCCTAGTCCCTCGCGCCAGAACACCACACAGTTGATGACATTGGACGGCAGGCCGATAACGACGACGACAGGCTTGATGACACAGTTCAAGATGTAGACCGCCACTAAGTACTGGCTGAGTTAGGATGTCATGTGGATTGTCCCAGGGTATGAGGCTAGACTTGACTGATGCTGAGCGTGTTCTCGTCAGTGTCCCATGACATTAGCAACACATAGTCGATACAGAACTGTGGTGTCCACGGTCCGATGTACTGCCTACAAGAGACCGAAGCCTTGGTGTTCAGTTGAGAAGGGAGACGACAAGCAGACAGTGATGATGCTCGATGATTTTCTCCAAATGTGAGCATGAGTTCTAGATAACACAAATTATTTGTACGTGGGTCTACTCAAAACATTGTAGAAATACAAACATCTTCAGAGAACTCAGCAAAACAGAGCTAAGTGCAAGGAAACTTGCATTCTAAAAATATATATATATATTTGCAGAAAAATTATGTTTCGTCAGAATCAGATAGCAGACATTCGGTCTTGGTGTACAAGCCTCTTCATACAATTTTCGTTCGACAAGCGTTTTTACTTGAAGATGTTATTTGAGACCGGTGAAACATCACTGACAACATGCACAAATCAATCTTTACCTGTCTTTATTTGCTGTCTATACACAAAAACCTTCCTTTACACGCTCCTCCATTTGTTTTCCTACCTCTCGTCTTCTGCCACACACACACACGGAGCATAGATGGAAGCATACTCGCCCCCATGATTCTTGTGAACAGAGTTCCACCTCTCCCCTCCCCATCAACCCACCCAACATACACACTGACTCACTGGCACACGCACTCATGTGTGCAAATATGAAAAAGGCACAATAGCAACAGGACAAAAATGTCAGAAATATTATAATAATCATTCAATCAAACAAGTGATGTACGTTAGCCTATGGTTAGCAAACAAAGGGTGAACGTTATACTAACGGGTGAGAGATAATTCTTTGCTAAATATCTTACACGACGCAGTTTACATTTTCAGACAAAAACGAAATAAAACGCCGAATTTTTATGCCAAAAAAGAAACACAAATTCATTGTCTATTATGTATGTTTGAAAATCTGTACAAATTTAGATGACCTACTCGGATGTTTATTGTTGGAATATAATTCTGTGCTCACACAGACATTAACACAGGTAATCATATATGGCTCCGTGCTCAGTAGATCCACTCTCCATAAAGGCACACACAAGCTTACCGACAACTCTGAGAAGAACAGTGTAACACTAAAATGCAGCAGTTGGGTCCTGGTCTGAATATCTTTTAAATAATGAAGCTTATTTTAAATAACGGTTTTAATGATAGAGTGCTTTATAGTCAGCAGGATTTGTCATGGCGTTGGTGCTGAATGCACGGTCTAAGCATAGAAATCTGTGATCATCTCTGTATATAAGTATCTCATATAGAATACTAGAATGTTATATTTCACACTGTCGATGTGGTGATTGTTCTGTTGTTGTTGTCAGCGCGCATTCAGCACTGAAAGCAGTGAGTTAATCACAAACACGTCTGATGAGCTGCCCCGACAAGGGGAGGGAAGGCGGCGCGTGGTTAGTTACGGCCCTTGAGTCCCGTCTTGCCGGCTACTTCCGGTGGTGAGAAAGCGTAGGGCTGACGTTATAAATAATCAACAAAGCCGATGGTCTATCTGGAAATATTTTATCGATAGATTTTACATCCACGCAGCAAAAATGGTAAGCTCATATATAAAGCAAATTTGATCGTAAACATCGCTTTTCTTGTTCTGACGAGTGGCTAGTTTCAGTTCTGTTGTTTTTAAAAATAGAGCCTTGCTGACAGCGAGTGTGAGCCCACAGCGACTTGGCGCCTCAGTTTGGCTCCCTCACACAAATGTGCACACACGGTCTTGACTGATGAAGCTGAAGCACTGAATGGGCTCACACACTGCTGTGACTATGAATGAGAATATTTTTGGCAGTTGGGATCACAAGCGTTGGACAATAAAAGCCGTTGCTGTCTGTATTGGCTGTACGCAGGTCCTAGGACCTAGGTCACCGACTATTCATTTCACACCACATCAATGCGGTTATGTGACATTTTATTTTTCCCAATGCAACTCACCCTTTCACCATTACAATAAATCTCATCACTCATTTTTATCAGCCACTCACCCTCCTAAACAATATCAAGATGAAGCCATAACTTTCAGAAGACAATTTGTTTATACTATAACTGATAATTATTAGAACAACATTGGCACCTAACTTTTTTTTTAGTTTATTTTCTCATTCTGTTGTACAGATGCATAACACATAAAATACAATATTTAAAATATAAAACACCTAATCTTTACCATAATGCTATAAAGGTTAGAATCACCAGTGACCAGCAAGTTAAAACTGAATGCAGGTTTGTTTCCACCTGATTCTTACAGCAACTTTAGATGTGATGGTTTTTTTTAAAGGCAATGATTTAGATGAAGTGTGGAAAAGGAGATTTCTTGCAAATGAAACATAACATCCATTACATTGTAATTCTAACCCTGAAATTATTGTAGAATCCTAATTATGGCTTTATCAATAATTGAATTAGGATAGGGATCAGGGTAAATATGTTCTGGAAGAAATGTGATTTGTATAATCTTGTCTTTGATTGGTGTGTACTCACTGTTACTATGTGTATTTACAGTGAGGAGGATAGTATTGGTATACATCTCGTATACTTTCTGCTGCATGCATTCATTAACTTAATCTCTTTTGCTGCAGACGGTCGGACGCAGCTCTAAGATGCTGCAGCACATCAACTATAGGATGAGGTGCACACTGCAGGATGGACGGACATTTATTGGAACCTTCAAAGCATTTGACAAACACATGAACCTTATTCTTGGGGACTGTGATGAGTTCCGTAAGATAAAGCCCAAGACAGCTAAGAGTGGTGAGAGGGAAGAGAAAAGAGTCTTAGGCTTGGTCTTGCTTCGAGGAGAGCATTTAGTTTCTATGACAGTGGAAGGACCACCCTCAGCAGAGGTTTGTTACTAACAGTTGACATTTTTATAAGTGAAACATCAAGGGTCAAGATATAAAGGGAAGCAGCTAGCAGAGAGAAAAGAAAGATGTTCGTCATTATAATCTGCTTTCTCTCCCCTAACTTGATATATGAATAAAAGGCTTGGGCTATTTTTATCTTTCCCGGGTCGTCCTTGAGTTGGTCATTGCTCTTGGCTTATTTGGTAATTTCTTGTTAAAATTTTCAAAAGTGATCTGATCAGTTCATTCCCACCTATCATCAGCAAAATGGCTAAAGTTTGATTTTCTCGAACTCGGTAGTGATGGACACAGAGTTTAACAAACTTTCTCTGATTCGTAAATGAAAATAATAAGTCTTTGATGGGAATATTCCTCGAAGTCCCAAAATCAAAATGCACCAATTATATAATTAATAAAAAGAGTGCTGAGAAGTAGCACATGCCAAAGCAAAATCACAATGTGAAGTCATAATGGATTCTGATGATTTTAAGAAAGTAAAATCTTATCTCTTGTTGAAAAACTTTTTTTCAAAGGTTTAAGGTTAGACACCGGTCGAAAAAAAATTTTTTTTGTTTCACGGGATAGCGCGGATTTTTTTGTATCAGCTATTTAGCCCTTGAATGAAGTTTCAAAAACTGGTTTTACTGCACTCGTCGCGCTATCGGTTGCCATGGAAACAATCCAAAATGGCGCCAAAACAAACAATTTTAAAAGCTAAAAACTTCTTCAATTTTGTGAGTAGACTCAAAATTCTTTTTGAAATAGTTACCTAAAAGACAGATCTACATTTCTATGATAAAGAATTTGCGAATTCCTCTTAGTTTTTTTTATAATTTTTTTTTTTGTAAAAAAGTGTGTTAAATTTTAAGAAATTTTGATGTAAAACGGTATAACTACCAAACTACTAAGTAATTTTTAAAAATCTATCATAGAAATGTTTAAATTTGTATGAAGAAAAGCTCAACCAAATTGCAGATCTATATCTCTTGTCAAAAAGAAGGAGTTAGCTTTTGAAGTAAACAGTCTCTAACCAAAACAAGAAACTGAGAAATCGCGGAAAGAAAAACTGAAAGCTTAGTAACTTCTAAACTACTCAATATTTTTTTTAAAGCTCTCATAGAAATGTTTAAATATGAATAAAGAAAACTTCAACCCAATTTTAGGCCTGTATCACATGCCAATATAAAGTTATTTCAACTAAACAAGCTTACTAAAACAAGAAACTGAAAAGGCGAAGGAAAACAAAGTGAAAGCTTAGTAACTACTAAACCACTAAATATTTTTTAAAAAGCTCTCACTGAAATGTTTACATATGTATGAAGAAAACTTCATTCAAATTTTAGGCCTGTATCACATGTCAATATAAAGTTATAGGGATTTTAAGTAAACAAACTGTAACAAAAACAATGAACGGAAAAAGCGCGAGCAGAAATATCAAGCTTAGTAACTTTGTTTTATCTAAGCCTTTCATGTAATTTACCTGCTGAATGAAAAGTATAACCATCTTTCAATGTGTTACTACATATAACTTTAACATTACTAATAAAATTAATTATTTTATTCACTTTTAGAAAAGTCAACATGGTTGTGTTGTGTACCCAACTGCTGACTAGGCTTCAGAGAAGTACACAGTAATAAAAACAATGGTGTTTGCAAACATTGAGCAACACAGTTATAGGTTTAGTTAGTTATATAGAAGTTCAGTGTCCACTAGCTTCATGGTTTTTGCCATCTTTGGTCTTTTGCTCTCTAACATTTAGTGATGATGTCGCATATTGCTTCCAATTTTTGCGAGCATCTACTGAAGTAGCAGCATTAGTAGGAAACACTCTCATCTTTCTTAGCCTTCAGTTGCAGGGTGATGGGATGAACATCAATTAAAGAAATTATTTCAAAAGCTTATAGGGGAGTATAACCAATTCTTGCAGCCCTATGCTCCACTGGGGACAAATAGGAATAAGAATAACCTATTCATGAAATCTAGAGATACATCACTGGTGCACCAGAATTTAAGCAGCTGCTCATGTTCTGTTCCTCTGTATGCTAGGATTATTTTATGAATTACCTCTGTAGTCACATGGATTAAAGATGGTTGATTTTTGTGGCTAGGGGGTATCTTATTTTCTGTCAAAGATTTCTGGGAAAAGCACTATAGCTGTCTGGCCTTTTAGGGGGCTGACAATGATGTGCTCTCTAGACACTGAATGGCTACAAACTTGACTAGATAGCAGTTTTCATTGTTTGTTGGGAATGCTATACATAATTGTCTTCACATTCTGTTTGTTACATTTGGTTGGAGTAAGACCATCCAACCCCCACCCAACCTTTGTTTTCTGTGCAAATGATGTAAGCTCTGTTTCCCTACATTCCTGACAAAGTACATAAATAACTAGCATTGCAAATTGACTCAAATGTGTAAATGTTTGCATCTAGTCCTGATTACTACCGAGATTTGCAGCAGAAATGAAAACTTCGCTTTATTTTCAGCTCGCTTACCACATGACTGATGGTGATTTCGACAGCCGAATTCGGTTCACTAAGTTACTTTTTTTAGCTGCTTCGACGGTCTAAGAATGTCCACGTGGTTTTTATTTTTTTGCACGTGGTATTGTGAGAAGAAATGAGCGTCTGACAGGCACAATAAACATTTAATATCAACGTTAATGTCTTAGAAAAGAAAATATCCCAGAACTAGCTTTGACTTGCTGTCTCCATTTGTTTATACATCCGGAGGCCATGACAGTTGCCTTGTGGGATACCCGAGCACAGCCGAAGCGTGTTCGTGTGCCCTATGACCCCGTCTAGGTCGGCATTAGTGAATTCTGATTGGCTATATGCAAAGTATGTTACGCATGCGTCCATATAAGGAAGTTTCCGACCCTTTGTGTCGTCTAGAAAAGAGCTTGTATCATAGCTTGGGGCCTTCTAAGGGTTTTGACTCAGCCTTTGTTTGAAAATTCATGTCATGACCTTTCGACCGATATACGATGTGACACAGTTGCCCACGTGGCGAGGTGTGTTGCTATGTCTCAAACATTCTCTATTCTCGCTAATTCTGCGCTCGGGAAAAGTAAATAGGATAGAAGTAGATGTTTTCATTGACAAAATAGACATATTTCTAGATTATTCTATGAAAAACCACTTGGCGAGTGAATAGAACAAAATATGAACTTTGACAGTATGAAGTAATCTGAAAATGGCCAAAATGAAAAATTTTTGACAATTTTTCGACCGGTGTCTGGCCTTAAATTGTAATAATGCAGATATTAAAAGATGGCAACGTGATTGTTTTCATTAGCATACAGATTATTTTGGTTTAGTTTCCTCCAGCCACATACACAACATGAGCTTTTATTTATGACATTGGTTTCTGAACCATTTTTTTATCGCCAATTTATTCGGCAGGATGTATTCAGGTTATAAAAGTTTTCTGTTTGTGGTTTGTTTACTGTAAACACTTGGTACTGATGACATGGAAATAAATAACAATGGCATCTTTACATCAGGTGTAAAGTGGTAGTCTATTTTAGGTAATGCATTGAATTTAAAAATTTTAAATAAAAATTTAAAATGTCAGCCTTTGTTAAGATTTTGATAACAATTGAATTATGCGATTTTGCATACAGTTAAAGTGAAATAGTGTTAATGCAGTGGATGAAGCAGTGCACGCCCATTTTTTTTCATACCTTAAATGGTCTTTCGATGTCATGGTAATAATTATGATTACTACCTATATTTTGTGAAACTTTTTGCTTTAGTGGAATTGTATATTACCTACTATTATATACACAATTTTAATGATATATATATACTACATGTTAAATGCCTTGGAAAAACTTTTCTTAATGCAGTTTCTCATCAAGGCAGATTAAGGTGGTTATCTCTAGGCAGGCTTATGCTAAAATAATAAAAATTTGTAATCTTGTGTACAGACGAATAAGCTATATGATAGCATATTGATTTTTTTGGTTTAGGAATTTTTGTGGCTGCTATTGGTAATTGAAAATTTATTTCCTTTTTGTGTTTTCTTGAGGGTATCATATTTGACTGCAGATATCACTAAAACACTTTGAGATACCACAAAATCAATGTGTCGATCCTTAGATTATCAGGTTTCACAAAAAAGCCAATAAGTATAGAATATGTCTTAAGGTGTTCTTTGTTTTTAAAATACTTGTACTTTTTTAATGAAAATGTCAATATTTCATTTTACCTACTCAGATTTATTTTTGTATTACATTTATCAACTTACAGTGGAACAAGCTTTTAAGCCTAGATTTTCACTTGTTGAAGTGGACCTCAGACTTTAAATTCTGGCTTAGCGGATTTTTGACTGTTGTTTGGCTTGTGTTTTAGTGGAAGTTACTAGTGGTGCACACAAGTCTGTGTCCAGTCACATTACCTAGTCTTTCGCAGTAGTGGGAGATTTGTTAAAAGTCTTGCTGCAGGCTGTGGAGAAAAGTATGTGCATAGACCAGTATCTTGTATGTGTTAAATTGTCATATAAATCAGTGTGGTCACCTGTATATTTGTAAACTACTGTTGTGCAGGAGGGAATAGCACGTGTGCCTCTTGCGGGAACAGCAGGGGGCTCAGGTATGGGGCGAGCAGCTGGTCGTGGTGTGCCAGCAGGTGCTGGAATGGGTGCTGGTGCTCCAGGCTTACAAGGTCCGGTGCGAGGTGTGGGTGGTCCATCGCAACAGATGATGACTCCAGCAGGTCGTGCTACAGTGTCTGCACCAGCAAGACCTGCCATGCCTCGAGGCATGCCCCCTATGGGAGGTAAGACTTTTTCTGTACTTTGTTCTTAAAGAGAGAGTAAGCACTGGGTTTCTTTCATGTGTGTAAATAAATGAATATATGAGGGAAGAAACTGTCAGCTTTTTTTCTGTGATTGTTTTACTACTGATTACTTGCCTTAACTCTTCCTATAGAATTCACACCTGCAAATAGCTACTGCTTCGTGGTGTTGATTAGTCTGTATTGAATGAGTTAAAGGGCTAAACTAGTCAACCAATCAGGAATTTAGTTACATTTGAAAGTAAAAAAATGTGTCTGTTGGTCAAGAGATATGTTTTTGCTGGTTGTTTGATTTGACATGGGTTTGTACGTTGACAGCCTAAAAGACAACAGTAGGTACTATAATTTATATTGTAGTAAAATATTTCATTGGTTGGCACTTTATGCTTTTATATTTGCACGAATATATTTGTTTATTTCTGCCTTGTATCCCAATTTAGGACAGGAACTCTCTACATTCCATACAGTTATCATTTTTCATATGAATTTAGTCCAATAAAACAAAAACTATATTTTATTGCAGATCATACCACTGAAATATTTTTTTTAATGTGCTTTAAAACCGTGTGTCAATGATAGTTGGTTTTTGTTGTAGATTAATAGGTGTGAATATTGGAGCACATTGTACTTTGGGCCACCACTACCATTCTAAGTGTTCAGTCCCATCACTTTTCATTGGTAGTAGATGAAATAATAGCAGATTTGTGCTTTCCTTAGTGAATTACTTGTTCTGTATCAGACACCTTTTTTTGAGGTGCAAAATATGTTTTGCAATTTGTATCAAAGGCAAACAATGAGTAAGAGGGTGATTAGTTAAAACTAATCAGTGTTTTGTTGTGTTAGATGGTGTTTTTTTGTACATGTAACAGAGGAAAGTGGAACATTTTTCATCTCATCTCTTACCATGCTATAGCCTTAGTTGCTGGCTTAGAGTAAAACACCAGTTCCCCACCCCCACCCCTCATCTCGTTTTCTTCCATCAGTCAAGGGATAACTGTTAGTCACATCTAAAGGGAGGTAACCAGTTATGGGTTTTAAAATTGTTGAATATGATTTCTCTCCCTTAAGAGTTTTGAAGGCCTGATGCTGTAGCTAGCATGTTGTACAACTGCACTATTTATTAAGGATTTTTAAGTTAATGTGATATTAAGAACAGTGGCCTGTAATTTGATCTCTCCAAAACACAGGATTGAAGAAGTATTTCTTATTTGGATGCATTTAAATACTCATAGCTAATGTTACATTTCAGTGCTGTTTGCAATACTTGTAAAGTATTGTTTCTGTAAACTATTTCTTATTTGGATACGATTTAAATACTTGTCAGTTTTACATTTAAGTGCTGCAGGGTTCCCAGGTCCTTACAAGGTCCTTATAAGTCCTTACATATTGAATTTTCGCCATAAGGCCTTATAAGTCCTTATATTTGCCATGCGGTCCTTACAAATTCTCATACAGGTCCTTACATTTTCTCTGTGACCCTTACAAGTCCTTATATCGATAAAATATTACCACAAATTTATTTTCGGAGTCGACTTTGGCACAAAATACCGACAATTTTTCGCCGCATGTTTGGTCTACACATCTGTACAACACTAGTTGCCCTTCCGTACTCGCAAAAAACACTCTTTTTTCAAAAGGTCTTTAGAAACTTACTCTTTCTTGAACCTTGATCTTCTAGTACTACTGTGCATAGCTCTATTTCTCTCTCTCTCTCTTCCCGTTAGAGTGTGTGTGCGAGAGAGAGACATGAACTGACTTTTGTATTACACCAAAGAATGGCTTTCAGGTTTTGCAATTATTATTACTTAGATTTCTAGAAAACTTGGAACATTAACGGTGTATGTTATCAGCGCGCTAAGGACACTTTTTAAGTTATCTAATCTAAATGTGGAAGACAGGCATCAAAATTAACTCTTTGATTATTTATTACTAGAAATACATGTATTTGAGAACATAGAGAAGACCACAGATTCATAAATAATACATCTTTCCGACCATACAAGAGAAAAACTTAAGCATTGATGACTGTCACTTAGGTCCTTACGAATGCATGAAAGGTCCTTATAAGGTCCTTACTCGGCACCATCCCTGTCCCTGGGAACCCTGTGCTGCTTTCAGCTGTGATGGTAGCTTTGTTATATGATATTGTGTTGTCTAGGACCTCCGCGGGGACCTCCAATGATGATGGGTGGTGTGCGACCTCCTGGGCCGGGTGGCAGAGGAGTTATGCCCCCTCGGGGACCTATGCCTGGTATGATGAGAGGTGAGTATTATCTGATAGGTTTTTGGTCCTTGCTCACAATAAACACTTGCTATATTCACTGACTTATGCCTGCTTTGGTCATGGCCCAACGTATAACACTTGCTTTGTTCGCTGGTGATAAACTTCTCAAACCATTGATTTTGGGATAATACACGAGTCATTGTGGGTTAGGTATTTGCTTTCAATGACTTTCCCTAAGTGTTAAGTAAAAATAAAAGTTGTAAAAACCAGATAACTGTTATGTAACTGTACAGTTCTAAAGATTTTATCAGATGACAGAAAAGAATGCTGGTGTAAAAAGACAAAACAGCAGCTGCCGATCCTGATGTGTTTGGGCAAGAACAGTCAGACTTGATTTGGGATCAAATCTGAGGGGAGGGGGTTAAAAGTAGTTTTATAAAAGCATTGAGAACCGAATGCACATATCAAATATGCGTATTTCTTTGTTCTCAATTTTTAATGGGCTATGGTTCACAATGATTTTGGAAAACAGTTTCCGGTTGAAAAAATTATTATTTCTGTGGCTGGTGCTTATCTATCAGACCACCCTTGGTTTGTTTGGCTTTTTTTTTTTTTTTTTTTTTTTGGCTTTTGTTGGTTGGGGTTTTCTTTATTTAATTTGCTTTCTGGCTTTGTTTATAGCTTAGATTGTATTTGAGAGGAGTCAGGTCGGTTTGGCTGGGGATGTTTTGGCTAGACCTGCATATGCAACATTGAATTTAAGAGCTGAAATTGGCAAAGACAATATACATTGTATAATCTTAATGTAACAATTTATAAAATGACACATAGTCACACTCCTTATGAGTGTGAGTATACGCTTTACAAATTTTGCTTTTATTATTCTTATGTCTTTATGCATTGGAAATGCGCACAGTGAGGTTTTGCCCTATTGGATGGTACTGTAGACTGGTTTCTTCCACCCCCTTCATTGGTCAAATTATTGCCTCATTACTCTTGTTAGGTAGTTTCAGAGAATAAATTAAGATGTTTAATGAGATTGATGTATGACTGTAGAAAGGGAATGAAAGAGGGTGAAATTTTTTCCTTAGAAGGGTAGGGGTGTTGCTTTATTTTTTTTGCCTACTGGATGGTTAGAGCGTTGGCATACGAACTGATAGGCTCATTCCATATCCATTTGGTGTAAGCTAACGACCCAGTTCACCCATCTGTCAGGAATGGGTACCTGACTCCAGAGAGGGTCGGGGAAGGTGAGGCAGCAAGGGAATGAAGATGGGCACCGCCCTGATCTAAAGCTGGCCCCAAGAAAAGGGAGTCACCTCGCTCCTCCGAGACCTTAAAAAATAAAAGGTTAGGGAACAGTCGTAGTTGTGGGTATGCAAATGTGTCTCCGACACCTTTCCTTTAGAGATAGTATGAATTTTTGCTGAATGTCTGCTGGAAGTTTGGCCGAGAGAGAGGCTGCTGTGGCTCAAAAAAGTTTTGGTTGTCGGAGAAGGGTAGGCTTGCATAAGTGTGTGCTGTAGGTAGACTCTAGGAAGTGTAGGGGTTTTTTGGGGGGAAGGGGTGGAGACTACAGAGCGCAGCCTGGGGATAGGGAGGTGGCGCTGTTTCCCTAATAAGTCCTCTCCTGCCGCTGCCCGCTGTCCCTACCCCGCGGGCTGTGGCTGGGCGCGCGATTATGCTTTCATCAGGCGGGTATTGATCCGCACAGCTTCACCGCCTGAGGGCGCCCTCGGTCCTTGTAATAACACAGCTACCTCCCACCTCCCCCGCTACCCTCCTCGCGCTTGTCCCGTGTGCCCTGAGGGGGCCGGGTGTATGCGAGAGCGCGGGGAAGGGGTGGGTGGGCCGCGGGCCCAGGGCAGGTGTTGTTAGCCGCGGTGAAGAGGCATAATGGCCAGATAGCTAGCTGCCTGTTATTACCAGCCCAAGCCCGTCCGGCAATCTTCCATTTACCTCCGGTCTCCTCTTCTTTCCTCTTGCTGCTGCCGCGTGGGGCCTGCTTACCCTAGGGGCAGGGAGCCGCTGTGACGGGGTGCGTGGAGAGGGGAGGTGTCGGGTGTCCGCTAGGTGAGCACAGCGTGCAGCCTTGGACCTTTCTGGCGGCACTTGTGTTGTTGGTGCGTTGTGCCGCCAAACACGCGCTTCCTATGATGTGCATCATGGTGTAGTCACGTAGTGTCCTCCTGTCCTGCATCTTAGCCTTGTTAGCCAACAGCACATCCCACGTGATGTTCACCCCGCGTCATCGTGATCGCCTGTTGAAACCATTGTTGATGATAGTTGACTCTCCAGGACTTGATGTTGTGTTTGTGTCTTGCCAGGAATGCCACCAGGCATGCGTGGGCCGCCACCCATGTAGACGTGACCTCATCTCACTCATCACCTCACCCCTGTCTGACCGTGAGAGTCGCGCTTGACGAGGAGGGCGGCTGGAGGAGGCGAGGAGCTTGGTGCCGACTAAACTGTATCGGCTGCCGGACTCGCCCTTGTTCGCCCTGCGGTCTTGCTGATCGGGTGTTGCTGACACTGAACTCACTGTTGGGCAGCAAGCAGGGAGGGGAGGGGGACAGCTTGTGACTTCATCGACTCCACATTTCCATTGTCATCACTTTGTTCACATCGCCTGCAGTTTTTGTCATTAAAATCTACGTTTTTTCCTACACCTTCAATGTTTATATTAAAGAGAGATGTTTACTCCCGGTTGTTTTCACCTCTTTTCTACGGTGTGAGTGGTGGTGGTGGTGGTGTGACGTGTGGTTTCTGGAGAGGCAGGAGTAGAGAAGTGTGAGTGTTGTGAGACGATCGTGTAGAACTCGCTGTAGAGTTCACTGTGGCATCTACAGTGTGTAGTCCGCTGGTAAAGACGGCCAACAACGTGCACACCTCTCGTTCCTACTGTGTGGACACCTGTGGTTTGTAGAGACTTTTTGCACACAGGTGAGAGGAGGGCCCGATGATACCACACCTGGACTAGGTGCAGGACTTGCTGGGCAAGTGACACGTCATTTCTACGTCGCCGCGCCGGTCTGCTACAGCCGAGACAATTTATTTTTGCGGATGGGTTGGGTGGCAACTTCTTGTACTTTTATTTTAAATGTTTTCTTCCACAGGGTTTGTGAACAAGATGGAGTCGCGCGTGTCCAGCACAGACCACGTGGTGTGTGAACTGTGACTAGCGGTGTTGGCAGGGGAAGACTACACGCCACCTGCTCTCAGGTGGTCAGTCCTAGCAAACATCTGACCTGTTGATCGTTTTCAACTTGTAGTGAAGCAACAGCATACTGACCGATGGTTATTTCCAGCGTGTCGTGTGTTAGCCTTATTACACGTCGCCTCACGTGTTGTCTACACTGTAAACGAACTTCAGTCTGTTAATCCTGCTTTTTTCCAGCCGACTGAAATGAAAACTTTGCGTGGGTGGGTGGAGTGTGGTGTGCGAGATGCCGACCGAGCACACACCCTCCCCTTTGTGGCTCCTGTCTCTGCACCACTGGGCGTGTGGGTCGACCCCAGGGCATCACCGCCACGTCCCGGAGTGTGGCTCGAATTAGCGAGTCGTGGTGAGGGTAGGGGAGTGGCACCGTACCCGCGGTCACTGGTCGCTGTACCCGCGGTCACTCAGCCTCCAGCGCACTGGGGAAGGGCCCGAGCACAAGGCCACTGTCATTGCCATGATGCCCAAGGCCACCAAGACAGGCCCCACAACCTCCCCCAACACACACAACTCCCACAGCAACGCGCTTGTTCACGTGACCTCTGGTCTAGTCAGCGTGCTCCCACACGACGGTGGGAGACAAAACAAGTGGGGATTGCAAGAAAAACAACAATGACCCCAGTTGTACGTGTTGACCCTTTGCCACAACAGTCACGTGTAGGCCACCCATCCCCCGCCTTGTCTTGATAAACAGGGTGACACAAAATACAGTCTCTTGATATACAGGGTGACACTAAATACAGTCTTGATAAACAGGGTGACACAAAATACAGTCTTGATAAACAGGGTGACACAAAATACAGTCTCTTGATATACAGGGTGACACTAAATACAGTCTCTTGATATACAGGGTGGCACACTAAATACAGTCTCTTGATAAACAGGGTGACACTAAATACAGTCTTGATAAACAGGGTGACACAAAATACAGTCTCTTGATATACAGGGTGGCACACTAAATACAGTCTCTTGATATACAGGGTGACACTAAATAGTCTTGATAAACAGGGTGACACAAAATACAGTCTCTTGATATACAGGGTGGCACACTAAATACAGTCTCTTGATATACAGGGTGACACTAAATAGTCTTGATAAACAGGGTGACACAAAATACAGTCTCTTGATATACAGGGTGGCACACTAAATACAGTCTCTTGATAAACAGGGTGACACACTAAATACAGTCTCTTGATAAACAGGGTGACACAAAATACAGTCTCTTGATATACAGGGTGGCACACTAAATACAGTCTCTTGATAAACAGAGTGACACTTGATATACAGGGTGGCACTAAATACAGTCTCTTGATATACAGTCATGGTGACACACTAAATACAGTCTCTTGATATACAGTCAGGGTGACACACTAATTACAGTCTCTTGATATACAGTCATGGTGACACACTAATTACAGTCTCTTGATATACAGTCATGGTGACACTAAATACAGTCTCTTGGTATACAGTCATGGTGACACACTAATTACAGTCTCTTGGTATACAGTCATGGTGACACTAAATACAGTCTCTTGATATACAGTCATGGTGACACTAAATACAGTCTCTTGATATACAGTCATTGTGACACTAAATACAGTCTCTTGATATACAGTCATGGTGACACACTAAATACAGTCTCTTGATATACAGTCATGGTGACACTAAATACAGTCTCTTGATATACAGTCAGGGTGACACACTAAATACAGTCTCTTGATATACAGTTATGGTGACACACTAATTACAGTCATGGTGACACTAAATACAGTCTCTTGATATACAGTCAGGGTGACACACTAATTACAGTCTCTTGATATACAGTTATGGTGACACACTAAATACAGTCTCTTGATATACAGTCAGGGTGACACACTAAATACAGTCTAATGATATACAGTCATGGTGACACACTAAATACAGTCTCTTGATATACAGTCATGGTGACACTAAATACAGTCTCTTGATATACAGTTATGGTGACACACTAAATACAGTCTCTTGATATACAGTCAGGGTGACACTAAATACAGTCTCTTGATATACAGTTATGGTGACACACTAATTACAGTCTCTTGATATACAGTCATGGTGACACACTAAATACAGTCTCTTGATATACAGTCATGGTGACACACTAAATACAGTCTCTTGATATACAGGGTGGCACACTAAAGCGTGAGCGACATAGAAGCCCATGTTTGAAGGAAGATGGCAAAGCAGTGGTGGATAAAGTAAAAGAAATAAAAACAAATGTTTCTGATGTAAGCGGGGGAAAGAAGTGGGAGGAATTGCTTTAAAAACAGTATTGATAACACAAACTCAACACGGTGTTGCTATTCATAGCAAGCAAGCGGTACAGTGGTATAGAAACCACAGGACTGGCAGGTGGTGCTCTTCTGAAAGGATATTCCCTATGATGGCCAAAACAAAAATGCTCTTTTTTCTTTTATAAGCATGGCCACCAAACCAGTATTTACAAACTTTACTGATTACAGTTTGCTGAAGACGTATACCAGTAGAACACAGACTGATGGAAGTTTACAGAATGTCCATCTAGGTTTAGCAAATGCAGCAATGGTCTTCCAAGAGGTAAATGTAGGAGGCCAGACATTGTAAGCTGAGAATATTCCAGAAGGGTACCATACACAACTGTGTTTCCAAGCTGGATGCTGCTGAAGTGACAGTCGCACAGTGCCATGGCACACAGGAAGCAAAACAGGTGTGGATGCTAAAACATGAGGAAGCAGGTATCTTGGCAAAGCACAGATGGAACAATATGTGTTGGATATACAGCATCCAACATTAGTAAGGCTAGTCAGAAACAGTGAGCTTTGGTTAAAAATACTCACCAGTAAAACATTTTAATTGTTCTCAGTGCTCTCTGTTTTAATCTCCTCCTGTCTGCTCCATATTCTGCAACTGATACAGTTGTCAGCCCTGACACAGCTGCAGTGGATACATTGCCTTATTTTATTTGTGACAAAGTGCAAGTACACACATACAGTTACCATGGTAACAGCAAGTTCCCTGTGTAGCAATACATTATGTATGTTGTTTTGGGGGTGCACATTACTTGATGTTTTTAAGGTCTGAACAAAACATTCATATTTAAGCTGCAAAAAATGTAACGTGTATGGACTTATTATTGTATGCAACCCTTACAGGTTAGACAAAATGTTACTGGAAGTTGTTTTTCTTTCTATTCTTGAGTCAAAGCACTATGGTGCATGCTGTACCCAGATTCTGTTTATAACTCGGACCAGCTGGGTGCATCTTTCAGCCTACAAAACTCTCTTTATTTGTGATTGAAATAAAAACTTGAGAAGAAGTTTTAAAAGGCATAAACGTTGGTTTGTTTTTATTGCTTGTCAAAACTTTGACCTTTGACTGTTACATCTGCTTCCAGGATTGCTGGGATGTCTTTTTATCTTATCTGCTGACACTAGGAATCCTAACGATGTCTTCAAAATCTCGATCTTACAATTTGCTGTGTGCTTTTTATGTGTGCAGGAAGGTGCATTTGAGAAAAGGGTTTACAACTTTCACAAGAAATAAACTTCAATGGAATGCAGAAAATGATAATGAAATCCCCGGTAACAGAGGTAGATGTAAAATCCGTTTGGAAGTTGGAAGCTGTCAGTGTGATCTTTCTGCTGCTCCAACGATCATAAGGCACTCGATGGTCAGTCTGTGAACGTCAGATACAGCAGATACAGCACACCTTGCACACCTGTGAGCGTCAGATACAGCACACCTTGAACACCTGTGAGCGTCAGATACAGCACACCTTGAACACGTGTGAGCGTCAGATACAGCACACCTTGCACACCTGTGAGCATCAGATACAGCACACCTTGCACACCTGTGAGCGTCAGATACAGCACACCTTGCACACCTGTGAGCGTCAGATACAGCACACCTTGCACACCTGTGAGCGTCAGATACAGCACACCTTGAACACGTGTCAGTGTCAGATACAGCACACCTTGCACACGTGTCAGTGTCAGATACAGCACACCTTGCACACGTGTGAGCGTCAGATACAGCACACCTTGCACACGTGTCAGTGTCAGATACAACACACCTTGCACACGTGTGAGCGTCAGATACAGCACACCTTGAACACCTGTGAGCGTCAGATACAGCACACCTTGAACACGTGTGAGCGTCAGATACAGCACACCTTGCACACCTGTGAGAGTCAGATACAGCACACCTTGAACACCTGTGAGCGTCAGATACAGCACACCTTGCACACCTGTGAGCATCAGATACAGCACACCTTGAACACGTGTCAGTGTCAGATACAGCACACCTTGAACACCTGTGAGCGTCAGATACAGCACACCTTGAACACGTGTGAGCGTCAGATACAGCACACCTTGCACACCTGTGAGCGTCAGATACAGCACACCTTGCACACCTGTGAGCGTCAGATACAGCACACCTTGCACACCTGTGAGCGTCAGATACAGCACACCTTGAACACGTGTCAGTGTCAGATACAGCACACCTTGCACACCTGTGAGCGTCAGATACAGCACACCTTGAACACGTGTCAGTGTCAGATACAGCACACCTTGAACACCTGTGAGCGTCAGATACAGCACACCTTGAACACGTGTGAGCGTCAGATACAGCACACCTTGAACACCTGTGAGCGTCAGATACAGCACACCTTGAACACGTGTGAGCGTCAGATACAGCACACCTTGCACACCTGTGAGAGTCAGATACAGCACACCTTGAACACCTATGAGCGTCAGATACAGCACACCTTGCACACCTGTGAGCGTCAGATACAGCACACCTTGAACACGTGTCAGTGTCAGATACAGCACACCCACACGTGTGACGTCAGATACAGCACACCTTGCACACCTGTGAGCGTCAGTGTCAGATACAGCACACCTTGCACACCAACACACCTGTGAGCGTCAGATACAGCACACCTTGCACACCTGTGAGCGTCAGATACAGCACACCTTGAACACGTGTCAGTGTCAGATACAGCACACCTTGCACACGTGTCAGTGTCAGATACAGCACACCTTGCACACGTGTGAGCGTCAGATACAGCACACCTTGCACACCTGTGAGCGTCAGATACAGCACACCTTGAACACGTGTCAGTGTCAGATACAGCACACCTTGAACACGTGTCAGTGTCAGATACAGCACACCTTGAACACGTGTCAGTGTCAGATACAGCACACCTTGCACACGTGTGAGCGTCAGATACAGCACACCTTGAACACGTGTCAGTGTCAGATATAGCACACCTTGAACACCTGTGAGCGTCAGATACAGCACACCTTGCACACCTGTGAGCGTCAGATACAGCACACCTTGCACACCTGTGAGCGTCTGATACAGCACACCTTGCACACGTGTCAGTGTCAGATACAACACACCTTGCACACGTGTGAGCGTCTGATACAGCACACCTTGCACACGTGTCAGTGTCAGATACAACACACCTTGCACACGTGTGAGCGTCAGATACAGCACACCTTGCACACCTGTGAGCGTCAGATACAGCACACCTTGAACACGTGTCAGTGTCAGGATACAGCACACCTTGCACACGTGTCAGTGTCAGATACAACACACCTGGAAGCTGGAACGTACTCGCGAGGATGTCAACACCTTTGGTTGTTTTTGTCAATGTCATGTCAACACCTTCAGTTGTTTTTGCCAATGTCATGTCAACACCTTCAGTTGTTTGTGCCAATGTCACGTGAACGCCTTTAGTGTAGACATGACATGGAGGATGCCTGGTGGGTGGCAGCAGGATGCTGTGCGAGTGTCAGTGGTGTCTGTGGCTGGTGTCAGGACAGCCTGCAGTGGGGGAGATGTGGAGGGAGCATCAGTCTTGCCTGTAGTCATCTACAATCTGCTGACGATCCAAGACTCGTGGTTGTTGTCCACCCGACGGTCACCTGTGTTTACTAGTTTATTTCTGTTGTTTACAGCCTCCGTCTGCTGGGCGGGGTCTTGCCAGCGAATGTACGTTTCTGCATCTTGGCGATAATTATGCATGAATGCGGTCCATGATTATTTTTCCTTGTTGGCTCCGCCGGAAAAAAAAAAAGAGAGAAAAAAGTTGCGAGGCAGAGAGGAGTCTATTGTCGAGGCGATCCATCTCCATTCTTTGCCCTGCGGCCATCTTCAGGCGGGCAAAAACCGTTGGTGACGTCACTTGAATTTAATGGACACTTTGGCCCGGGGGTAGGCTGGGTGTAAAAATCTATACTATAGGCGGCGTCTCCTGTCTTTCAGTGAGAATATTACACTAACAATTCTCCCTTCCCTTTGAAGGTGTCGCCACAAGCAAGAGCGCGTTTTTGCCTACACTTGTGTGACATGCTGCTGTCATCAGCGGACTGTAATGTCACCCTTGATTTCTAGCATCGCCAGTCACAATGCTCCTGTCCACACACCCATCCCCCCAACCTCACACTTTTTACTTTCTAGTTTTTGCTCCACGAAGGCTGACTTAGTGCCAGGCCGTCTTTCACTTTTTGTCTTCCAGAAACTGAGGCCGCCATGTTGATGGGCTGCTGACAACATCGCCGTCTTCGTTGTTTGTTTTTTTCTCGTCTGAGACCACTGCACCTTGTAGCAACAGACGAGATCATCTTCAGCCAGTGGCTGTGTAAGTCTCTCTCTGTCTACATAGCTATGTGTGTGTGTTGCAGGCGGAAAGACCGTTTCCATGGAAGTCCAGTCTGTCCGACACTGGACTGGTCACCGACACGTCACGCTAATGGCGGCGTCACGTGACAGCTCTGGCCCTTGTCTCTTCTCTTCTCGCTGTTTCTTAAATACTCCTTCGTTCTAGCGATGAGCACGTGAATATGTCGCCTCTGTACTGCTGTGTGTGTGTGTGACTACAGATGTGCATTAAATGTGTGCGTGTGTGAGTGTGTGTGTGAGTGCATGCGTGAGTGTGTGTGTGAGTGTGTGAATGTGAGTGAGTACGTGTGTGTGTGCGTGAGTGAGTGCGTGTGCGTTAGTGTGTGTGTGTGTGTTGCACGCTTGTGGCATTGGTGTGTATCACACTTGTAAAGTGTGTTGAGTCTATATGGGAATCGTGCGATGCAGAAACATCATCATCGTCGTCGTCCTCATTGTCGTCGTCGTCGTCGTCATCATCATCATCATCATCATCGATTACTAAGCAAGCATTGTTTCCCACATATTCCTCAAGTAGCCCCTCGCCCTCTCATTCGCCTTTCCCAAACACGCAACTGTTCATGTGCAAAATTCTCTCTCACCTCTCACTCTCACTCACTCTTACTCTCTCTCACTCTCTCGCACGCTCTCTCTCTCTCTCTCGCACACTCTCTCTCACTCACTCACGCTCTCTCTCTCTGTAATTTCCAGACACAGGGGAGACTATGCATGAGGAGGAGCACGTGCTAACCGTGAAAGTGCTGACGATGTTTGAGACAGACGTTAGATGATGTCGTAGACAGAACATCGCTTGCCGACTGCCGACACTAGCCTACAAGGCACCAAAGCTAACAGCTGTGGAGAGTGCAGCCTGGCTTGTGTGGAGGTAGTTGTATGTTTACCTGTCATCATCACCTGTGTAAACAAAGGGTGTGAGGGCGACCTGCGTGTTTTACGCCGAGTCAGCAGCTAGACCTCTATGTCAGCAAAGCAGTCAGCCCCGTCAACACCGCCTCAAGCATGCAAAAACAGTCTAGTGCCCGAGACGAGACCTGAACCCACGACAACCAATCCTCTCTGTACTAGTGACATGCGCTAACCGCTACGTCACCCGACCACCCTGAATAATGGGGAGGGTGGCTTACAAATGAAGGGTAGACGATGGATGGTTGTTACAAACAGCACTGGTCTAGTGACAGATAGTCAACACGTCGCCCACTGAAGACAGTGCGACTGCAGCCTGACAAACATCTTTTCTAAATAACAATAACAATCGCCGTGTGATGTTACCACGATTACCGGGCGCTGCTTTGCCAGAAAAACTGGGGAGATTCACTGGGATTTGAATGCTCAAGTTCTCACATTCTAAGAGTTAAACCTATCTTGAAATTGCTCATGTTAGCCAGCACTACCCTTCCTGTCACACAGTAGACACACAGGAGTAGCAAGCACTATCCTTCCTGTCACACAGTAGACACACAGGAGTAGCAAGCACTATCCTTCCTGTCACACAGTAGACACACAGGAGTAGCAAGCACTATCCTTCCTGTCACACAGTAGACACACAGGAGTAGCAAGCACTACCCTTCCTGTCACACAGTAGACACACAGGAGTAGCAAGCACTATCCTTCCTGTCACAGAATAGACACAGGAGTAGCAAGCACTACCCTTCCTGTCACACAGTAGACACACAGGAGTAGCAAGCACTATCCTTCCTGTCACACAGTAGACACACAGGAGTAGCAAGCACTACCCTTCCTGTCACACAATAGACACAGGAGTAGCAAGCACTACCCTTCCTGTCACACAGTAGACAACGGAGTAGCAAGCACTACCCTTCCTGTCACACAGTAGACACCACAGGAGTAGCAAGCACTATCCTTCCTGTCACACAGTAGACACACAGGAGTAGCAAGCACTACCCTTCCTGTCACACAGTAGACACACAGGAGTAGCAAGCACTACCCTTCCTGTCACACAGTAGACACACAGGAGTAGCAAGCACTATCCTTCCTGTCACACAATAGACACACAGGAGTAGCAAGCACTATCCTTCCTGTCACACAGTAGACACACAGGAGTCTACAAGACACATGTCTACAAGTCACATGTCTACATGTCACATATCTACAAGTCACATGTCTACATGTCACATATCTACAAGACACATGCCTACTAGTGTGACAATGTGACGTGCCTGTGTGTGGCGATGTGACGTGCCTGTCTACAATGTGACGTGCACTGTTGCCGTCTTACCTGGCTCTTGAGGCTGTCTGTGGTCACGTGGCTGCAGCTGTGCTTTTTGCCGGAACTCGCTTGGCGCGAGGCTGTGTTTCCGGAGGCGGCGGCCGCCACCATTAGCCGCCGGTCGCTGCTGGTGATAATGATGGCGGGGCTGGCATCGGGAGGATTAGGTAACTGCCCACAGGCACACGTTGATGAAGCTGCTGCCCGGAAACCGGCTCCGATGGTCTCCAGAGTTATCACCCCTGCCATCTGTCTCTAGGGGATTCAAGCAGCTGCATCAGCCTCGCTGTCTCTGTCTCTACCCGCTCGTGTCTTCCACGCACCACAGCAGCCTTTACCCCCCACCCCCACCCCCACCACCAGCACCACCCCCCACCACCACCATCACCAACAACAACAACAACCAAAAACAAATCACATCAATTTAAAAACATTTCCAAGTTTTTTTCACCGCAAGCTGCTTTCCAGTTTCGTGTCAAATCAAAATGGCCGAGTAGTTATACTGATGAAAACGTGTAATGTGGATGGTAGTGTAGACTGTAGATGGTAATGCGGATAATAAAGTAGCGGAGACAGTAATGTAAGTAGCAACTTGAGCAAAGTGACGTGGATAGATATGTAATAGCTATCAAAGTGGATAGTCGTGCTGATAGTAAATTAATGTGGAGAGGAATGAAGGTAGCAGCGCCGAGACTGACAGCCGCTTACAGCAGCATTGATAGCAACGTGGATAGTAATGCTATGTGGATAGTAATGTGCATCACAATGTAACGGCGATAGCAACGTTGCTAACAGCATGGATTGTACAATAATGTGGATAGCAGTGCGGATAGTAAGGTACAGTGGATAACAGAAGTGGAGAGCAAAGCAATGTTGAAGTAAATGCGGATAAGTAGTGTGGATTATAAGGTACTGGGTCTAGCAACGTGGACAGTAATATTACTATTACAATGAGGTGGGCAATAATGTGCCTAGTAACGTAACGTGGACAGTAATATTACTATTACAATAGTGGATAATAAAATAAAGTGGGTAATAATGCGCCTACTAACGTAACGTAACGTAACGTAACGCGGAAAGTAACGTAGAGAGTGCAGTAACGTGAACAGTAATGTAATGCGTTATGTACCAGTGTGTAACATCATCTAGACAGCAGTGCAGACAGTAACGTGGATAGTAGTGTGGACAGCAACCTACGGATAGAGTGACGTGAATACTACAGGATGTGGATAGTAAAGTGACGTGGACACTTCTGTGGGTAGTACAGTCATGTAGACAGTCAAGTGGCGTGGACACTACTCCGGATAGTAGTGGGGATAGTAGCGGACTGTCTGTAAGTAACATGGATAGTGCAGTAACGTGCATGTAGAGTTTGTCACGTGACACTAAGGGCTCGTTTCTACAAAGACACAGGAGTGAGAGGAGGAGACGGGAGGAAAACAAGAGGGGTGTGCGGGGTAGGACCGCAGCCTACAGACTCCCACCCGACTACACGCCGGGGTAGCTGTGCGCACATCCGAGTGAGTGGGGGCATAGGGGAGGGTGAAGGGGGGCACACGCCATTTCCCTCTGGTGCTAAACAAAGACAGGAAAGTCCTTGCGGCTTCCAACTCACTCCTTGTGCTTTCTATAGAGAGACAGAGATGGGGGTGAGACAAGTTTCTGATGAAGTGCTGTGAGTGTTGTCTCCTAGTATTTACATGTGGGTGGTCAGTAGGCTCACCTGCAGGCTGGTGTGTGATCACACCTGTGAATGTCACCAGTTCCGTTGAGCCTGAGGCTGTGAACATGTTATCTACAGCGTCCGGATAACTTGAACTCTCTCTCTGATTGGTGTGGACTGCGGGCAATCTTGTGAATAGTGCACCAACGTGACGTAGTACACTGTTAGCGTGACGTAGTACACGGTTAGCGTGACGTAATACACTGTTGGCGTGACGTAGTACACTGTTGATTGTGCACATCCTAGCGGATAATTAATTAACGAAGGGTTTTGAAGGCTGACATTTACAGGTGAGGTTTATTTCGCCCATATCTACCGATACACCGATACCTGAAATAAAGGCAAGCCGTTGAAGCTGGTCTCTAACAAACAGTTTGAATTCCCCGCTAACCTCTGATTGGCTGACCTACAGGTGTGTCCACCTGTGAGCATCGCACCTCCTACTGTTTCTCCCGGCAAAACAACGACAACATCACGCGACCACAGCTCTACACGACACACGACACTGAGGGAAGGACACCTGGCGAGTCTGTAGCACGTGCGTGTCACACCTCGTGCCTCTGTTGCGTCCGGGAAACGGCGAGAACAGCATATCCATGGCAACAGCGACAACTCCTTCAAGGGGCGAGCAGCGCAAGACTAGCAAGGGAAGTAAGAATGAATGGGAGGAAAATGCGAGGAGTTCTTGTAACATTGTCATGCAAGGCATGTGTGGGACAGGAGGCCCGTGTTGGGGACAGGAGGCCCGTGTTGGGGACGGGAGGCCCGTGTGGGGGACGGGAGGCCCGTGTGTGAGACAGGAGGCCCACACCGCGTGTCAAAGGTCAGTCAGCCCGGTGACAGCCGACACGTACCTCCATTTGTAAGGAGCGACGCAGGACTTGAGATCGGGTGCCCGTGACCTCTGCCCTCAGCCTCATCTGCTTGCAGTCGTTGCAAGATTCGGGGGGAGAGGGTCTCCGTGATTACAGGCCCTGGAGCTACTCTCCACTCAAGGAAGGCGCCAGGGGGTTGAGCGGAGGATGGGGGAGGGTGGGGGAGGGGTGGTGTGATCATTTCCGACGGTGATCCGCAGGGCTGAAATTAGAGCATGCATTTATTTTAGCCCAGCTGTTTTAATGAGTGAATTTAGAGAAGAAGAAGAAAAAAGATGAGCGACTCGCTATCCCCGGTAAGTTGCGCCTGGCGAGGACGACCCGAAATAAATGGCCACCTGACTGCTAGCTCGTGGCCATCACCTTCTCAAGCCTCTTAATGGGTTTGCGTAGATCAAACACGATCTGTCGGCCACTGTCTCCCGAGGGGGAGGAAGGAGGACTAACAAGTCGGCTTCCTTGTATTTTTGTGATGATAATGAAGAGCGCTACCACAGCCGCCAGTCTCGGTGTGCCCACACTTTGCTGATCATTCTTGGAAATTGGTCATTCAATATCTCTGTCCACGCGGCCCACCCGCCGGCCACGCTCACCCTCTTCTTACTCTGCAGCTTGGGGGTAGCATGGGGGGTGGGATGTGGAGTGGAAAGGGAGGGACTGACTGCGACACCTGGTGACGACAAAGAGCCTCGTCTTAGACTCACTTCCTGTCTCTGGTCGCGCGCTCGCCCTTTGCCCCCTGTCTCTCGCATGCTTGCCTGTAGGATGGTTGTAGTGTAGCCATGGTTACCAGGGGGTTACATCTCACTCGACTGCTGAGCCCCGTGAACGGTCCGACCGACGCCGTGCTTGTGCCTCTCGTCCATGTCCCTTCACGGGTCACTTCATGTCCACTCAGGTCTGCATTTCCTGTCTGATGATCCTGCTACAAGCAGGCAACGCGACAAGACACTTTTGACCCTTGAACTATGCTGCACAAGAAGCTCTGACGTCACCACACACATTGCTCAGCTGACCACTTCTACCACTCTCTCTTGTAGTCAGTGCAGTTGACTTCTGCCAGCACTCAAGTCACAACCATCTCTCTATTTAGTTATTTATTTATCTATTTATTCAACGACTGGTCACAGGATTAGAACAAGTTTCCCGAAATGCCGATGAGTACCCAGACCTCGCCGTTGTCAGGATACCCGCCTACAGACAACAACAGCTCTGACGTCAGCGTTGTACACTGAAGCTGTCAACACCTCGGCTGGGGGAGGGGTTGGTATGTAAATAAGGTGTCTGTGTGTATCAACGTGACCTCACGAGACTTCTGTCTGCGTTCCCTGCACTGAGCTCAATGAGGGATTTGTGTGAAAGTTGTGCACGTGCTGGACCGTGAGCACACCTTCAGCACACCACTACTGTAGCGACTGAGAGGTTCGGGCCACATCCTGTCAGTCCGGGTGGAGAGGATGAATGCGCTGATGAACAGAAAAAAGAAGAGTGTGTTTGTCCCTTCATTCAGCAGATCTCAGGGTGGGTACGAACTGCCATTCTTGGCAACAGTGAGACTGTCAGGGTGGTCCAGGACCCGTAACTACAACGGACGGCACTCCTTCTCCTTCGCGACCAAAAGGAATGAAATTTGTAATAATGTCAATAATTGATGTATGATCATTTGAGAAAGCAGAAGACCTTGTGGCACGAAGGCTGCTGTACAATATGAAGGGTGAGGACGGTGAGGTCTGCCCTGAGCTTGAAGATGGTGTCCCCCAGTTCCCTCCACTTTGTCGGTCTGCAGACGCTGCGGTCCAGGAAGCCTGCAGACTGTTTCCAATGCGTGTCACAAACATGTTTCACGAGCAGTTCAAAAATCTGTTGTAAAGGTCGTTTAAAGGCGGGCTTTGGTGTGTGTTCAAAGGTTTCACTAAGCGTGTGTGAAATGAGTGTGTGTTTCCGATGTTGTACAGGCGTGTTGTAAATGTGTATGTCACACATCTTCACACGTTTGACGAGCCGCGGTCCACCCGACTGTCCAGGTCTAGTGGCCGGCTAACACCGCCGGGTGGTCGTCCACACTGTGCACGAGGCTGACAGGTTGTCCTGTCCAAATACCTCGAATTCACCCTCACCCAGCACATTGCCAGTGGCTTGCAGCACCTTCAATATCCGGGCATCTGTCAGCCCCAGGCCAAAAGAAAAAACCGCCTTTGCCCTCCCTATTCCCAATGGCTTGGGGGCCCTTCAATATCCGGGCATCTCGCAGCCCCGGGCTACACGCAGCCGGTGCTTCTGATTGATCACAAGGCACGTGGGGAAAATATCAAACCCCTCCAACTCTGCATTCCCTCTCCTTCCCCTTCCATCTTGCTCTCCGAAATGTGTCTCGCGCCTTGCCCTTCCCCCCTCACACACACTCCTCCTGCCCCCCACCCAAGAGAAAAGCCTTTTTCCTCTTTTCTCGGCAGAAAAAAATTAAGCACGAGGCTGGCCTGAGGCAACTGTGAGGAGGGGAAGAAGAAAAATTTGGGAGTGAGTGAGGACACAGGCGATTTGGCGGGCTATTGACTGACTGTACACCCAGTCGCGCATACCCCGGGGGCAGCGAGTCACGTGGGCTGGCGATGCTTGCACCCGAAATGTCGCGCTTCCCTTGTAATATACATTAGCTTCGCGCTCTACCAACCACCTGCTGGCCGCCAAGACGACAGGCAACAGCAAATCCACTGTCACCGACTTCATTTCAAGTTTTCAGCTCATTTTTTACAATTAAAATGTGAAGAAGATATAAACCATGGCCTTTTCTTTCATTTCTCGTCTTCTTCACTCTCTTTGTGGAGGGGGACGGATCCCCTCCCTCTCTCTCTCTCTTGCTGTCTCGTCTGCTCGCTGCAGCATCCCAGAATCCCTCACAAGACCAGGGACACTGTGACGTCACTCAATGTCGGGTGGTCATAGGGGGACAGGTCAACCCCACCCCACTCCCAAAGTTGGCGACAGCAGGTGTGTGTGTGTGTTATAGTGAGCAATAACAAGGAAGGCGATGACTGTTGCCGGTTTCCATGACAACCACGACGTTCTCTAAGAGCAGTCGGCGACATGGCGAGGGTAACTGCGCTTGTAAGGTGACGTGGACTTGTCCCCTCCATGCACGCGCGCAGTGACACCTACTGAGGGTCTGGAGCATCTCTACTGTGTTCTAGTGATTTGCTCACGTCCAACACGACTACTTTGCTTTGCTTCGCCATCGGCAGGAATGGCAGCTGGTCTCTTGTCTCTTGTCTCTTGTCTCTGTCTCTGGTCTCTTGTCTCTTGTCTCTTGTCTCTTGTCTCTTGTCCATTCCTTAGAGGTGCAGTGACAGCTCGCGTCACACGCAGAATGAACTGTGCTGGGTGTTCACACTACACAGCAGTCAGTGTGCTGGGTATTCACACTACACACTACACACAACAATGTGCTCGGTGTTCACACTACACACTACACACTACACACCAGTCAGTGTGCTCGGTATTCACACTACACACTACACACCAGTCAGTGTGCTCGGTATTCACACTACACACTACACACCAGTCAGTGTGCTCGGTATTCACACTACACACTACACACCAGTCAGTGTGCTGGGTATTCACACTACACACTACACACTACACACCAGTCAGTGTGCTCGGTGTTCACACTACACACTACAATGTACTCGGTGTTCACACTACACACTACACACTACACACCAGTCAGTGTGCTCGGTGTTCACACTACATACTACAATGTACTCGGTGTTCACACTACACACTACACACCAGTCAGTGTGCTCGGTGTTCACACTACATACTACAATGTACTCGGTATTCACACTACACACTACACACCAGTCAGTGTGCTCGGTGTTCACACTACACACTACAATGTACTCGGTGTTCACACTACACACTACACACTACACACCAGTCAGTGTGCTCGGTGTTCACACTACATACTACAATGTACTCGGTGTTCACACTACACACTACACACCAGTCAGTGTGCTCGGTGTTCACACTACACACAACAATGTGCTCGGTATTCACACTACACACAACAATGTGCTCGGTATTCACACTACACACTACACACTACACACCAGTCAGTGTGCTCGGTATTCACACTACACACTACACACCAGTCAGTGTGCTCGGTATTCACACTACACACAACAATGTGCTCGGTATTCACACTACACACAACACAGCAGTCAGTTGCTCGGTATTCACACTACACACTACACACCAGTCAGTGTGCTCGGTGTTCACACTACACACTACACAGCAGTCAGTGTGCTGGGTATTCACACTACACACTACACACAACAATGTGCTCGGTATTCACACTACACACTACACACTACACACCAGTCAGTGTGCTCGGTGTTCACACTACACACTACACACTACACACCAGTCAGTGTGCTCGGTGTTCCCACTACACACTACACACTACACACCAGTCAGTGTGCTCGGTATTCACACTACACACTACACACCAGTCAGTGTGCTCGGTATTCACACTACACACTACACACCAGTCAGTGTGCTCGGTATTCACACTACACACTACACACCAGTCAGTGTGCTGGGTATTCACACTACACACTACACACTACACACCAGTCAGTGTGCTCGGTGTTCACACTACACACTACAATGTACTCGGTGTTCACACTACACACTACACACACCAGTCAGTGTGCTCGGTGTTCACACTACACACTACAATGTACTCGGTGTTCACACTACACACTACACACTACACACCAGTCAGTGTGCTCGGTGTTCACACTACACTACAATGTACTCGTGTTCACACTACACACTACACACCAGTCAGTGTGCTCGGTATTCACACTACACACTACACACTACACACCAGTCAGTGTGCTCGGTGTTCACACTACACACTACACACCAGTCAGTGTGCTCGGTGTTCACACTACACACTACACACTACACACCAGTCAGTGTGCTCGGTGTTCACACTACACACTACACACCAGTCAGTGTGCTGGGTATTCACACTACACACTACACACCAGTCAGTGTGCTCGGTATTCACACTACACACTACACACCAGTCAGTGTGCTCGGTATTCACACTACACACTACACACTACACACCAGTCAGTGTGCTCGGTGTTCACACTACACACTACAATGTACTCGGTGTTCACACTACACACTACACACACCAGTCAGTGTGCTCGGTGTTCACACTACATACTACAATGTACTCGGTATTCACACTACACACTACACACCAGTCAGTGTGCTCGGTGTTCACACTACACACTACACAGCAGTCAGTGTGCTCGGTGTTCACACTACACACTACACACTACACACCAGTCAGTGTGCTCGGTGTTCACACTACACACTACACACTACACACCAGTCAGTGTGCTCGGTATTCACACCACACAGTACACACCAGTCAGTGTGCTCGGTATTCACACTACACACTACAATGTACTCGGTGTTCACACTACACACTACAATGTACTCGGTGTTCACACTACATACTACAATGTGTCGGTGTTCACACTACAGTACTCGGTGTTCACACTACACACTACACACCAGTCAGTGTGCTCGGTGTTCACACTACACACTACAATGTACTCGGTGTTCACACTACACACTACACACACAGTCAGTGCTCGGTGTTCCACACTACACACTACAATGTACTCGGTATTCACACTACACACTACACAGCAGTCAGTTGCTCGGTGTTCACACTACACACCAGTCAGTGTGCTCGGTGTTCACACTACACACTACACACTACACACCAGTCAGTGTGCTCGGTGTTCACACTACACACTACACACTACACACCAGTCAGTGTGCTCGGTGTTCACAGCCAGCTCCACACTACAGTCACTGACTCAATGTCGTGATAGACTGTGACTGTTTACCTGCCTGACACCGACGGTTACCATGGTTGTCACTACAAGTGTGTTTTATGCGCGAAACCCACGCTGAGTCGCTACTTCTCTATGCGTGGAGAGGCCGCCATGCAAACACCGGTCATGCGCGACTTGCTGACCGGATGTGGCTCTCCTGACGTCATCCTGGGTGACTGGAGTGCTGACTTGTTCATCATGTCCCTGATACAACACATGGCCAGCCCCAGGGGGACGAGCCCTTAGTGTCCAACAGAGACGACCGACGACACACCAGAGACACAAACAGAAAGGTAAACAAAAGGCACATCAAAAATAATTTGTTGTTTACATCGGTATCCGAACTTTGCTTCTTGAAACTCGTGCTCCTGACAACTGTTCTAATTTCTGTCCCTCAGGCTCACAACACTTGTTTCCGGTTTTGTTTTCATTCTACTTTATGCAGTAGCCCATGTTATGTGTGACTGTGTTAGTCCCTACACAATTGTCTTACATTCCTAACTTTTAAATTTACATATATGTCTCTCCTTTTAATTTTATTTATTTAGCAAATTGGCATGCTGTGAAGTGTTTGTTAAACTGTGTGTGTGGGTAGGTGGCTTGTAGTGAAGAAAACCTTTGCTTAGTGTGCTGTAGATGATTAACTTTGCAAGTCAAATGAAATTAAGAGCTAAAAAGATTTGAAACTCATATTTAATACAAGAAAACTTATATAACAAATGCTTTTTTCATTCTTTAACAAATTAACATCACTAAGAACACAAACTGGAAAAGTAAACAGTTTGGAAAATCAGTTAAAAAATCAAATGTCAGATGCAGAGAGGTGCATACAGGGATCAGAAACAATTCACTGTCCGTAGGTCTATGAAGAAAGGGTTTCCCTCCAGTTCCTTCTTGGGGCTGGCATGCAACAGTTGTTCTGTCTGCACATTCTGCGCAGTCTGGCTTTGTGGAGGTGGGACCCATGCCACATACTCTGCCTGGTGTCATGTTGCCATGGTGTCACAGAAATGCACTTCCTCCATTAGTTCACTGATGTAGTCTGTGAGAGAAACACAATGCAAGTCAGCCAAGTGTTTTGAATAATTATGAGGCACTCAGGTTTAACCATGTAGATTGTAGAGGTATCTTGCCATATGGACATAATCTAAACTGAACACTGGCCTGGAATAAAGATTACAATAATGAAAGCTCTTTTCATTATACCTAAAGGAATGAATATACTCTCCCTACTTACAAATTTACACAGCAGTCAGTGATGCTAGCTTCCTATGAAATGAGAAACTGTGACCAGCAGTTAAAACATTAGCAGCCAAAAATACGATTGATAAATGAAGATAAATCTCGAAGTGGACCTGATTGTGTAATGCAAATTGTTACAAAATTTTAATTATTTGCCTCATTTCCTTGAAAACATAAGCTAGTACAAAATAATTGTCTGACATCTTGTTGGATCTTTAACTGACTTGGCAACTGGGACACCTTTTGTTGCACGTGCATTGTGACCTTCCACTGAAGTTCACCAGCAGCTTGTTGGTGGCTTGCTAATCACTGGTGGCTTGCTAATCACTGGTGGCTTGCTAATCACTGGTGGCTTGCTAATCACTGGTGGCTTGCTAATCACTGGTGGCATGATAATCACTGGTGGCTTGTCTTATCACTGGTGGCTTGTCTTTTCACTGGTGGCTTGTTTATCACTGGTGGCTTGCCTATCACTGGTGGCTTGCTTATCACTGGTGGCTTGCTAATCACTGGTGGCTTGCTTATCACTGAAAGGCATAGCCGCCCCAAAATGCCTGGAGATAATACAATAGGCAATAATTGAAGTTAGCTTAGTTGAGTTCTTGTCACTCCACGAGGAGCATAGGGGCCACAACATCACCGTCAGCAGACCCTGTAGAGGGCAGCCCCAGAGTTGGGCCCACGTGGTTTCCACGTCTTTCGCCTCGCTCTCTACTGTTCTTGTCCAGCAATACTTTAAAGTATTCATTAATTGTTATTGGAGGAAATGTAAGTTCATTTGTGAGTCTCGCGATAGGCTGCTTGTTTCCCTTCAGTACGCGTCATCAATCACCGCGCATGCGCGAGATTCTCCGAGACGCCGAGCAGCAGACGAACACTTCCGTGCGAAACGGCTTGCATTTTACATTTGTACAGCTTGTTTACTTCAAAGTTTGAATTGTTTTCGTTTTCAGTGTTTTCAGAGAGCGTAAACACTCATACTCAGCTAGTCCTTAAAGGCGCTGTGAACATCCGACAGTCAGCTACATCACACACTGTTCACACACAAACACTAGAGTCAGTCAACCACATACATCACACAGTTCACACACAAACACAAGAGTCAGTCAACTACATCACACAGTTCACACACAAACACGAGAGTCAATCGTACAACAGAGACGCAGGAGTCAGCTAACGGACGGCACCACGGCAAAGGTGAAGCCTGAGTGTGGATGAAGATGACGAACTGAGGAGTGAGGGGAACAGCACCTGATCACGCCAGAGATTTGTGGAGGAGATGGATCCTGGGGCGGGATTTGAACGCTCGGAACACAGTTGGAAGAGAAAGGTGAGAAATTCCAAACAGTTGGACGCGAGGAGAAGAAAGGTCTGGCGACTTGTTGCCATGCGATGCTGGCACAGGCAGGAGGACAAGACATTCACACCACAGACAGGAGGACAAGACAATCACACCACAGACAGGAGGACAAGACAATCACACCACGGACAGGAGGACAAGACAATCACACCACAGACAGGAGGACAAGACAATCACACCACGGACAGGAGGACAAGACATTCACACAACAGACAGGAGGACAAGACAATCACACCACGGACAGGAGGACAAGACAATCACACCACGGACAGGAGGACAAGACATTCACACCACAGACAGGAGGACAAGACAATCACACCACGGACAGGAGGACAAGACAATCACACCACAGACAGGAGGACAAGACAATCACACCACGGACAGGAAGACAAGACAATCACACCACGGACAGGAGGACAAGACATTCACACCACAGACAGGAGGACAAGACATTCACACCACGGACACCGACTCGGGTGGCCAGGTGTCAGGAGCTCCTACAGGTAAATGCTGGGTTAGCAAGACAGACCGTTGAGCGAGACTCGCCGTTGAAGCGAGGTGTGCTCATGTATGGATCGTCTAGTGTTGCTGAATGGATTAGCAGACATTATCGCTGTATTATTTTTATCAAAACCAATAATAAAGCTTGATGCACACATTGTCTAGCTTTTTTCATGTTATTTTTATTTAAATTTGACGTGTAGCTACTGTTTAGCAGACGATCAAACACCCACTCGCGCAGTGATATCAAACAAAAATAGTCCACTATCCACATCACTTGCAAGCTATAATAATTTGAACCTAAAAGTTTCATTTGTTTCTCAACTGTTAAATGTAACTTTGTAGTATTTTATTTCTTGTAAGGTTCAGTACTTTCTCTTCGCATGCCTCACTTCAACATCGAGTCTTGCTCAACGGTCTGTCTTGCTACAGGGACAGGGTGGTGACCTCCAGGGTAGCACGGGGTGACCATCCTGTCATCAATGAGAGTGGGGGACTGACAGCCAGTGGAGGTGGCGGAGGACGGGTGTGGTGTGGTCTGAGGCCGCCTGCCACACACCACGGACAGTACGAGCGGCAACACTGTCGGCCCTTTGAAGCTTTTGATAACTACCTGCAGCATTGTCTCCCTTGCACAGGTAAACACTCGGTCACACCTCCTCCACTCCACTCACACCTCCTCCACTCCACTCACACCTCCTCCACTCCACTCACACCTCCTCCACTCCACTCGGCTAACCCTGAAAATGTGTTGCCTGGGTGACAGTCGTCAACTTCTACAAGTTGAACACCAACTGGGTTGACACAGGGAGACTGTGTGTGCGTGTGTCTGTGTGTGCGAGTCAAGAGCTGTCAGTCAGTATGTCTGTGTGTCTGTGTGTGTGTGCGAGTCAAGAGCTGCTAGATGTCAGTCTGTGTGCAGTGGCTGCAGTGAGTGGCGACTGTGAGTGAGTGAGTGCTGGCCCCTGCAGAGCGTGAGTGAGCCGCGGCCACAGCGGTGGTGTCACCCTACAGTCCAACAGTAACGGTTTGATCCCCTCAATGTTTGTCACACTTGGCTGCTCTTACTTCTCTAACACACTAACACACACACTGACACACACACACACACAGACACATACACTGACATACACACACACACACACTGACACACACACTGACATACACACTAACATACACACTGACATACACACTAACACACACACACAGCACACACACTACAACACACAACCCTACACACTGACACACACACACACACACACTAACACACACTGACTACACACACACACCACTGACACACACACTGACACACACACACGACACTACACACACACTGACACACACACACACACACACACTGACACACACACACACCTGACACCACACACTAACACACACACTCACACACACACACACACACCCTCACACACACACCCTCACACACACACACAACACACACACACTGACACACACACACACACACCAGAACACACAGCCACACACACACACAACACACCACACACACTACACACACACACACACACACACTAAACACACACACTACACACTCACACACACACCACACTCACACACTGACACACACACACACACACACACAACTGAACACACACAACTAACACACACACACACACACTCACACACACACACTAACACATCACACACACACCACACACACACACACACACACACCCTCACACACACACACTAACACACACACACACCACACACACACACCACTCACACACACACACACACGACACACACACACACACACACACACACACACACACACCCCTCACACACACACACACACGCCCTCACACACACCCTCACACACACACACTAACACACACACACTAACTCACACACACACCTAACACACGACACACACACACCACACACACACACCTCACACACACTAACACACACTAACACACACACCCTCACACACACTACAAGCACACTCAACACTAACACACACACACACACACCCCTAACACACACACAACACACCACACTAACACACACACACACACTCACACACACACTAACACACACAACACACAACCTCACACACACACTACACACACAACACACACCACACCACACACACACACCCTCACACACAACACACACCACACACTCACACACACAACACACACACACACACACACACACAATAACACACACACACACACACACACTCACACTAACACACACACACACACTAACACACACACTAACACACACACACACACATACTCACACACAACACACCCTCACACACACACACACTAACACACACACACCACACTCACACACACACACACAACACACACACTACACAACACACACAACACACACACATCACACTAACACACACAACCCCCTCACACACACTACAACACACACACACACAACACACTAACACAACACACACTCACACACCACACACCAACACACTAACACACACACACACACCACTAACACACACACAACACACACACTCACACATCACACACACACACACCACCTCACACACACACATCACACACACACACTAACACACACAACACTCACACACACCTACAACTCACACCACAGCCCACACCCACTCAACACACCCTACACTACAGCCTCACACTAACACACACACACACCACACACCTCACACACACACACACAACCAACATCACACACACCTCACTACACTACACACTAACACACACCACCCTCACACACACTACACACACTACAACAACCACACTCACAGGACACACACACTAAAAACACACAAACACACACCACACACTCAACCACACACACACAACACAAACCACATCACACCACAACCAGACACACACACACTCACACACACAACACAACTACACACACACACAATTCAACACAAAAACACAACACACCAACCACTAACACTAACACCTCACACACACACTAACACACACACACAACACACACACACACACCACTCACACACACACACACTAAACACACTAACACACACTAACACACACCCTACACTCACACACACACTACAACACACACTAACCCACACACCTCACAAACAACACACACCCTCACACACACTGACACCAC